>NC_041043.1:6715614-7030040 GCF_900634625.1 Parambassis ranga
GCTTCCTCCCACATTCTGAAGACATGCTTGTTGGGTTAATTGGTGACTCTAAATTGCCCTTAGGTGTAAGTGTGTCCTGTGATGGACTGGTGACCTTTCCAGGGTGTTCCCCGTGTCTCACAGGTAGATAGCTGGGGTAGGCTCTGTTCACACAGTGTGGGGTTAATGTGCCTCATGATGATGAAAGGAAGGTGAAACATGGCATGTTTTGTTCTACCTCTAAGTCAGAAATAGTGGTAACACTAAATCCACTGCTGTGGATGCTATGGTATGTTCCATAAGATGCAATGCTGACATGGTCTTTGAAAGCATCATTATGCTGGCTTCATTTAATGGCAAAAGCAGAAGGCAGAACAGCATGAATGTGAGCTAATGTTTCATGAACATAGTGTCTAAGTTTGTGAGTTTAGAAAGAATCTGGTAAACATTATGCAGATTTGTCAGTACAGTGTTGGGCAAGATGAAGATGAAATATGACGTAATCTTTCTGCTGAAGCTCTAAGTCTTTCTCTCAGTATTAAGGACACAACAGATTTTATTTTTACAATGGAAAATTAAACCACATTATATTTTTTAATACTCCTCTTTAAAATACAGAATGTTACTGTTTTAGATGTAGACATAAAATGCTGGGTTTTACAGTTGTAGGCTGCAGACAGTGAGGAGCAGATTGAAGAGAACATGTGCAGTCACTTAAAGTCTTGACAGTTTTACATGTCTTCACTGCAAATCGGACTTGTTACAGAAAAGACCCACGAGTGCGTCAGGTGAAATACATTTAGACTTCACATTATGGCTTCATGACAGCAGGCGGAGTTGGTGTTATACAGCCTTCTACACACATGTACACGCTCGGTCATATTCTGATCTTGTAAAGCCGGCTGATGGTGCAGCTGTTATATTGATCATCAGGAGGCCCCGGCTATATTTGCTGTCCTCAGTGCAGCTCATATGTTTGAAGTCCAGCTGCGCTTTATCGTAAATGTAATATAAATTTTGATTTAAGTGAAAGGAGGCCAATATGTTGTAGCAGATTGACAGTGACGTCGGCAGTAAGACCAGAGGAGGAACTCAGATTTACGACCTGCCCTTCAGAGGCACAGCTTCAGTTCCCAGCTGTACACTGGGTCCCTCTGAGCCACACCTGGAAGAGCTCCTTTTAAGGAAATCACTGGTGACCTACCTAAAAAAAGAAAAAGAAATAAGATTTGAGCCTCTCTGGATTTCTCATTTTCTTCAGGTGAAGGAAATGACCTGCAGAGGTCAAGCAGTTAAAATCTGTTGCGCTATTTTTTTTGATGAAAGTATATGCAAAGATTAAAAGCCTTTGTTTTGGATATGCCTAAACATTTTCTACTGCTTAAATATACAACAAGGAACAAGTGGATCATTTTGTTACTGGCATGTGGAGTTCATAGAAGCATAATGCCCCTTACAGCACAGCTCTGTTTTGGAACTTTCTTTTCCTTTCTCTGACTTTTTGGTGTTTACTACAAACAGCACTATACCTGCACTGACCTGGCCTTTTGACAAGAACACTGGCAACATGAAGCAACTGGGCTGTGTTTAGCTGTGTTGCAAACTACAGGGAAAATGTCGACATCGACCTCAAAGCTCACCTTTTCTGAGAACATGTTGATCAGAGAGAGAGAGGGGGTTGGTGCAAATGGGGGTACAAAGGTTTAGATCATTTGAAGGACAATGTGGGAAAGGTGAGCCGAAGGATATAAATATAGAAAAACAGTGTTTTTTTTTTTTTTTTTTTTTTTTTTTTTGTGAAATATATTTATGTGGAAATGTTCTGTAACATAAGGCCCGGGTGGACAGACACACACACAGGCTGTGGCATGATATTAGAGTATGTAGATTGTATAGGTTTGCTGCTTTCACCACACGTTAACTGTTGTAGCCATGGAAACACAGGCTATATATAGGCTAAATATAGTGACAGCCGCTCCTGAAGTTGATAAAAGCAGAGGACATCATTCACCACAAAGAGAGCCTTCATTATTCATTCAGATGAGTGGAAGGACTCCACTCAAAATTTATCTGGATGTAGTCCAATATCAAGATCAGAATTTAGTTCAGAATTCTGCAGTGAAATAACACTGATGCAGGTTAAAAACAGTAACTAGATGTTTATTATAAAAAAATTGTGTGTGATTTGACACACTTGTTTATTGGTATCTTTCTAACTCATATGTCAGTCATTTAAAACACAAATCAAACCATGAGATGAGCAGTGAGCGGAGAATCCACTACATAAATCCCCTCCTTGGGCACGAACGTCCCAGCGGATTGGTGCCACAAATGCGAGTGTTTGGTAGTGAGAGTGAAGTGGGTGTACACACGGTCCTCCAAAGCCTTAACCACAATGAGATTAGTGTCAGTCGGCAGCATTAATCCCAATAGTCTCCCAGCAGCAGCATCAAGCTGGCCCACCGTTAGCCGGTAGAAAACACAGAGGGGAGACTGAAGGGAGTGGGCTGGCTGGGTAGAGACTTAACCAAATAATGGATTAATCAGATGCAGCCACAGGAGGAGACGTCTTTCTGCATAATATGTAAAGCAAAACAAATGTCAGCGATACAATGGTGTCAGATGGAGCAGAGTGGGTGATATCATAAAGAAAGATGGGCTGGTTAAATGTTTGGTTTAATTTGAAGATGCGACCCTAAAGTAGGATTAACAGATCCCACTGACACAGATTTTAGAATTGGTTGCTCTCTAATGTGTTTTTATAAATATATCGGATGCCCTCTGTGTGCTTCTGTGTGTCTGATGACAAGTTTTGCGATGATTAATTTTGACAAAGTAATGTATAAATGGAGAGTTTTTAGTTGTGTTTCTTTGCCTTTATCAAACACACAGTTCCTGAAGAGGGCTGTAAGATGCATCTAAAACCGCTCATGGAAAGTGTCGGCTTCCGCTGTGACCTGTATTGTGTTCCTACACCTATATATGTTTTCAGAGATTAAACCTGAGCTGCTCTTTTGGCAAACTCTTTGGCCCTCTCTGTGCTGCAAAAACTCAGTTCTACCCACTGATTCCCCACCAGAGACATCTCCTGGCTCCCGTCCCCTCCCTTCCCCTCCGACGTTGGTACGATCCAAAAAGCCAGCGGTTTGTTTGCTTGGGAAAGGAGAATATCCTCTGAGGTCAAGTCAAACAGGATGTGCTAGAGTGTGGTCCTTCGCTCCTATTGGCTCTTTGTAATAACGCTCTCTGTAGGGCTAACACACACACACACACACCAAACACATATGAACATGTGCACACACACACACACAGAGAAATGGCACTCCTGACAAACAGAACCTTAGTTTTGGAAATGACAGGCTGACAGTTGTATTTACCTTAAAAGAAGGGTTTGTGATTAAAGCAGCATGCTTGTTTGAAAAAGATGTTGCGTTGGGAAAATGTCAAACACTTAAACTAATAAACAGAAACTGCAGCACACGAAGACACCACTCAGTGAGGGAGTGGGACAGCATAATCAGAGGAACTGCTGCATCAGCAGAGAGTCATGGCTTACTTAAGTCCTTTTTTTTTAAACAGAATTAATCAACAACCTTAGAGATGTTTGTAAGACCAGCGTATCCAAGCAAACATAAGACCGAAGTACTCTATGAAGCAGAAAGTATTTCTTTATTTTAGGCGGAGCGCCAACAGAGCAAGAGAAAGAAAGGACAAACAAATTGCATTTGGTGTTTATTTTCGGCAGCAGTCTAGTCGGTAGCAGTTGCTGAAGTAGCAGAGAATTATCAGATGCATTTTGCTTTTTAATAAGGTGAGACACTGCAGACAAAATATTATTCCATGTGTTTGATTATCTTCATGAAGTTGTTGGATGCAAGTCAGCACACATTCAACGAGTTAATGTTACAGCTGCAGACCTACGTTTTGTCAGACCAAAAAATAATGATTGTAATCAATTTAATAATAAATATAAAGTAATGAATTAAAAATATGTAATTAACCTACCATGGTCACTTTTTCTTAACCTGCACTGATAATGAATAATTATGCAATTTAAGCTGCTGAAATACTCAAAATAAGAACAAATACAAAGAGTTTAATTGTATTGCTTGTGTTTATGTTCACACAAAAATGGGTCAAACTTGATTTTTTTGTTTTAGCATCGGTCTCACGTTCCTACGGTTGAAATTGATCAGTGATGAAACAGTCCTGTTGTTATTGTGTTGTCAGATGTAGATTAGAACTGTAAAATGCAGTTTTGAGTGCTAATCACTTGTGCATGTCTCTGTTATCTACCCGGTTCCTGCCTGGTTGGACAGTCAGCCTGGAGCCTTGCATAGGCAGTGCCTAAAGGCAAAATAATGGTCACATGATGCATGCCTCTGGACAGTCTGCAACTTGTGACACATAGTTTGCTGGGCGAATGGTCAAATGTGTTTATAGTAATCTGATTACATAAGGAGGCATACATAAAAGCCATTGCACCCAGTTTTATATGTTTTGATTATGTAATTACAGTATTTAAGACCTTAAATCTCTGCATGTATGTGCTCATATGAACTTTTACTTCACTGTTGGCAGCTGAGTACCTAGATGACCTATATTTTGGATAAAGCTTTGTACAACAGGTACACAAAACAGATGAGCAGGACAGATGAGCAGCTACATAAGTTGCAGTAGTTTTGAGCCAATGAAGTTATAAATATACATAGTGAAGAGATACCAGGTATGCACACTATGTAACGTCTGCAGTACGTTGTGAACAGACATGTATTTAATATGTGTTTAGACACATTGCATATTAGCATAGCAGTGATGCCACAACATAACAGTGATGACACAACAACATATTAAGCATATTATGTAGGACAGTTTTGAGTTTCTTTATGTCATAAGTTAGTTTAGGTAAATTTGAGACAACACTATTATTATTAATCCACACTGTGTCTTTTTCCCCTCTGTTTGCTGACCCACATTTACTGGGTCCCGCCTGAGTTCAACACATGACGTCACTCAAAGGTTACTTGTGTCATTTAAAGGTTGTGGGCATTTCACAATTATAGAGAGGGGAAGTATGCTTATAACTGACATCACATGTAGATGGGTGGGAAGACAAAGGTTAGTAACACAAAGTCAGTTCTCCCCAAGTGGACAGCATGAAAATGTGTCCTTTTTAGGAGACAAAAAGAAAAGGATGTTGAAAATGAGGTATTGGTCTATTAGAACATCCTAATAGGAGACCAGTGGCTTGAAAATTCAATCAATTAGGAAGGAGAGGTCAGAGGAAATGACCCCAGGGTCAGTGAACTCCACCTCTTAGCCACAGAAAAGCTCTGTCACAGTGCATCCACTGGACCTGACAACTGGGGATGAACCATTTTGCAGGTTTATAGAACTTGTCTGATCCACCTTGCTACCCCAAACCAAAGAAGAAAATATCTAAAAACCAGCAAGACAAATTGCTGTCTGGGTGTCTGCTCTGCTGTGGGGGGACTCAGTAGTTCCACTTAGCACTGATTAGCTCAGGGCCCTTCCTGGCACGGTTTAGAAGGCAGGGCAGATAGATCTGAGGAGCAATCATGCTGGGCAGATAACAAAAAGCCCAGTGACTACAGCGAAGGCTTCCTTGATTGAGGTTGAGTAGCCAAAAGTGGAGTTAAGGAGCAGAGGATGAGACGAAGGAAGCATGTAAGGAAAACTCCTGAGCAGGAGGATGAGACTAATGATATTTCTGTTTATCTGCGGAGATGGTTGTGGGGTATTTTTGGATGGCTGCTGTTTTTTCCTCCGTAAATTCCAGGTTCCGGCTGTTTTTCCTTCTCCTTGTTCCCAGCCTGTGAATGCAGGGCCGCTTCCTCTCCCTCCTTCCTATTCTGAGCCTCTGATTGCATGGAGGTGGGGGTGGTTAACAGGATAGTGTGTGTGTGTGTGTGTGTGTGTGTATATATATATATATATATATATATATATATATATATATACACATATATGTGTGTGTGTGTGTGTTGTGAATGTAGAGGAAGGAATGTTGCAGTATGTATTTTTTCTGTCAGTCAGTTTAAACTAATGAAAGCGTGTGTGTCTGAGTGTCTTGGGTGTTGGGTGTGGAGGATGTAACCATTAAAGAGATCAGCATGTCAACTGTTCCCCAAGTGCTGCTTTCTCCGATCCAGCTGGCGATGGGAGGTGTGCGTGCATGTGTGTGTGTGTATGCACTCCATGCCCTACACGCTCCTCTCAGCAAGGAACAGACAGATGGATCTTTGCTTTTGGCCAATGTTGTCTGAGTCTGGCTTCTGATCTAACTGTACAGTCGCGCTGCGGGCCAAATTACTCTGCATCTTTCATTAACCCACTTTTAACAAAATCGACGGAGCACTGCAAACACACCAGAAGAAAAGGTTTACATTTATGCAACATAATCAAAACAAGTGTCTGCAGCGATGTCAAGCAATGAACGTCAGAATAAAGTGTGTTCTGTTGCTTTTCTATGACATAAACTTACAAATGCATTAATGCATTAATGTTTGTAAAGTACTTTATTGGACATCTTGGAACAGGAGGGTGGTATTCTTCATTTTTTTCTGGTTTATAAACTCTGCATTTCTGCAGCAACAGGAGTTCAGATATCTGAACTTTTTTTTACATTTTAAATTTCATCCTGCTGTTGCAGAGTGACCTTGGCTCTTGATTGCTAGATGTTAGTGTAAACATTCGAAAAGTCAGAAACACATTTGGAATCCAAAACTCGTGAGCTTGGTTAGGATTCATCTGGCCCTTCAGTATCGGCTCTGTCTCTGCCCTTTTACAGCATATAAACAGATGGATACTTCGTCTTTGTGCAGCCCAAACATAGCAATACACGATTCACAATTATCATAACATCAGACAAAGTACAGCTGAATTTGTGTTGGAGTTTCAGGGGGACTAAACCAGAAGTGTGACTTGAAAACGGAGAAGTACAGAAATTAATAGATTCATTCATGTCAATACCAAAATCTGAGCGGGGATGAGTTTCACAGAGAAGTATAACCATTTAAAATAACTTTATTTTGCTTTTCAAAGGCTAGATGAGAACATTTGATGCATTTCCTGCCATATATGAAACAGATGGCTTCCTTAGCTTTAAGACAGAAAGCAAGTGTGCTTCAGAAGCTCAAATTAACCCTTTATGTTCTTTCTACTTCAGATGGAGACACTTGCAGGTTAAAGGAGAAAGACAAAAGTGTGTGTATGTGAGTGTATGTGTGTCCTCTGGTCCTTTGAGCAAACAGCTCAGTGTTGACATAAAAACAAAGGCACGCTGTAACCGTCTCTGTTTATTGCACAACAGGCCACCTAAACTACCGCCATATTGGATTTTTCCTCTGTCGTTTTTAACTTCAAGCCAAAGCAGTGTTGTTTAATGTAGGGTGTAAACACACTGACACACACACACAAACACACAAGGTGTGGAAAGTACTACGTCAGACTTGCTTAATTTATCTTTTATTTTCTCCAGACTGAACTTGAGTGTTTTACTCAGCCTAATTTATAGATTGATGGATGCCTCCGTATAGGATGATTTCCCCTTAGACCAGTGAAAAACAAAATGGCACAGCGGTGATTCCATTGTCCTGCTTTTACTTATCATTTGGCCTTTATATTCAGGAGAGTGCACGGTGAATTTGTAAAACAATTGTCTGTATCGTTGCCATCTATCTCACACAGTAAATCTTGCGTTTTTTTCCCCTCTTTATCTGCTTCCTCTCAGGGAATTTGGGGGATATTTGGACAGACAGCTGAGATGTTTGAACTCTTTCATTCCAGTTATATCTAGACGGGAGATAAACGCATTTTCTGGGGATTATGAAAAATGTTTCTTCCCTGGACAGACAAGAGCTTTCTGCTTCAAAACAGACTCTTATCCTCTTTTGCTATCGAGCAGTTGCCTGGAATTTCCAGCTGAAAGCAAAGAGATAGGGGTGGTGTTATCTGTGTTTAGACTATAAATGTTTATAGGGGGATATATTTTAGAGTGTAGCAAAAAAAAAAAAAGGTGCACAAATGCCAGGCTAGAGATGTCTAAATAGGCAGCTCATCACTGCTTAGGTTTGTTTTACTGGGATAGAAGGAATTTGTCTTTTCCTGGACTCATACATCAATATGGCAGATGTTTCCTAAAGGATGGATCACAAGGCCTTTCAAACGGATTCACAAACTACCTTAATTGCTGTTTGTTTTGTCTCCCTCCACCCGCTCTACTCTCAGTCTTGCGTCAAACATCTGAGGAGCATTTTCAAGAACAAAAAGGAACTCATATTGCCGCTGTGAATTTGGCTCTCGGACACACAGGGAACTGGGTATTGTTTGTGAGCTTTTATCCGTGCACATTTGATCTCTGCTCCCGTCCGCAGTCTTAAAACGTGCTCAAGCTCTGTCATTTAACCAGAATTATGAATCCCTTTCCCATTCATGATCCTCAGGGTGTTTTTCCATGCCCGAGATGGGTATTGGGTGCTGATAGGATATCAAGCACACCTAAGTGCTTCCCTTTCCTCCCTCTCTTTATTTTCTTTCCTTTTCTCATCGGCCTCTGCCTCTCTATCAGGCCCCCCACATGCTCCGTGTCACGTCCTGTAGCGAACAACAGCCCTACCTTCCCTGGAAGGCAAGATGAACCCTGCCAGAGATCAATCGACTACATGTGAACAAAACTGATTGAAAGCTTGGAAAAAGATTTATTATGGTCATGTTTTTAGAAGACAGCAAGAATCATCATGTTGTCTCACTCTCACAGTCTGTCCTGCTCCTATTTAAACAAATATAGATGCACTTATATTCAACTTCTTTTCAGTCATCAAATTAATGAAAGGATCGGCTAGCTCATTTCAACTCATCCTGTGTGTTTGTTGACCAGCAGCCATCTTTTAACCATCATCATCATCATCATCATCAGGATCAGGTAGAACTTTGTTTGTTGATGTTGTCATAGTAACAACATCAGTTGCCAAGAGTCTTCTAGCCACTGTAGAAAGGATTAAGACCCCCTCAGTTCTGTGTTTTATTTAAAAAACAAATTGTCTTATAAGAGGAAACACAGGAGTGTCGTCACTTTTGCACATTATCCTGAGAAGCCGTGTTTGCCATGACACATGAGCTGAGGGAATTGCCAGGGACATCAAAGCAGGACAAATTCCATCCCTACCTTGGTTAGGGAAGAGGAGGAATGACTTCATGTTAAAATGACTCAACAGTTATCTTAAGTAATTCTCTAGGTGTAGCAGAATGTCAGTGAATGCAGCACGATGATGAAATAATGACCCAAATGATGCAGTGATGCATGAGACTAACCGGCTGTCAAAGGGGAGAGATTAGCTCATTGCATAGTGAAAAGAATACTGAGTAATTTGATTATATGTAAGTCAGGAGTGTAGTTTATAGTTGCTGCCAGCCCCTCGCCCTCTCCATGGCAGCCATGATTCATGTGATTGAGAAGAGTGTGGAAGGTGGAGGGAGGGGAGGGGGAGGGGGGAGGGGAGGAAGAGAGCCAGGAAGTAGGGGGGAAAAGCTGGTCTATCAACGAGGCCTGATAATGGAGACCCACAGGAAACTGCTGAGGAGGATTTTCCACGATGTCGAACAGGAGTGCTGGCACAAGGGCCGACTAACACACACACACGCATTAGTTTACCCCATCCCCCTCTAATCCCACACAAACACGGCCACCCACACCCACACATGGGTGTCGTGTAATACAGCAGTGTCCCCACAACAAAAAAAAAGCTTCCTCGCATCACCTCTCTCAATCAGTGTTTTTAAGTTGATCGGCAGATCTGTTCTTCTTATCTCCCAGTCTGGCTGCACCTGCTCCAGTGGGGCACTATGCCAGCTCCCATCCCAGCCTTGTTATTGGCTGGCAGCTCTCAGGACCACAGGGTATGTTGGCCAATAAACAAGATGAAAAGCAAGTGTACACAGAGATAGACGTGGCCCTCATCTTCTTCCTAATCTGAAACTTAAAGCACGGGACGCATGAGCTGAGCTGCACTGCGGCGTCTCATCAAAACACACCAGACCACAAATAAGCACGGCGAGGGAAAGGTGTCTAAAGGGAACCTGGCTCCCCTCCAGATCAGCCCTTAATGTGTGTATCTGTCTTAATGTGTGTGTGTGTGTGTGTGTGTGTGTGTTGAACATGTTTGTCCCATACTCGGACAGGGAGGGGTCCTTGTTTTCCTTCTGCTCTTCCCTTTGGTTACACTGTTGTTTCCCAGACCCCCACCTCCCTCTTCGCGGTATACAACACATCCCATTAGGAAAGCTGCTGCTGAGACCTCCTTCACACTCACAAACACATGCACACACACACACAGACCCAGGAGGAAAATCAGCACTGAGAAGTCCTTGCTTCTCTTCCTATGGTGCAGTCGTTAGGGAAATGGAGAGGTGGTTCCATCAGCGGACTCCTGCTGCTAACGACATCTTTAACATCTTTAGGCTCACTGACACTGCTCAGCTGCTGCGACTGTGTTTCTGAACAGCAGCCATGGTTGGAGCATCAGCCATACATTTTTGCCCTCATTAACATAAACAGCTGCTTTTTGAATATCTGCCAGATGGAGATTTAACTGTTCCAATTCCCTAGTCATTAACTTATTGATATTTAATGTCTGTTTTGATGGATGGGACATGTTCCTTTCTCATCTGTTAATATGCTTTTATTTTAGCCTTTAGGGGGATTTGGTTGATCATCTGTGTTTTGTTTTTTCTTTCCCTGGCCTGATGTGGTGTGCGACCCGTCCCCTGTTTGAGAAGCAGCCATTCTCAGGACGTCCTGTCGAGTAGCCCCCCTCTCCTCCTGCCCCCACCTCGTCTTGCGAAAAAGAAAAACACACACACACACAGACACAAACAGACACAAACATGTACACACATACTTCATCTGAGCGATCCCCCCACCCCCACCACCACCACCACCTCTCACAGCTCCTGCTCCTTATCTTAAGCATCCAGACAGCTGTGTGTTTGTCTGTGTGTGTGTGTGTGTGTGTGTGTGTAAAGAAGGGGAGACAGATGAAGTGTGTGTGAAAGCACCCTTGTGTGTAAGGCAGAGAAATAGGTGTGAAGTACAGTCACAGAGGTTGCCTTTCAAGTTTCCTTTCGCTGTGTGGCGGTGGTCAGTATAGTCGCAGATGGGAAGGAACAGGATTAACAGCTGCGCAGGCTGTCACCCATAGATGGAGGAAGGACTGCTCCAGTCAAGCTGCATCAAATCCAAAGATCATCAAAGGAGGAGGAGTCCAGAATCAGAATCAGGAATACTTTATTGATCCAGGGGGAAATTGCTTACATTCCAGGTGCTCCATGCATGATCAGAAATAATAACAGGTTGGAAATATAAAATAAGGAAACGTAAAATAGAAAGTGAATAAAATAAAAGGAGAATGCTAAACAACAATAATACAGTTATACCACATGAAAGCAAAATATAATAGCGACAAAGTGACTTTTCTCTAATTCTGTTTGGACAGAAAACCTGCAGTATAGTGTAGTTAGTTGACACCTTTTTCCAGCACTGCTCAGTCACAGTCCTTTTAACCATCACACATCAATCATTCAGCTTTGACTGAATGTGTGTATATATATATACAGAGAGAGAAAGAGTATGTATATAAAGCCATAACATATATACTGACCATGCAGGTCATGTCCTGCATCCTGAGGTTTTATGAGTAAAGGTTTCCAGCAGCGAGGTCATACACCTCGCCAGGAAAAACACAAAACAAATAGGCAGACTTCTGCTGGTGGCTGAGAAGGACTATGTGACATGTTTGCTGTTAAAACTCCAGACAGCCGCTCATGCATAGGAAGCGGCCTGTTTCACATCTGGTTTGACATTTTTACTAGGGGTACAAGAGCTGATGTAGTAAACAAAAATAAATGACAAAATGAGATGGCAACTAATTTATTGGTTTTTCCAGAGGTGCTGATAGATAAGCAAAGGAGTGAACCATCTCACTTCCTCCTTGCTACTAGGCCTGACATTTGAGAGGAGGAAGCAGCAACATTCATTCATTCATCCAGCCATGGGCGAGAGTCGGGGTCCACTCTGGACGGGTGGCCAGTCCATCGCAGGGCTAACATACTGTAGATAGATGCTCACACTCACACTCACACCTACAGGCATTTGAGAGTTACCAATTAACCTAACTTTGACCTAAGTTGCAATTTTGCAAGCAAATCTGTAAAAAAAAACACATACAAGTCTAAGAATAGCTCACATCTACAAACATGTTAGCAGTGCTGTGAGGCTGCATTTAGCAGACACCCACAGTAAAAATGCCTCGATGTTGAGCCTCACCAGGTATAAATGTTGCCAAATGCTAATATATAATAGGCATGCTAAAAGCCGTCTTAGCTTTTAGGTGCAGGCAGTGGGCCTTTCATATCAGAGTTTATTGCACCTCTGTCTTGTTGCTACATCTAGAAAATGGGTGATTTCATACAGCAAGACCAGGCAGAACACTGATTTCTGCATTGTAAAAAAAAAAAAACATGAAGAAGTGGATCAATCTGTGCCGAGAGAAATGGTGTGTAGATGGTTTCTGTCAGGTTGCTGTCATGCACAGAATGAAGAAAGTCCGGGACTCCCTGCAGTATGTTCCTATCTCTGTGTGTTTGTAGTGCATTAAAACACTGGCTCCGTCTGTTTACAGGCTGAGCGATAGGTTCAAAATGGATTTATGGGCCTTGACACAGATCGGGTGGCTGAAAAGGGAGTTTCACTGTTGAAATGAGGCACCGAGGCCGCTGCTGGGTTGAAATAAAATAGAAATGTGAAGCTCCAGAGTAATATATTGTGAGGTCGGCTCACATTCTGCTTCTACAATGTTTGTCACACTATCCACTGTTTATGCCTGTTGGTAACATTCCCTGCACGCATCTCCAGTTGTTTCTCCATGTCTGTTTCTGTGTTTGGTGGATTGTTTGGGTTTACAAGCCTTTGATTTTGGGTCTTGGTGCATCCGATGGTCTCTTATAGCTGCGAGGCTCCCTGCCCGGCTGTGGGCTGTTTGTGTTTCTCTCGCGTGTTGCTTTCTGGGGATGTTGTAAGTTTGTGTTGGGTTTCGGGGTCGCTCATCTTTGTTATCTGTCACTTCGTGTCTTGCGGTGATTTGGGATTGTTTGTCTGTTTTTTGCTGTGATTATTATGGGATGCAGCTTGCTGCTGAGCCACTTCCTGTTTATTGCCCTCATCCTGGCCCCGGGATCATCACTGACATCACAAGGTTGTTTACAATGTGGGAACCAAGGTAAGCTAAATTTACCAGGAGTGCAAAGCCATCTCTTAACCTTTGACCTTATGAAAGACAGCTACTGTTTATATATACACACATATTAAAGCATTATGGGTAAGAAGAAACGTGTCTATTCAGCAGATTGTGCAGTATGTTTTTACAAGTGTGCACCACATTTCCATGCATCATATATAATACATCTATCATTGCTCGGAAACAGTCAAAAAACATGTTTTCTACATATGAATCTTGTTTGTGCCGCTGTTACTCTTATAATTAATTATTTTTGTTTACATCAAAGACTGCAGTGCATTTGTGCATCCCCCACATCCGTTTATTATATAATTATTCTGTGCAAGTATTCTCCAAACATGTAGTGGGAGGTCCACCAGCTCATGTGTGCCAGAGCATGGCGTGTGTGTGTGTGTGTGTGTGTAAAGCCAATATTAGAAAAATACAGATGATACTTGTTCAGTCTATTTTTGTGTGTGTTTTGATTGATTAACCAAATTAAAGGTGTTAAACAGTGCAATATATTTAAAAAGCAAAAATGTGCTGACTACACTTTCAATTGAAGTTTTTCAGCTTTGAATTTATTCTAACGGAGTTTGTTCTGTTTATGCATCAACACCTGTTGAACTCAATTCAATGTGTATACAAATGTGTCTGCAAGTTAGACCCCACTGAGTCTATGATTGTTATGATCTAATAAGACACAAACTGACAGGAGTATATTAAAAAAATCAGTTCTTACACTAGTTTTGACTAGTGTTGTGTGGAGTAGCCATCTTGTATTTTTGTGGTTGCCATTGTAACGTTCCTCTGACGTTCCAAGGCAGAAATCTGACTTAAGGGGATTGTTGTTTATATTTACTTACGAACTTATAATGCTGTAAAAAAATAAGCACGTTTTCCCAAGGTTCCTAGCAAATGCTTTAAAAATAAAACACATTTTTTTACATTTTTATATTTAATGCAAAACAAATATTCCACATCACTGATTGGATTAAAAGAATAAAAACAAAGTACAGAGGTGACAGTTTGTGATCAGGGGATAAAAGACACATAAGCTAAGAGAAAATAAAAATTGGCACTGCAGCTTCAATTCTGAGTCACAACAGAGGGTGGAGACCGTTCAGCTGCATCTGTGCCAACCAGGCCGAGCGCACCGCTGCCAAATTCTGTTAAAACAAAACAGAGGAGGGGGAGGGGGGGGGGGGGGGGGACACAGGCAGGCCCCCCACTTTCCTCCCCTCCTTCCTTAAATGTTCTGCTTTCATTCCACACCCCATTTCCTCCAAGATCGTGGCCAGCTTCCTCTTTCATCTCTTGCCTCGTCCTGATCTCATCCACCTCTGCGTGTAACGCTCAGGGAGAAACAACAAAACCCAGACCTAACTGGTTAATTGTTTTGTCTGAGAAGGAGTGGATTTGTCAGTTCAATTCTCTTGGGCAAAATATGCTCTGTCACATAAACAGAACTGCCCTTTAAGTGCCAGTCGTCCTTGAATTTAATGAGTCAGTGTTCAACAAGTCCAAATACCAAGTCACCCTCTGACATTCCTTGATTGTGCCACCCTTACTACCCATATTATTGTTCTAATCAGCATGTTTCGATGTGTGCCTCTGAAGCGTGGCACTCACCATGGAAGAATAATTGTAGAGATGTGGATTCTGATTCTGTATGCAGTAAATTACACAGATTTACTTTACCTTACAGTCTCTCTCCACCTTCCTGTTGTACTCAGCACGACATGTAAAACAACACCTCATTCGACGTAAGTCATTCTAAATTTCTGACAATCATAATTTTAATCTTTAGTCTATAATGCATGTTTGGATGCCAAATCATCCCTGAGAGAGCCCTGAACGCACCGGGCCATGTTTTCTCTGAATGCTTTATGATCCTTCTACAAGCCCAGCACTGATTTTACTGGCCTTTTATGCAAACACTCCAGGTTCACAAGGGCTTATAAAACGGTTATTATGTGGAGGCAAGCAGCATATGCTGCACTTGGGATATATTGTTACTGGCAAAGCTATTAAAGCAGCACAACCACATAGTTTTGTGGCTCCTGTAAATGAATTATTGTCACAGGACACAAATGTGCTGCTGCAGAACACACGCTATATGTTACATTTAATTTTAACTAAATCTTTGGGAGACGAGGGATCAATACTTTCCAAAGACACAGACCTTTAGTGACTTTTGAAACATATGACCTCAGAGAACACCTTCAGGCATGTTCCAAGATGTATAAATCCCCACAGAGCTGCACTGGAAGATGTAATGAAAAGAGGAAATTCTTTTACTGAGAGGAATGTTACATTACTTTGTGCATCTCAGACTTAAAATGAGCTTTAAAAAGAATACATATATTTTCAACTACGGTAGTCAGCTGCTGATGTTGCCTTCCCATCACCTACACTGAAGGTACATTTGGAACAGACCTGGAGCAGAAAGTAAGACTTTTTACAGATGAGGTCCTATAATCTAGTGCAAACCTTGAACACAACACAATATTTTGTGATGCATATCCTTCTAAGATTTATTGTTTCCACGGTAGTGTGTGAAGACTGAACGGCTTCCATTCACAATTTAAGGATGCATTGTTCTCTTACAGGGTCATTGTCACTCACACAGAACACACAAAAACACACAGGGCTCCTATGTGTGTTTCTGAAAGGCTTTCTGTCATAGAAATCTAAATTGGAAGTACCTTGCACCCTTTTTCATTCAGAGCACAGTGGGTTGACATGGCACAAGATTTCTGGAAAGATCTGAAACTTTTTCTCACTATAACACCATGTGTGGTGTGGTCATGTTCATTAAACAGTGTAGATCATACCAAATCTTCTCAGAGAGCCATTTTTTAAGTTGTTTTTTATAGTGCATGTACATACAATGTGATTGCTTGTGTGCAATCAGTCCACGCAGTCACAAATTTGTTGGCTTCCTGTAAAGGTTGGCTTTGATTAGACTGCTCACCCATATTGATTAAAACGGGGAATGTGGAAAGCTTGCACAGTAACCATTGGTTAGGCTACAAATACAAAGGTTTGCCATTTGGCTGATCATTTTATCAGTTTCCTTTGTTTTTCTGGTGCTTTTTGGGTTTAAAAGAGAAAGTTTTGTCGAAATCTGTTTTTCCACGCTCATTCCCATAACTGAGAATAACACCTTGTTTCCATTCCACTGGCTTCTTCCAACATCTACCATGAGCAGTAAGCTATTTTATGGCTTTGCAGCTCTATCAGGCCATTAGCGTGCCAACCTCACATCTTCTTTTACAACAGCTGATAAGTCTGATTAGTTTTTATACAAAGAGCGGGAAGAGGCAACAATGTAATAATGAGTAGGGGAGTGAAGTGAAAGCAGGCTGGGAGCGAAGGGGACGCCTCTGTGACAATGCAAGAAGTTGAATTTGTAGTTTACTACAGTTCACCTGCACTGACTCTACTGCCAGCTTGATGATGTGACAGGCTGTAGGGGGACGCGTGATTTTGAAGCCACACTTCCTCTCTTCCATCTAACTAATCAGCTTCAGTCACCATGGTTACAAATGCTCCTGGTAGCACAGGTTTCCTCTCCCCTCTTACCTTCCCTGACATCCCTCTCTCACCTCCCCACCGTCGGCCCTATACCTCTAAGCCTGGGAGCGGAATTCTGGGAACATTTTTCCATGTGAAACAGCGAGGGTCAGTGCAGGGGTGTGACGCCACGGCATTGTTCCCGCTGCGAGGAGAGGAACCGTGCGCCGTGAGGCCAATTCCTGTCCGCTCCAAAAAAACAGCCACTTTCTCACACTGCTTTCCTTCCTCCGCCAGACAGCTCAAAACAATCCCAGAGTGTTTGTGGGTACGAGGTTCGGCAACGCAGGCCGCAGAACAAGGGATCAGGAGAGAGCTATGAAAAAAAAAAAGAAATTAAAAGAGGAGGAGGAAGAGGTCCTTTTTCAGTTGGTTTATCCAGACTGTTTATGGGCCATTGAAAACAAACAAAGGGGGAAAAAAAAGATCCCACTGTGCCCAACTGACACTCGCTCAAACAAACGGCAGGCTGACATTATATCACTCTAAGTGGGCTCGAGCAGCCGGCTGTTAGCCCGCCTGCCTGCGTCTCAGCATAATCTGTTTTGTTGTAAAAACAATGAAACATTCTTGTCATAAAAAGTGATTGCTGCTCCCCCAGCCATGATTTTTTTTTCTTTGACCAACCCACTCTTAAGAACTCTTCTGTGTGTACTCAAAAAAGTTCAATCTTGGGCTTTAATGTGCATGCATGGCTGTTTGCAGGGGAATAGTTAAATGAAGATTTCTAGAGCAGCATCTTCAGATTTTTTGGTGACGGCCCCCCTTTTGCTTGTGGAAAACCTCATTTTGGCCCATTCCACCATAAATAGTTCCTGAAGAACCAAATGAGGGGTCTATAATCATAATTTTGGCGACATCACCATGAACCAAAGCAAAATGACAGAGCCCTACATCTGTAAACAGAAAGCTGTTATTAAAGCTGTGCAGATGACACACTAACAAAGGGATGCACTTCTGTTATCATATACAATTAGTTAATTTCCTATGATTTTGTAAATTGCAGCATTGGTCTTTTTTTTCCACAAAGCTGCAGCAGGAGGACGTCTGGTCCAGTTTAGATTGGAATGAGCAGCCGCTTGTCTTTGGTTGCACCCCTCCTCAGGTCAGAAGTTTAATAAGTTCCAAATGTCTCTTTGTGTGCATATTTAATAGGCGAAACACAGCCTTGCATACGTGCACCTATTGGCACTGAATCAGAGTATCTCTCCCACAAAACCCCCACCCCCACCTTCGTCCCTAACCCCAACCGTCCCCTCTCACGACCCCCAGAGAGCTGTGATGGTCCCATTGTTTCATTCCACCATGCAATCTGCACGTATGGACACCTCACAAGCCGCATTCCTTACCGTCTTATCATTCACCGTATAGTGCTGATGCAGACTGACCTGGCAGACATCCCAAACTGTGTATTCCATGTATGCTTTTCCTGTAGACACGAGGAAACATGATAGGAAGGATGAGCCATGCAAATCCCTCTCATACATAAAAAAGGAGACATTCCTATTTTGGTGTTCTAGTTCCTTTTAGTACTTTCTTCAAGGTTTATTTGACTTTTTCATTGTGCTCTTGTTTACATTTCTCCACTATTTTTTTCCTACCTGTTTCGACCAAAATGGAAATTGAGAGCAGGGAAGAGGAGAGAAAATAGCAGCCGCTGCTCTCTAGAGTTTCCTGCCTGTTGTCAGGCTTGTCTGCGTGCGTGCCCTGTCCTCCGTCCTCCTTGGCCTGCTTGTCCTCCCTACCCCACCCCGCCTGTCTGAGGATGCATGCATGTGTGTGTGTGCGTGGGCTGGATGTCTGGGAAAGCCTCTGACACAGCTGAGGGAGGAGATGAGCAACAGGCCTAATATAGTATGCAAGTGTGTTTGTGTGAGTGTGATGTGTATCATTAAGGAAGCACCTGTCCCGTGTGACCGTCAGTTCTGTTGCATTTATCTGACCCCTCTCACATCAGGTGGCTTCCTGGTTTGCGTCAGATGCTGCTCCCCAAGGTCTGCTGCGATTGGTCAACATAAGCTCCTCCCGTTCTTTTGCTGGTGCTCATTGATCTTTAGAGGGCTGTTGCCTCCTTCACACTTCCAACACTAAACTCAGCTCAGAGGCTAGTTTTTATTGAAACTTCCATACTACAACCACTGGATTAATAGTACATGCCTGCATTATATTGTCTATGGAATAACTTTTAAGTAAAGGCAAATCTTCAAGTTTTAGATTTCTGAACATGCAGTATGGAAACCAGACAAACTCAGGAACTGATTTAATTTGCCATGGTACAATGCATCTGTTCCTCCTGCTCAAACAGAACTTCACTTGGCCTTGCCCCTGGCAGGCCAATAAAGAGACACAATGACAGAGGACTATTGTTGAGGCAATTTTGTAAACCAAAATGGCTCAGTCACTCGATTTATTACGTTTGAGTGGTTGCAGGTCCAGTTTGCACTGAGAGGAAAAATACAGATAAATAATATGATCAGCATAAAATATATCATGACTATCAACACACCCATTCCACTAATGAATACTTTTATATCTTTTACTACTTTATGGTCTGTGTTTGGTGTCCAACTTTTTTATTTATTCATTTATTTCAAATCATTTGCTGGGCTTTTGGACAAGCGTTTACTAGACATCATGTTGTTTTTACTTGTGGTTGGGGTTAAATTACAGGTTTAGGTAGGTTTAAGCAAAGTTCAGGGCTTGGGTTAAAACGCATTCATTCTACCATCCCACACTCAACAACAAGTTGTCTCATTTTACACATGGTGTTGACAGGCTGGTCAGTATCATTCCTAACATACAATCCGTCACATTGTATGAGATATTATTATAATATTTTGGTATTATCCACATCTTAAATGCATTGTTTAGTCTGTTTTAACCATGACCCGGCTTATTATGACCCAGTCTTTACATTACAACCTTGTCAGACAGATCAGACCCAGTGTCCTGTTCTCATCCATGTTATTGAGCCTTGCTGGCTCATTCCTAGAATATGCCTTTCTGTGTGATGGTACATTTTGATTGACAATTTGTAATGCAGCTTGGAGGCCCTGTCCTCCTTATCTTATAATATTTCTTGTTGTAATGTCATGTTGATTATCATTTGCAGTCTTTCTCAGTCATTTCTTATCCTCTTCCTCTCGCTCTTTCTCTCATTGTTGTATCAGCCTTGGACACATTGATCCATGAAAGCCACCGCAGTTCTTTAAATTAGGCCTTCATGCAGCAATTCTCTCCTGTTTTTTAACCTCCAGCCAGCAAGGTTTTGAACTCTGTTTGTTTACCAGCAGGAGTCTTTTCCTTGATCCCTTCAAAGGCGGCCTACTGTATTCTCTGATCCCAGCCCAGGACGAGACCAGCTGGGTTGCTGCACACATCGCTGGGGAATTAGATGATGGTGGGAGCACAAAAACAGCAAACAGAGTCAGCAGACCTCCTGCTATACCGCTTTTCCTTGTCTATCCAAACCCCTACCCATCTGAGACAATCAGGTGCTTGTGTGATGGTATTCATACAGTCTGCTGAATAATGTGAAACATTGCTCCAGATAAAGCTGTTTTCCTTAAGTGCAAATAAACCCATTTCCTTGAAGAGCAGTCAGATATAATATAAAGGGTTTAAAAGAAATACCTCATTTTAAAGTTGCTTTTGTTTGAACACGCTTGCATCATTGGTTGTTTGCCTCCTTGTAGCTGTCAGCTGTCAAGGTCAGACTAGGAGAAAGCAGCAGATGTGAGAAAGACAGCAATAATAATAATTTGATTGAAAAAGCACCTCTTCTTCACCGTCCTTGCACGGACAAGGACAAATCCACCCCATTCACCCACCAGAAAAGAATAAAAAAATCCCCATGTGACATTATATTTGAACAATTACTGTTCACATTGCTAAATTATACCTATTGTCATTCCTTAAGAATATCCTGACTGCCCCTCTGACTTGATAAATGGACCCATAGGACAGATAACCTAAGTGCATTTATGAGTGGCAGTAATCGAATGTGGCTTAAAGGAAGGGATTCAATTACTTTTGTGTGTGACACAGCTTGCCCCCCCCCCTTCTTCCTCTCACTCTAATGGTACGGTGCCTGTAAAGAAAGCCAGTCTGTCATTACACTTACGGAAGGCAGAGGGATCTATATTTTGGAACCACAGTGTGCTTTTCAATTGTCTAAAGTGCCCTCAATCTTGTCTTTTCTTAGTGAAAGGAAATTTCTTGTGAATATTGATCTCACCATATTGACACATTCTACACACGTGTTTATGTTCTGACCACACTGACCAGAACTCAATGATTATGCCTGTACGTACACATATTCTTTAGACACAGCAGTAACATAAATTCAATATTTATTTAAGCTTCTATTTGTCCACTTATATGGAAATTGCCTGAAATGGCAACTTACATACAGTTTCAACTTTATGGTTATGCATAAATCATTGCTGCCATGACCGGTCACTACTGGTATCACCCACCCAGCCCAGATAGAAAGCAAATGTGGCCCACCTCTGGCATTGATACGGTACTCGTGGCCTTAATCTGGCCCTGATTAAATGGATGTGAACCTCTAGTGGTTGTAAAACATGTAAAAGAGCAAATATGGTTGACAATTTCCAAATGTGGGTGTCTTTTGGCTAAGATGTGGCACAGTAAGCACTGGGTAATCTGTCTGTGAGTCTAGTGGCCCAGACCTGGGCCAGTTGCAGTTTATTTGTTTCTCAGGTGGCGATGTAGCTATGGTCTGGCCTGCTTGTGGCTCAGATGTGGCAAAATGATGTGGACCAATATAAGTGGGCCATAAAAAAGCGCTGAAGGGAGCCAGATTTGGGCCACACCAATTTTCCTATCTGGGAGCTAACCTCCACCACCACTCCACCTTTTTGTCCTTGTTTGGATTAACTAGTATCAAGCGCTACCAAGATGGCACCACTCCCACTTTCTTGCAGTCATTTTTGTAGATGTATAGACATGTTTCCAACAAAAATGTTACAGTTCCACCTCGGTGTTCTTATTTAGCTGCTGTTTCATTTTGCACTATGATAATGTTGGTCCCAGACAGCTCAGTGCTGTAGATAAGACAGCATGACATGTTTCGAGCAGAGCAGACTGAGCAGAGCCTTATCACATCTTGATAGATGCTGATGTTGTCACTATGCAGTCTGCTCTGTAACAAAGACCCACTAAATCTCCCATCACAGTCACAGAGGGCTTTGTCAACATGTTGCTTTCTGTTTCCAGTCAACAACACGGGTACCACACACAACAAAGCAGGTCGCTTCCTTCTTGTAAACTGGTCTATTTTCCAGCACTTTGTATAACATTCAGGCTTCTGTCCACAACAAGCAGGTGTTTCAATGCACCCCCCGCTTCCCCCCAGCTCCTCCTCTTTTGACCTCCTGTGACACACAACTGAAACAAGTAACTGTTAAAGGTGGTTGGTTTCCTTATGGTACCCCATCCCCCCCACCAAAGCCGAGGAAAAAATAATGAGCCTAATTGACTTGGGGGTAATTTTTGTGCAATTTCCTTTTTAATGGGCAATGGTTTGATGCCATTTGTTTGGTAAATGGCATGTGCCCTTAATGGTCTCTCCCTCCCTTTCTCTCAAGTCCCAAGTGATCTTCAGATCCTAAGAGGCTTTAAGTTAAAAAAAAGTCTCCTTCAAAGCTGTATACCCAAGTGGGATGACAACAAATGTCATAGTGTGTGCTAATGTGTGTGTGTGTGTGTGCTGGCGGGGGATCAGGTTTAAATGCATGCTGATTAGGAGTCCAAGTAGTTACCCCTGCATCTAATGGTTGGTATTGTCAGTAGCTTGTCCTAATTGCAGATACAGCAAGGTTTCTGATGGTTCACTGTAGCTGAGGCACTTCTGTTTCCTTTTATGTGTGTATATGTGTGTGTGTGTGTTAGAGGATTGGGGTGTGTTTACATGTGTGAGTTTAGTTCTGGAGGATTTTCTAGGGGGTTGGTTCCCAGGGATATTTACCCCCTGAGGCAGAAGAGTGACATTGGCCAGAGTGTGATTTGGTCGGAGAAACACAGCTCCTACATCATACAGTGGAACACATGGCCTTACACACACACACACACACACACATATACATACACATACACACGTGTAGCCATCTGGGCCAGGCAAACGTCAATTACATCCAATTCCCTGCATGTCAGTCAGGAATTGAAGTCATCGTATAGCATCATTAAAACAGTGATGTATACTGTATTGGAGACAAATGAGCAATAAATTTCTTTTCAGCTTACCTGCTTATAATGAAACGCGGCTCCGCTAACACTGTTAAAAAAAACAAAAAAACATGGAAATGTAATAACGATTGGCTCACTGAGACGAATGACATGTCAGTCTTAGACCTTGGCTTTCCACTTCACTGGAAGCACCCTAGTTGCTGATGCATTGGCTCAATTATCTTGAAATAATCCAGCCGTGAGAAACAAATATTTCACGAGTTTGCTGATGTCAGAATTATGTATGCAGAAGTTTCCTTAAGTGTTCTGGGAAATGTACATCTTGAGGGGAGCTGTTACGGCCCTGCGCTGCTCTTATTCATGGGCCATTTGCCCACATAAATTCATTTGAATTGTGTCAGTGGGGATCAAACAACCCTGTCTGCAGTGCTGTGGAATGAATGCCACAGCAGTTTCATTATAAACTGCCCGGGGAGTTCTGAACAGGGAAGTGATGTCATCTGAGCTCCACAAGCTTCAGTGAAATACTGTGTCAGAGCTATTTGTTAACCTTGAAATTAATCTTTACTTACTACTTAAGCTGTGGTTTTATCTTATTGTTATTCTATTCTTACATTTCTTGTCTCAATAGATTAAAATCTAGATAAAAGAAGACTCCAGTGTTATTATGCACCACTGTATTCTTTAAAGGGAAGAAACGTTAAGCTTGACCCTCCGTTATATTTCCTTTTAAATCACTTATTGTTTGTATATGGTACAGCATGAAACAGCCCTTTTTATTATCACTACTCTTTCAGCAACAGTTTCAATATCCCAGCTACCATCCTGCTCTGACTTGCACTGCATCTCACATAACGTCAGCATTGTTTCTATCTAATTGATCGTAGATCAATGTCAGGGTTCCTTTCCCTTTTGCTGCTTCATTACCTTCCTATGCATGCAGCATTGTATGGACACCTTCCTTATCTTTTGTCCTGCATGCACGGTCTTGTTTCGGAGCATTCTTATCTGTGCCTCTCAAACACGTACTGCACATATCAGCAGAGCCGGAGAGATTTTGTGGCGTTCAGTGTGTTTCTCTGAGGAGGAATACAGTCCGGTGCATGGAGTGCAGTTAGACTCCAGCAGTGTCTGTCCTTTTGAGAGCTTCAACTTTAGATGACTTCAAATGAGCGTTATTGGGTTTTGTGGTGTGAGTTCTCGGCTCACAGAGGGAAACGCAGAACATCTCTGCAGCAGCAAATGAGTTGTGTGTGGTAGCAGACCTCTGTCATGAGTCCCACAGAGCTACTTCTGGCCTGAATCAGCTAAAGTTAAACCGATAGCCTCGGTCCCCTTCCTGTGTCCCAGTGTGGATTTTTTTTTCCATAGCTGTACTTCCCACAGTTGATGATATTGTCTTTTAATCAGTCTGGGCCACTCCAGATTAAACTGTTACAAACCAGCCTTAGCCTTTTTTTCTGGCTTTCTGTCACTGTTTTTAATGTGTGAAATCAGGAGGAGGTTTTCAGACATTCCAGGGGCTGGAAGAACGACAGCTCGTCTGGTGATTGTCTGGATCTGGGTTTTGACTGGAAGAGAGAGGAAAACAGCAAAGAGCAACAAGGGGGCCTTCAAACTACAGATTCCTCTGCAACTACTAAATATGCATTTAAGTTGAGAAGCAGCCAAATAAACAGAATTTCTTGTTCTTTTCCTTTTGGTAATATAACGGATGACTAACACACAGCTTCTCGCTCTGTGTTCTTTAGAACAATGCGGCTAAAAGCTTCTCTAATCATCAGTGAATGCATCCAAGTTGCTTCACATGCTGTGAGAAATATACAAGGAATTTCCTCATAGGCAAACACAACTGCCCACACAGCTCTCCTTCTTGTCGTCTGATTAAATATTCATATCCACATTTTGAGAAGCTACCTTGGCTTTGTCCAGACTGCAGGGGAATCAGATTCAGATATGGAGGCCTTGCATCCTGAATGGCATGGCTGAATAGGCTGTTGCCAGTGATTCCTGAAATGGCCTGTAGGGTTGTTTAAGCATGGTACTACTCCACAAATTTAGGGAAATCTCATGCTGCATGCTCTGGCTGATCGTTAACAGTACTGATTGATTGTCCCCGATCAATCAATCAATATGTTTTGACATTTCATGTAAAAAGCAGTAAAAAATGTCCTGGTCCTGACTAGCTGTTCAATTCATCTGCTAATTGTTGTTGCTTTTGAGCAAACATTGAGTATTTACACAATAACTTTGTGTGTTTGTTGTGTTCCTGTTTTAATATGGAACAAACCCACCAGGTTAGTGTGGGAGAACTTGACTGTCCTGACCTCGAGGCTACCCAAAACCAGACTTTACCATCTTTAATAAGCTGGACCAGAAAGATTAGAGGCCAGAAAACATATTCACTGTGTAGTATATCTGCATGAATTGCTGTGGTAGCAATGCTGGCATAATGTTCTGACAAGCATGGAAGCTATGAGCTGGTATGTATTTGTTAATATGTCATTAAATGGCTACTTTATCCAAACAACAAAACATAATTGCCTGTGATTTGCAGTTTCTGCCAAGCTTTGGCACACAATTCTCTAAAGATGCAGCATGCTGCTTTGTGAGCTGCCATCAGCTGAACTCGTAGTATGAACACATGTTTATTGAGAACAGTCCAAATAGTTTACATTGTCTCTTATCGAAATATGGCATGCACATTTCAGAAATGCTCTCGTAAACTGTTCTCTGCCACTTGTGTTCCCTCGTGAATAGTTGTTCTTATCTTCCTGACACCATGCCCCTGGAACAAACAGAACATGGCACAATGAGAATTAAAAAAAAAAACCCAAGAGTGGAAACAGAATGTGATCTTTGGGTGCCCTTGAAAGCTGTGTGTGTGTGTATATACTACATTTATTCTGTGTACAGTATTGCTTGTTGTGGATCATATGTGTCTGTATGTATGTCTATGTGTACACATTGCTGGTGATGGTAGGTCAGAGCAAAGTTTATTTTTCCAGTATTTTATCATAAATACAGCTCGAGGCCGCTGTAAATGCATTACTAATGCGAAGAAAGTGAAAACATACGCAGACACCTGAAAGAAAAAAAAAAAGAGGGTAGGGGCGTGAAGTGTGAAAATGTTCTGCTCTGTCAAACAGCTATGACACAACTCCTCGTTCACATGAGAGTGCAGTGTTTTTGCCAGAGCAGAGCACAGATGATTGGGTTTCAGCTTTGTTGGGCATTCTCAGCAACTCGGTAAGGGTAGATTAAAATCTTACTGTATGCATACATCATAAAGTTTGTCCTTTAAACACCTTTTTATTAGACTTCTCTTCATCCTCACAAGTTTTTGTGTAAAACTGATCTCATATAGTCTTATACACTTTTCTTGGGTTGGTAGCAAGTCTAAAACACCTTCTGCACTTCAGGTGGCTCTCCTTCTGTTTAAACCATTAGTCTACAGCACAATAAGAGCAGGCGAGACTACATTATTGTCTGCATGTGCCGACATATGCAGACAATAATGGAGTGGATTTATATGGCGCTTTCCCAGCGCCTTGAAGCTCTTTACATTGTAAAAAAGGAGGGAATGGAAAGCTCAGCACAAAGCAGTTCAGGTGGCTCACAGAGCTGGATGTTCAGTGCTGTTTGATCCTACAAAGACTAATGCTGAAGTCTGGAACTAATAAAGCTGTTATAGTGCAGGTCAGTGTTCCTCATTCGAAGATCCAAGATAAGTGATTTGTTTTGAGGCAAAGCAGGGGAATTGTATTTTTGTTCAGTTCAGTGCTCATACAGTAAGAGTCGGTCTCCTACGATGAAGCTGTATCTGAGGTGTTACCTGTGCCTGACCTGACTGACCTGCTTCTGCTGTAATATGATGCGCCAGCAGCACGCTGTTCAGCTCTCATCACATCTTCAGCAACCCGGAGAAGCGAGAAGAAGATAAGACGCAGCAACTCAAGCATCAAAAGCTGTCTTAAATAACAAGCTGAGCAAAGAAAATGGTTTGCGCTTAAGTAAAAGGTCAGTCGGTGACCAGTTAATATTGTCAGTAAATGTCTTTCAAAGCCCTTGAAGCTGCTTCTTTTCACCAAATGCAGATTTATTTTCCACATTTTTCATTTTTACATCCACGTTTGTTGCCTGATTTACAACACAACATGGCACATGATAACATTTTAGCCTCCTTAGTGCCATGAAAGGTCAGTCTTTCTTTCCTTTTTATGGAAATGTACAGTATGATGTCCAGAAGATGATGCTTTTAGATGATGGGGATCATCTGATATTTTATCTAACAAAAACACAAGGAACATATGAAACACCTCTCCTGAGCTATACATGAGAACTTCAGTTGTTTCATAATACCCACAATAACAAATCTCAGGAGTTCTTCCCAAAAGTGTTACTAAACAGAAAAAAAAGCTGGAACAGTGATTCCTCTGCATGGAAGCAGCAAACAGAAAACATGCTCTTAAGTGCTCTCCGTCGGTCATGACCCAGGCAAACCAGCAACATTAAAAGTGCTTTCCAAAACCAGACTGATTAGCACACACTCCCTCTTTTTTAGAACTGCTCGCCCACTATGATCCCTTTCCCTCTCAGGTACTTTCCTTACCCACGGTCGGGCGTTTTTTAAAGGCGGGTAAATAGAAAACAGATGCTGGCTCCGACACAGGAAGCGTTTTAAAGGTTTGGATCTAACTGTTTGTGACACACTGTGTCGACGTAGTGGGCCAGACGAGCCAGCTGTGTGCTTTTGTTAGGGGAATGATAAGGGGTGTAGTCAGTGACAGTGCATATATCTTCACCTGTGTCCAATATAAGGAAGGAGGACGTCTGGGATGAGAGCAAACAGGCTGTGACCAAAACTAGGCAGCTGGACAGAAAGATTTGTGCGTATATATTAAAGTTATTAAAATTTGCACATAAATGTTGTTCACCAGGGGCGAAGACAGTCATGTCATTTCCTTTTTTGGATGGGATGCAGCATGTGTGTGATGTCTGCTTCTGTGTTATTCTGTTTGTGTGTGTGTGTTTGTGCTCCGTTGGCCACTACAAACGTGTGTATTTGACTGAGCTTTTATGTTCGTTTTTCTTGGGTAAGAAGGTCAAATTACAATTTGGGTGTTCTTCACTGGCCACAGAGTGCAGTGCTATCATCAAACAGAGATACACATTGTTCTAATTTAGCTTTGCATGGGAGAGAACAGGCTTGGCAGAAAGCAGCGGAGGCCCCTTGTGTTGATACAAAAAGGTCATTTAATATAACGCAAGTGACGTTTAACTGGAAACATTTTATGAAAGACTTACTCGTTTTTGTAAATGATGAGCATCTTAATAATGTGACAATACATATATGTGTGGTCAGATTTGTGTACTTTCCCCTGGATCTAACTATTTAATGCTGATATGCAGCTTTGTTCACCTCAAGTTAGTCTAATCCCAGAAGTAAGTGGCTTTAAATATTTATTAATCAGTGAAAGCATGTGTATTCCAGTAAGGTTTTTCATTTTCTAATCAGTAACAGCAGCTTCACAATGACTTTTTCCAGAAAAATTTCAATTTTTTGTAATTTTTTTTAAATATTTGGTTGAAAGTCAACTGTCAACAGTAAAACGGGAATATGTCGCAATGTATTTTCTCAGGGATAATACAGTCTGTCAGTGGTGAGTCTGCAGAGTTGATGTTTCTACAAAAGCCTGACAGAATCCTCCAAAGTCCAAGTATGTATTATTATGTACTATCATAATAATCATCCTATCTATCTATATATATATATATATATATATATATATATTTTTTTTTTTTTCTCGCTGCCATGTTCTGTCTTGTTATGTAAGAGACTGTCAAATTAAGGCAAAAATGTCCTAAGAAATGGAAAAGACTCCACATGAAATGCTGTGATTATAATTACTAAACAGCAACCTTACAGAGGCACAGATAGCCTTAGGTCACTAACAGACTTGAGTGTACCATTTTTCTGTTTGTTGGTCCCTTCTTGCTATAATATGTGAAAGTGTTTGTTTAAAACCAAACCACAGTCCTTAACCATGTAGCTTAGTTCCCCAAGCTTTAACTTTGCTGCCTCTTCCACACAATCATATCCTTTTTGGGAGTCATTGGCATCGTCCCTGCTGTTTATGTAAGAGGACTTTGGAGCATTAGATGCATTCAGAGCATTGTTAGCACCTCATAGAGCAGCCTCTCTGTCTCTTTTCTGACTAAAAGGTAATCTGCTCATACCCATATGCACACTTGGAGGCTGAGATTACAAACGGACAGCTTGATCCTCCTGTGATTACACTTGTGTGTGAATGTGAGAGAGTGGTTGGAGTCATAAGGAGCAGCGTCTGCAGACAGCTCTCCTCTGACTCACTGAAAGGAATACCCTGATGGGGATGCTTAGAGCAATTCATTGTTCATCTGCACCTGCAAATCCATCTCCTATAGGCTACCACCTAAAAACTGTTGAGTGTTTGCCAGTAGGCTGATTAGCAGGCCGTTAAATTGGTCGCTGACTGTAGCAGGCACGGCAGGACCACTAAGAGTAATTGAGTGAAAGAGCCGGTCCATGCAGCCCGGTGTTTGTGGTGTGTTGACAGTTGAGAACAGCAGGAGTTTAGCTCTCATTGTGCCTTGATTTCTTTTAATGGGTATTTCTGTCCCACTGCTACACCTGTTCAGGAAGGAGGCTAGCAGTGTTTGTGAATTACTGACTGGTGTATATGGACTCTGTTTTTTATTGTTCAGCTGAGTTTGGGTCACAGCAGTTAAAATGGTTATTTTTTAAGCAATGGCTTGATATTTCTGAACATACAGTACTTAAATTTGTTTTGTTATGATTTTATAATGCTCTCAAATGTGTAGAAAGTCTAAAAAAGTCATTATCTTGTCATCTTGTAAATGGCATCTATTTAATTAAATGTCCCGAAGGGGCAAATTCTGATCCCTGCCTGACTGCTGAGTTGAGTCCCAGGGGTTCATCTGTGAGACTTTACTGCAGTGTGCAGATTTTACACAGTACGTACGAACACATCCATGACACGGTCAAGTAAAGCAAGATTAAGCAAACAACATAATATAATGTGAGACCTTTGGATGGTGGTCGGTGGCTTTGTAACCAAAGCCAGCCTAGCTCCTGTATGTGTGCAACGCTAAGCTAACCATCTGTGAGGAGTGGTTTCATGTTTACACCTGTCAGTGCTGCTCAAACTGTGTCATTACTACACTATAGTTTTACCCCTTAGGTCACTCAGGCCATGAGTTCACAGGTATACTTCAAAATCTGATTCCTTTGAGTAAGCAAAAAAAAAATCCACTTCAAATAAAAAAAACAAAACATGCAATTGAACCAATGTCCAGACCATAATTCTAACCCTAAAACCACACTCGCCTGTCAGAGACGTGGAAAAAACTGTTTGTGGGTAATTTTAGCATTAGCACTGTTTTGGTCTTGTCAGTGCATTTAAATAGAGATGACAATGATCAATGATCAAAACTGTGCTTGTGAAACACGATGCATGAAAATAACACATAAAAAACAGATGTTCATGAACTAGTGCTAAAACCGCCCGATGTGAGCTCTTTTTTAAATAACTGATCTCAAGCAGAGTTTCTAGTTTGAGTTATATCTGCTCTAACAGGCTTGTGATTCTGGCCAAAAGGGAATTTTGATGCAAGAACACAATAAAACGTAGATGCTAATAGTTGGACTAGTAATCTTCAGTCATCAAAGCTCATGTTCTGTGCCTCTTTCTTTGACTTAACATAATGTGTGTTTTTTGTATCACCACACTGCTTACGAACTACATCGTGTTATCACAGGTCATATGTAAAACGCTGGCAGACAGCATTTGGTGCTCTCCAACCACAATAGCACAATCTGTCCTATTCCACTGAACCACAGAGAGGTCACAGTTAGGGCGCAAAGGACCAAAAGACACAGGCTGCTTTTGCACTTATCATCTCTGCAATACACCCTCCATTTTCCGTTGTGGTGTGATTTAAAGCCATTGTGTGGGAATGAGCGTTTAGTACTGGTTGCAGTAATGTCATTACATGATTTGCAGCTCGAGTACGAGTGTGGCGTAGTCACTCCAGCTCCCGTTCCCGCAATGTGGAACTGTTGTGCTTGGATTCACAGGGGACCTATTTACTGTGGCACCACTCATTCTAGCCATTGTTTCTGCACTCTTAATGACAGACTCAGCCACAATGGAAATCAAAATGGAGACTCTGTGCCAATGTGATATGCATGCGAACTGCAGGTTCAAGGGGCCAGAGGTGAAGAGTGGAGCTAGAAAAGAGAGAGAGAAAAAAAGCTGAATAGATTCAGAAGGATTATTACACACTGTATAAATATTATGAAGTGATTTTCACTGTGATTATTATTTATAGATCACCAAATATTTTAATAAATGTCTGGGAACAGATGTCTACTTTCTTCCACTGAGTGATGACAATAATTACAGCTGATGTCTGGCTTGTCTGTGTAATCTGCCCTGTTCAGTCCCTAAGATATTTACGTGGTCTCATAAGTGAATCAGTCAGCACATCTGAAAAATTAATGAGCCATACCGAGCATATCATGGCAGATGCAGACGATACGGAGCGATTTCTAATGAAAATTTGCCATAGATGATGACTGAGGGCTTTGCCTTGCAACAACCATACCTGACATATCTGTGCATTGAATCAAAGTGTGTGGCAGGTTGTCAAACTTGGAGCGTGTCTCTGTAATATTATGTTTAACACTTGAGCTGTTGCAGTCACAATTAATGCTTCACTCCAGTTTACACGCTGTCAATCAGCAGAGCAGAGTAATAACTACATTTCAATCACAGGCTTATTTGGCTGCCATGCCAAGGCCAAGTAATGCAGTCTGAGGTGTGACGTTCCACGGGGAGTTCCTTTTATTTTAAAGCTATTAAAAACACTCCTCTGACAGGCAGGTTCTCCCTGCAGGGCTTGTCAGCTACCCAGCCCAATCATGTTCCTCAGCTGCTGATGGAGCTTACAGAAAACAAGTGCTGATATTGTAAGACAGGTTCCATCGAGTGACCCCCCTATATGCTGGTGGTTCAGACAGGCAGTTTGGAGGGAAGCAGAGCTCGGGAGGAGCTGCAACTGCTCGCCAACTTTTGCCAAGGACCTGAACAAATAAACAAGGGGATGATTATTTCAGCACACACACACGACACAGCTAATTCTGAGTGAATTAGCTGTGCCCCAGCTCACAGTGTCGATAAGCCAAACCCCTGCCGCTCTCGTTCCCGGCCTCTGTTTTCTTAACTAATGCCCTCCTCGCTCTCTCTCCCCGGGCCTATTTAATCAGTTTAAGATCTGCGTTGGATCTGCTCACCATTCAGGAATGAAAATGTCAAAGCAAATTATATGAATGAGCCAATTCACACATCCCCTGTGTGTTTTCAGTGCAGATCAGTGTGTTGTATCTTAGTGTATATTTACTGTAGCTTTCTGGGTGCTAATAGAATATGCTGTCATTTTTATTTGCTAACATCTAACATGTAACTTGAGCTCCCTTTTTCTTCAGTACAGTTTGTAATCTTGAAGCTGGATTTTTACTCACTGTCAATGTGACATTACACTGTCTACATACTTGTGGAAAACTGGATAAGGATTTTCTTCATGAAATGATACATTGCAGTCATTCCTTCTTTGCGCAACTTAAATAATGATTCATGTAATGACTTCTGCAAACAACTACTTCTTGAAATAATCCAATTAATCCTCCTCTTTCCTCGGCAAGCTCCCCTCATTTTCAGTCTCATTCCAAGTGGATGGTTTGCAGATGTTTCCTCACTGAGACTCATCAGTAAACTTCACTGCTCCGCTGGTGCTTGGATTACACTCTTTTGGTTTTTCTCCATGTGAGATGGAACATGAAGGTAGATAAAATGAAAAGAGTGTTATTCTATGATTAGAGCTGGAGCAGCTCCTTAATGACACCCCCCCCCCCCTCTCTCTCCATCTCCCTCCTCCTTCCAGATCAGTCATCGGTCGTCTGGTCTCTCTGGTCAGCATCACGTAGACCTCTGGTCCCCATTAGTCCCCTACCACCCCCCCACCTAACCACCCACCCACCCCCATACAGTATCTCTAAGTCCGATAGTTAAAAGACCCAGCCGGGTTCCGTTCTGCATTAGTTTTGGCCTGGTATCTGGCCTCAGCAGTGTGTTTGTGGTGTTGCCCTGCAGCAGTGCATGATGATTGAGCACTGTTGAGTTTCCACTGCTTTGATGCCCGAAAAGGTCCCCAGATTTAAAAAAAAGAAAGAAGAAAAAAGAAAGGATGGACTGTTAAATCACCATTTAGCAGCTGTTTTACTTTGAGATAGAAGGAGACGCAGATGCAGGTTGTTGGTCTGCTTAGTGTGGCTTTATACGATATGGCCATGCGTTAGTTAAATGCATGTGTATCCCCCTGTGTCTTACTCTCATGGCTCAAGACACTGAGTCAGAGGAAACAGTGCCTGGGGGAAATGAGTGTGTTAGTCAGGTCCGGTTCCTGTTGTCGACACTGACCACCAAGAAGCATGGAGGAACATGAGCATGACCTCATTCCTATTGAGCTGCTGTGCACCTCGTCAAGATTTTTTTATATCAATATTACATGTGCACGTTGCCACATTTTGAAAAATTTTGTCCAGGTGCCAATGTCTCCTCCTTTATATGCTCATATAATTCCAAATAAATCCTTGTTATCACCATCAAAGTAAATATCTTAAGCAATTTTTCTACATGTATCAATAGCAGAATGTGGAAACAGTTTATCTGTCCTGTGTGCAATGTTTGATCGAGAAAACAAACTGCCTCAAAACCAATATTTGTTCAGTTCACTGGAATTTTAGTGATCCAAGAAAATAACTGCAATTTCACTTGGCAGCAAAGAAACAGTTTGTTATTTCTGGAAAGTTTAGCGTTCATATTTCTGTCAATATGTTTATATGGTAGCTTTAATTTTACGTTTCTGAAACACCCCTGGTACTGCTTAATGTGTTCCTGTGGTTAGCCTCTGGGAGAAGGGAGACAGAATAGAGAGAAGACGGCTTAGACAACCATCTTATCAGCTGCCTTTGACATGTCTGGTTGTTGTTCATGTGGAAAATCTGTGTGTGTGTGATGTGTGTCTCTTTTCCTCTTTGTCCCTGCATGTTTGTCTTTCCTTTGCATCTTTACTGTGTGATTTTATTTCAAGGAACGTGCCACCCTGGTGATTGCATTAAGTATTCAAGACATAGATTTTGTTTTAACCCAATTCTCTTGCAATAGATTCCATCACAAATAAAATACAAATATTTTCTGGATGTCTTTACTCTTACTTGTCCTGTAGTTTCACAGATCATATGTGGGAGCACATGGTAGCAATCCATGGTTTGTCTGATATGTAAATGAGACAGAGACAGAGATACTACAGTTTCTCTCCAACCACTTTTTCTGACCTGCCTCCAACTGAAGGAGTAGGACCAGCCAGTATTCACAAATGTGCATATTCTAATTGTTCGGTTACATAACAACAGTGTCTGTGATTGTTGTGATTACTGGCTATGTCTCAGTTGGTCAAAATAGTGCCACAACCAATCAGAGAGCTCTCTGTATCTTTTTCCATCCTCGGAAATCTGCTGAGTGACAGTGGCCATGGAAACAGCCCGGTTTCTCTGCGGCTCCCTTACACCCCTGCTGCGCAGCGTTTGATGGCAGTTAAACGTGTGGTGGAGTAATTGGGTTGTAGACCGGATGAGATATGTCCCCTAAGGTGTGACAGAATGTGAGAAATGGAGCAGGTGGTGGAAGCCCAGAGGCTCTCCCATACCCATCGCAAAATACTCAGCCAATGGTTGTTTCCTTACCAGGTGTAAAAGCGCTCCACTCTGTCATCCTGTCTGTGTGACAGCATGGGCTGTGAACGCGACTGGAAAAACGCGAGAGGAAAAAGTTATACATTTGGAGATGGGTGTGAAAACATACTGTGACACAGGGTATCATGACACAAACAAGGGACTGTGTATATTATGCAGCTAAATGATGAGCAGCTTAATCAAACAGCACCAGCAAAATGAGAGGCAACTGAAACAACTAGTGTTTACATGCATGTAGCTTTGTGTCCTCCTGCAGACATGTAAAAAAACGTGCATAGCAATTTCCCAGATGGAGCAGCGCTCACAACCATATCGACACGAAAAGGGCAGAGAAGCTTGTGGTGATAGCACTTTGTGCTGTAAAGTAACATGTGGATTGCAGGTCTGTTTTAACACAAACTATGATTTCTTTCTAAAGATAAGAAACTAGTTTGTATGCCCGAAACTTACATGAACATTAATTTAGCAATTTTGTGTGAATAACTAATAAAACAAGTTGGCTAATGTCCATTTGGTCGGCTTTATCGGACAGATTTTTGTCTTTTTATTTAGCCTTTGCAGAGACAAATGTATTAATTCCTACTTTTTCACCATAATGCTCTTTTCATTTTCTTCTTTCTGGTTCAAGCCAACTTTTTCTACCATACAGCTTTAACCTACACATGACATCATCAATCAGGGCTAACATACTGTTTGATGGAGCAGCGCTCTTTTGCTTTCGCTTGGGCGTATAGAACACAGAACCATACATTGGACTCCAGCTGGGCGTATGTATGTTTAATACATTTGATGTATGAATAAGATATGTGAACAACATCAGAAGCCTTTCAAACCATCTTCTATGCAACGTCAAGCTTAATCCACTAGTATCCAAAAACTGCCCACCTCAGCTGACAGCAGTGATCCGAACAGGTCTGCGCTTCCTGTGTTCTGGCAGGTGAAGAGTGCTGTAACTGAGTCACATAAGCCTATCAGCATGTGTAGAGACGACATCAGACGCATGCCATGTGAAAGGAACGAGCTGTCACATTACACTTGTACCAACATCCATTGAACAGCGCCAAGGCCATGCCAAACATTATCAGGTGTCACGGTGGCAGCAGAGGCAGGACAAGGGGCGTGACATCACCCACTATCACAACCTGAAGGGGTGATGCCAGGCGGGCTGCCACGTGGCACGGCAGGAAGTGGGCAGGACCAAGATTGTGTTATACAAGAAGGTAGTAACTCTTTGTTTGCATAATTTGGAATGCTTTGAACAATTTCATTGTGGAGGATGTGTTTTAGAGCAGTGAGGTTGGTCAAGCTAGTAAAACTGCAGAGGTTTGCCTCTTTGAGATTATCCCCAAAATACATAACATGAAGTGTTTGACCTGAGGTAGAGTGTTTGTGGTGTTTGTTTGTCTGCGGGTTTAAGAGGCTTAAGTGACTTCTACACTATGCAACAAAGCATTGATGGATCATTCTGACACATTTTACTCATGCATTCACACATAACACATGTATAGGCACAGTGTTTGCATCCATATACAAAGATCCTGTGTCTGGCACCACGAATCTTAAACATGAGGGCAATAAATCATCAGTGAAGTGCTGTTCCTCATTCATATGGGAAAAATGCATTTCCATAATACCCTTACAGATCAACATAACTACCGGACTGAGTGGGATACAATGGTGTGAAATTGTACCCTGGTGCAGGACATCTAGCCGGCATAGCAACAACACAGCACAGTGTGCCAGTCAGAGGGATTAAGTTGTTTTGAAGCCACAGTTGATTGTACAGCAGATAGTGAGAAGGAGGGAGCCAGCCCGTACAGCCAGATAATGGTGTGAGATAGCCTCCCACAAAGTTGCACAGCCAAGGGCCCGGCTGTACTGGGGAAGTAGTGTGTTTGTATTTGTGTGTGTATACGCAACAGGAGAGCTTGTGTGAGCGTACGCGTGCTTACGTCTGCGCTTCCATCTGTTTGTATACACATGGTAATCTGAATCAACCCGCGTAACCTGAGCAGGCTCGCCCACCACGTGTTTAATTATTCAAGGTGCTTTGGCTGAAAACTCAATCACCTGGAGGATCCGTTCTACCGCCACACGCCCCGCCACTCGCTGCTGGCCCGGGAGGAGAGACAGGGAGGGTAGGGGGGAGACCACTGGAAAGTAAGAAGATACCACACTTGCTCTCTGTGGTATGTTCACCTAAACAGTGCAAATTAATTATCCAAAGATGGTGTATAATACCTAAGGAGCTGTTTGTAATCTCCAAAGCTTTTGTTCCCTTTAAGAGGAATTATTGGATTGCATAGGGATTACACAAAGTAACATCATCTCTATCAGTGTTTTTAATTTCTTCAACTTTAATTTTTATAAAAATCACTTGGTCCCTGGTGGTTTGAATATGTCGGCCTGCAGTATCCGTCGAATCCCCTACAGTTCTCCTGCAGCTGCCTTGATTTCATCCAACCTAATTTGCAAGGGGAAAGCAAATTGTGGGCATTTGACCATCTGGTCCTACGCCTCTCCCCCAAAATAGAGTCTTTTCCTGTCCAGTCACAGGCCCAATTTTATTAACAGCATTGGGTAAAAGACACATGGAAATTAACCCTCTCTCTAAGTATACCATGGGGGCAGGAGGCCCGGCTCTGTAGGGGAAGTCAAGCCATGAAAATACAGATTTGTGGGTGTTGTATTGGTGAAAGGCGTCTTCCCAGGGAGCAGAGTTGCTCTATAAGCCTCCAACTGGCAGGGAATTATGTGGTTCAGTAGAGCAGGATGCTGGGGCTGTTCAACATCTCTGTGCCATCCAGGCCTGCGGGATCATGAAGCCTCAGGAGGGCCAAAAAAGGCCCAGAGCGGCTTGTTCTGGTTCCTGCCTGCCCTGCCAGCTCCCACCATGGTTTTTGATGAAATCTCGGTGGTGATCTCTTCCAGGAGAATGTCAGGTTTGTGCATTTACTCTGCAGTATTATCATAACATTAGCTATTCCTGGCAATTCAGGCTCCTCTTTTCATTTTTCTGCAGCATCCCAAGGGCACAGACACAGTTTACAGTATGAGCCAATATCCTGTGGTACGATGTTCTAATATTTAATGATTTCATTGAAACAGTGTGTATGACACAATGATGTAGTGCTCATAGGAGACATATCTTAAAACATATTAAATTGTTCATTGGCAATAAACTGAACCTCATGTGCTTGAATGCCCCCCCCCTCCAACCCCTGAGGCAGCAACACAAACATTGGTGAGTTTGTGATGATCCTGCCAGCTTAATGAATATTCACACTCAGCAGACACACTGCGAAGATGAGATAGCAGCTGGGGCCCGGGGCCTGGGGCCCAGACGCCCTGCGACCGCTCGTTGGAACGGCTGCTGTTCAGCTGGATGAGGAGATGGCCACTGCAGCCAAGCTCCCCCAACTGTTGCCAGAACAGCACTGGGAGGACAAGACAGATATAGGTCTGACATTTTGAGGTGATCAGGCAAAACAGAAGTCCCATCAAAGAAAAGGCTCATAGGAAGCACAGTGTAAATAATAGAGAATATTAAATTATGGAATTTATTCCCTCTGAAACAGGCATAGTAGTTTATTGACTGTTCAGGTACTATGTCTTATTAGACTGGATCTATTAGATCTGCTCTGTCCATCCACAGTGGCCATGAGTATACTCTTATTCGGTCTGGTTCCAGCTTACATATGAGTCTGCATCTCTCAGTGAAGTATGAAGTATGATATCACCTCCATCTTTGTCCCTTTAGAATCATTTGCTAATACTTTTGGCTTTGTTAAATGACAAAATAATTAAAAACGAATTGTAGACTGTGGACATTCCCAGTTTGTTTTGAGTGACTTATAGCAAATGTTACATAGTTTTTGTGACACTGTTTGAATGCATTTTTTAGATGATACCATTTTAACCACCCTGATATATTACCAAAGGTGAGTGTCCTATGGTCATTCATTTTGTGCAGGCTCTTGCACACAGTTGTTGTGAGGATAAAATAAGCTTTCATCTCTGCCTGCACGTCTTTTATGATTCACCCTGTTGTTATAATATGATGAGTTTTTATTTTACAATTGTATTTTTAGAGTCGGTATTCCATCATTAATACTAAATTAAAATGTCTCCAGTTTCCATATGAGCCCGAGCTGATGAACAACAACTTTAAATTCAGGAAATGCATTAAATCTTCCTGTGCGTCACAGCCATTATTTTATTGTTGCCATCACTCGTGTTATGTCTCTTATAATATCCGAATCAACTGCAGTGATCACCCCATGCTCTAATTGCTACCTGTGAAAACACACAGGTGTGTTTTAACTGCACCCGTGTGCCATAAAACAGCTGTTTCTGCCGATGTCCGCTGCTCATAATGGACTTATATTGAGATAGACCTCCATTACACAGTTATAGCCCATATGTTCCTTTTTGATAACTCAGGTAGATATTGCTTGTTTATGGTTTATGGTCTGTTATAGTCGGCTACTAGCGAGGCAGCATGTGGATGTTAAAATGTGAATCAAACATCTATTTAAAACTTTTGTTTCTCTTCATGCACTTTTCTGTGTCTTTTGTTTCCCATCTGCATCTAATGATGTGATTCTCTGCCTCAGTACCAAACAAAGCAGTAAATATCCCTTTGTTGTTTGATCCTTGAGAAGAGGAAGACGCTTTGATCACTCTTCCCGGAACTCTCAGCGCACACAGAATCACTGTTTTTTCCTCACTGAAAAAGATTTAGAGGCAACATCGACACAAAAAAAACAACCCCAGCGTCCCACTTACGCCTGATTGATGTGTTCAAATTCAAAAACCATTTTTAAATGACAAAAACTTTTATGCCTTTTATGTGCATGTTTCAGCTGACCTGCAGTCTACGTGAGGTGGTTCACTCCACAGACCCCTGCGAGGGGTCAAGTAACAGTTGGAATAACCAGGTCGCCAGGTCATACAGTGCAGCCTGTAACAGCCTCGAGGTTGCTTGTTTAAAAGTCCTATCCAATAATAGTGCGTACATACAGTATAGTCATGCATGCACACACTTGCAGACAAACATGGCCCCATCCCAGAGGAGCAGTAGAGGATCAGAGAGCAGAGACAAGAGGATATCCATTAGGAAGTCTCTGTAATTGGGGTGCAGTGGTGGGGCAAAGACTCATGCTGAGAAAACGCTATTTTTTAAACACTAAAATACATCTTGCTTTCCACACATCTAAGGCTTTAAGACCCCATAAAATGTATCCCGTACCTTCAGGCCCAGCCTCTAACAATAACACAGATGTTGCCTTTTTATGCCTCCTCACACAATTGGAGCTCATCGGTGATAAAGAGAGTGACAGGGAGTAAACATCTCGAGCTGTCATGTTCTTCAGCTCAGCTGTCACCAATGTTCTCTGCTCTTTGTACTTTTTTTAAAGAGGTGTAGAAATATTGAAATGGGGTGAAAACACATGAAGAGTTTATTTCAGATCACACCTCCTTTATTGGAGCTGTTTGCACTGTGCACATTGCAGTGTCTCTTCTCCTCTCTGCCAGGTCCTGGTTTGGTATTTCCAGGGGAGCACATGTTGGACAGTATTCATTTTTTTCTTTGTATTTCTCTTTTTCCATCCCTTCCTATCACTCTGTCTTCTTTTTTTTTCTTCTAACAATTCACATCTCTTTTTTTGTCCCCGGTCATTATTCTCTTTTCCGTCTTCTTTATCACTCCCCTGTCCTCTCTCCATCCATCCATCCTCCCTGCTGTTTGACAGGGCGTGTGTGTTGTTTTTATCCGAGTGACATCGGGTCTCTTCCCAGGGCACGTCCCGGGAACAGCGAGTTCAGCCTGATGGCTCCCCTGGGTCCTGCCCCTTTGTGAGCCTTCATGTTCCCTCTGTAAATTACAACCTGTCCAACACACACGCAGCACTCATGGGCATAGTCACTCAGCCGCCCATGCTACATACACGCACAGACACTCTGATATACACTCCTAGCAGCAGCACAACCTTAGCCTGTGTGCATAGACGCACATGCACTTGTGAGAGGGGGGCCGTGTGTGTGTGTGTGTAATGTATGTGCACGTGCTCAGGCTCACTGACACACACAGTGCGTGTTTATTCAGGTATATCCTTCCTGACTGCCACGAAACCTGTTGCAGTCATGTGAATATCTTTCAACCTTTGTGAGTGAGGAAAGAAAGATTTCAGTCTGCACAGGTTTCTATATGAAAACTCAAGTTTCACTTCAAGTTAGAGGAAAATGAAAGACAGAAAGACTTTGATATGAAAGAGAAAGCATTCTTCATCAAGTCAGAAGAAAACAAAACAAAAGAAACAAATAAGACATGATTTGTCTAAAAAGAGAAAAACTGAGAGCTTGATGGACTGATACAGAGATGGCCACAGGCTGTGAGATAGCAGTGCTGTAATTAATAGGTAGTAAAAGCAGATGAGCAGGATGTCGGTGTCCCACACACACACATGCACTTAGCAGGGGTTAAGGCAGGAGCAGTCCTCCTGCATGGTTTTAAACAGGACATTGCCACAACAAAAGTATAACGTCTCCATCCATGTCACCAAAGAGGAACCAGTGATTAAACATCACGTTAGAGCAGCTTCTGAGTCAACAACAGACGTCACATAATCTTTATATGTAGAACAACAATCACAGTGATGTATTAGCTGTCTACACTCTCCATTAACACAGATTCAAAACCCCGCTAATAAACAAACACACAGAGGGCCTGCAGTTTATCAGAGGTGCTGTCAAACTTATTTTATGTCTGTACTTTGACCCTTGTCAGCTTTACTGCTGCTTACTGATCACACATACACACACACACACAATCTATCACCTAGACCTCACCAGAAACATCTTTACAAAGAGCCCCAACTATTTGTAGTTTGATCTCTCAATGGCTGAGTCAGATTCTCGTGGGGAACATCCTCCCTCCCCGACACATACACTTCCACTCTTTGTCGTTTACAGTTACAGTAGAATTCTGCTCATAAGTGCTGTGACAGCAGGGGACAGTGCTGCTCATTTCCTACCATCTTTCTTCTCATTGTCCCACAGAATGTATTTCTGTCTGTGTTGTTTCTGAGCTGAGGAGTTCCTCACTGATTAATCCTGGGACCTGTCTCATTTCCTTTTACAGACTTATCAGACCTGCTGTGTGTCATCACTGTGCACCTGGGACTGTTGATTATACTGTATATTAAATGCAATGGAGGTGAATGTAACAATGCAAAAGGATCATTATATTTATATTATTACATGTTTATAGCTTTGCACACCTCTACAACGGGCCTCGGGATCATTGTTAACTGTACAGGTTTATTCTGATTCTAATACTGACACACACATAAACCCAGAAGCTGGAGCATATCACCAATATATCACCATCTAAAAATAGCAGGTAAAAACTACTCATCAAATTATCGGGCGGAAGGTTAAATAGTGATGTCTGGGCAGGTGTTATCATGAAACCATTTCTGTGGTTTAGTACACAAACATTGGCAGTCATTCTGAACCAGACCGTAATCTGCCCTGACTATTTGCTGACATCATGGTTAGTCTAGTGGACAGGCCGGGTCATATTGGTCTCAGCATGAGAGTATAACTTATATACTATTTTAAAAACCTACTATGTACACTACCGTTCCAAAGTTTGGGGTCACCGGGCCAGTTCTATAGCTTCTCTGATCAGACAGTTCAGCTGTACCAACATAATTTTACAGTTTTGTAGAGTTTTCTAATCATCAATTAGATCAATTAACATGATTAGCTAACACAATGTACCATTCAAGGGCATAGTTTTAGCATGGACACAGGAGACGCACCTCACTAATAATTTGATCCCTTCCTTAAAAAACAGATTCTCATAGGTGCAGAAAGGGTTAAATTCAGTTATGTCCCCACCAATGTCAAAAGTAAACCTACACTCCTGGTACCATTAGAACATAGGAGTGATGGTTGCTGGAAAAAGGCCTCTGTATACCTTTGTATATATTAAATCAGCCTTTTCTAACTAGAATAGTCCACATTATACCACATTAACAATGTCTAGACTATATGTCTGATTACTTTAATGTTATTTTCATTGAAAAAAAATTATTAAATAAAGACATTTCCAACTGACCCCAAACTTTTGAACGGTAGTGTAGTTACTTTTTTGTATCTGTGAAGTACTTTAATTGACAAATTTAGTACCATTAGACTGTAATAGGTAGTTCTGCTTCAAGTATTGTCCATCCAGCCACAGTTTGCATTTTACAAAAGGCCTGTTCTGAATGTTTTCTTCTGCTTGTCCGCTCAGTCTCATGTTTCTCCTCCCTATAGACTGTACACCTTACACACACACAAACACTTGCACACACCTTAACACAGACACCTGATAGGGTTGTGTGTATCTTTTCTTCTGCAGCGCCCTCTTACAGAGGTGTGTGTGCTTAACAATAACCAAGTACCGACAACAATACGGGATGTTATTTAGAGTGTTTGTGTGAGGGGGGTATTCGATGGAGTGATGGCGGGTGGTCGAAGATGGAAAACGATACCTCAGTAATCTACCTCTCCTTTCACCTCCCTCCTTTATTTTCTTTCAGCTGTCGCTCTTTTTTGTTCCCTCCCTCCTTTTATACATCTCCCGCTCATACCACACATACTGGTGTCTATTTCTTTCCGTTACTTCCTCCACTCCTTTCTGTCTTTCCTTGCTTACTGTATTCGTATTAATTAGTTTAACCTTTCAGACCTTTCAGGGTTTTATGTTGTTTTTAGAAGCAGTGAAACACAACGTCACAACATGAACAGTGTCACCAGCTGTTGCCTTAAAATTTCACATCTGTCAATTCCAAACACTCAATCAAAGAAGCTGTGTATCTCACTACAAGGTGTGTGTTTTGATGTTAAAAATGTAAAATGATATGTAGAACTATGAAGTTTGCAAATCAGATAAATAACATTTGATTTTATCTTTCCTGTTTTACACATCTTTTCTTTGCAGCATCCTTGTGAGCCTCATGCCTTTCTCCTTACCCATAATACTGATGTCAAAACATGTTTCTGACATCTCTGTGTTTCCATAGTAACGGATTGTAGTGCTTGAGGGTGACTTGAAAAATCCTGTAATTACACATTAGTGGAGCTTGTTGCTTTCTTTAATATCTGTTGTATTCATCATTTCTAAAGGCTGTGATCCTTTACCCTCTCACTCTTTTACACAGGCTCTTTTCTGTGGTGTAGTAGGAACTTGTGACGGTCATTGACCCCTGCTGGTCACCTCCAGAACAACAGCTTTCTGTGAGTTATGCAGTGTTAATTACTTATGTCCAGACTCAGTTGATTCACAATCTCATTCACCTCGGTCACAGATGTTAACACATTGCTTTGTTTTTAATGCGCATCATCTGTTAAAATTCGATTCAACATGAGGAATATACTGTCTTCTTTTCTGGCTGTTCCTCCGTCCAGATCTGCTTTCAGCTGCATCTCTGCCTCTCTGTCTCTCTCTCTCTCTTCGGCCCACTCAAACTCCTACGCACCGCTTATCTACCTCTCACCTACATCCTCCTCTCATCTTTTCCCTCTTTTTCTAACTCAATCTTTCTCTATCTGTTAACACACACACGAACACACACACACTTCTCTAAACCCCTCTCACCAGCCAATCATCAATGTTTCTATGCCAACATCCAGGACAACAGTTTCCAGTTATAACTTTATATCTCAGTGAAGTAAGTACAAAAACAAACTTGTGTTTTAGCTTTACAGTGAGGCTGTTTTCAGGATACACCACAAACTGCAGGTGCCAGTATTAGTTCAGTATTTCTACTGAAAATAACAAACAACATGGAAATGTTCAATTTTTGTCAGTTCTTGCCAGGAACCTTATTTTAAATATCAACACACACACACACACACAGAGTAGGGATCCTAACTGTATGCATGAATTCATATGATTTGCATTTGGACACATATGCACGCGCGCACACACACACACGCACACACTGAAGGGTGAGGCAGTGGAGTAGCTCCCATTTACACATGACTGTAAATTACCCAACACTTCTCAATCAATTATTCATAATCCGTAATTAATTATGAAACAATCAGTAATCCAACACCAGTCCACTCAGCTTGTGGTTGCCTAGTAACCATGACCCATATTAAATGCCACCATTGTTACCCGTAACCAGAGCACCATTTTTTTCCCCATAGGGCTTCAGACCTGAGGGCATTATAGCTGAGAGTAAATAACGTGTGTGTGTGTGTGTGTCTTACACATGCACAATGAATGTGGCTGCATGCATGTGACCATATCATACTGGTGGCTTTGAAGGTTGATCACATAGGGTAAACAAGCTAGACTGGTTAATAATGCAGTATTTTTGGCTTGTGCCGGGAATGAGTTGTGGCCTGGTAGAGACCACTAATGGGACACGCCACAGGGAGCACGAGCAAAGAGCACCGCACTCACAGCCAGACAATGATGCTATAACACGTCTGTGGGGACACATAACCACACACTGCACTACTTTGTCGGCACTTGTTCTGGAACTACATCAGCAAGTTCCCATATGGTGCTCTGGAGGCCTGAATAAATGATTTATAAGAGTTTTGGGGTGTGTGTGTGTGTGTATGTGGAGTGGCCATTTTTTAGGAAGGGGAATGCACTGTAGATCACTTTCCCTGTACTCAGCTGCAACAACACATTGCAAATCTTTTCTCCTTTTTCACTTATGTATCACCATTGATGGTTCTTGTCTTGCCCTCTTAACTGGGAACAGGATAGAGCTTACGTTTTAAAAACAACTTCCACGTCCTACTTCCATAACAGGAGATAAACACAGCCTATAAATATAGAAGCAGTGTTTTTCACTCCTCAAACCATGTCAGTGACATGTGAAAATATCCTTCGATCTGGGGAACATCCTGTCACCAGTGAGAAAACGTCATGTGTTTGTTTATGTGTGTGAGGTATAGTTGCCTTTTCTTTGTAGTGTGCGTGCGTGTGTGTGTGTGCATATGTGGGAGGTAGAACTCCTATAAAACTGAGAGGGAAAAAAGTTAATGACATAAGAGAGCTGGAAAGAGAAAAAAAACTGAATGAAGGAGACGTGTGAAGGCTGGAGAGAGGGAGAGAGGGAGGGTGGAGGTAAGAGGGGGGAAGCAGTGAGCACCGTGTGACCAGACTGTGGTTCCTTCCTCACCAGCCTGAGAACCAGGAAGTAGAACTCCTTGTTCCTGCATTATTGGGACTAACAGGAAATGCAGAGGTCTTCAGAAGGGGTAAAGTGTGTGTGTGTGTGTGTGTGTGCCTGTGTGCGTGTACACAGTAGCTTGTTGTCGCCGCACGTTATTTACAACAGAAATGTGAATTAAAGCAGCGGTGAACATTATATAAAGAATCAGTTGATGAATATTGATGAGGTCATTTGTTGCTCTGTACTTCCTTTCACTTTAAGTGAATGTAAACAATATACTGTATGTTTTTGGACATTGCTGAATTTGTTATGTCAATGGATGTTTAAATGAGCATGAGGCTTAGCACAAATGGCTAAAAATGGGTTTACAGGAGATACAGGTTTAGGATCTGATGAAGTCCCTATTTCCCATGGACTTTTTATAGAATAATCAAGTTTCTTCTTCAGATCCTTCCCTCAGTCTTCTACTCTAACATTTATTTGTAGTTGTGTTTGGGATTGTGGCTGCACAATATCATCAAGCTCAGACCAGCACACACCCTCCCAGAAACACAACAAAGTGAGGCAAGGTGGTCTCACGCTCAGGGGTTTTTATGTCTGCTCCTGATCCCCTCTGTGACCCCCCCCCCCCCCCCCCAAATGCTGCTGATGCCTCTCAATCCTTCAACACACCGTCGACTCAACTCCACACAGCTTTGTTCCCAGTCAGATTCACTACTTTGATGAAAGTGTAGAAATTAGGCTGCAACATGTCATCGGGGATCCACAGCTTGAGGCTAAGTGTGTCGCAAATGTCAGTCTCTGTGTGAATTCAGTGTCTGCTCTGATTGTTGCTTTACTCCTGGGTTGGGTCTTTTTTTGTCTCTGAGTATATTTGGCGTTTCTTCAGCACATTTCCAGCTGAATAAATGGATGACATCTAAAGGGGGATGTTAGATCAGTGCGATGTGGGCTTCTAGCAAGCCAAGAGATCATCAAAATAATCACTGTTGCCTGTGCAAACAGTATGCAGGTGCTCAGGCACAACACAAGATGAGACAGGGCCCCCCACGCCAGCTCGCAAGGGCCAGGGAGCAGCAGGTTGCCTTGGGAACCCTCGGCTCCCTCTTTCTTGTCATTACTCTCTTGCACACTCCCCCTTTTTTTTTTTAATCTGCACCATGCTTTTAGTGACAAGCCCCATCCCCCTTGATATATACACACAATACATGCATGTGCACACTCACATATAAAGAACCTCTGACACATAAATAGGCTGGCATAAATATGGGGGACATGAGCGCACACACATGCACGAACATCAGGCCTGTAAAGATAACCATGCTATTATATCCATGGCTGAGCCTGTAAAGCCTCCGTCAATTTGACTGTGCTCTATTTGGATTAGAGGAAGGAAATACATGAAGCCATTGTGAATTAGTATTTCTCTCAGATTTATGCAGATTTCTTTAATCAAAATCACAGAATTATTCCACTGTTAGATTTTGTAATGTATAATCTAGCATCTATTGTTTTATACGAGGTAAACCCACCCTTCTCTTTCTTCCTCTCAACCTTTAGTCTTTGTTATCATATAATCAAAAGCCTCCTAGAACAACCCCCAACCCCTGAGGTCCCCTCACACACACACAGTAGGTGCACATTTACTTATGTATACATAATATATACAGCGCTCAGGTCGCCTGGTTGAGGACGTGACCTGCGTTCAGGGCAATGCTCGCTCTCTTCATTGGAGATCGGGGGTTGGCAACCTCCATCTAAGCACCCTGGCTCATCACCAAGTGACATCACCCTACTTAAAGCTCCTTCAGGCTTAAATAGTTCTCATAGTAAATCTTCATGAACATGTTATTTTTCCAAAGTATGACTGTAAATCAAAGCAGAAGTGTAAGATTTGGATAAAGTGTGTGTTTTCTTTTTGATACAAAGTGTTTGTTTTATGCACTTTGAATGCAGACTGGGGATATTACTACCAGCAATGTTCTTTGGTGTGAGGTAGTTTATTTAGGTAATGTTGAATAAATGTGGTTGTGCCTGCAGTACATCAAGAGATATTGAATGTCTTTATAATTTTCTTGGCAGGAAACAGCAGCACTGGCTGTAGCCCTGTATGGGTGGTGTGCTTTACACTGGAACTCTACTGCCTCTCAGTGGCTGACTCAGAGGAAGATTAATTTCACATCTGGAACTGAGGACAGATTTGACAAAAAGCAAACATTCTAAGCGTGACAGAAATGAGAAAAAATATTTGAATTGGATGCACCGTTTTGCTGGAATTGTCCATTTATTAATTGTGTTACAATAAAAGGAAATCACATCTTAAAAATAACTCCCTGATTCTGGCTTTTGAAATGTGAGCACTTGCTGGCATATTTTACATTTTTGTTAGTTTTGATAAACTCTATTACTCTATTTGCCAGTGATCTAGGTGAAGGAAGGGAGGAATAAGCTTTAAAGACAAAGAGAGTTTTCAAAGATTGGCGACACAGTCATCCCTCTGATGTGTGTTTACCTTCACTCAGAATTCACTCAGAGTTTAAATGTCCGGTATGGTTTTGTCTATGGGAGGTGCCACCTGCATAGTCTAAACTTCTGCAGGGAGTCGGCTGGGTCAACACACAACACTCCTGGTTATCTGACTGACATTGAACACATGCCCACACACACACACACACAGTCATTTTAGGTCATGGGAACGCGACGGTGCACTCACACTGTGTTTATTCTGTATGGTTTCCTATTTGAATGTGTCCTTCTCACGAGACTGTTAATGGCTTCCCCTTTTCCCAGGGCAGGGCAGCGTGATCAGACCTTATCCAGGTCATGCCAGGAGAGCTGGAGGTACCAGGAAGAATGAGGTAAGTCCCTCTGTCCTCCTCAAGGACTCCCTTTTCCAAAGTTTACCCAGGAACTGAAAGAGCAGACATGTGTTAAGAAATATGACCTGTGATTTCTGAGAAATTCAACGCTTGCTAGAGGGGGGCGGGGGTTGGAGTTTGTTGTTGTTGGCTTTATTGTGTGGTCTTGCACATAATGTTTGTGTTTTTGCTAAGATAGCTTGGAATTATTGAAAACTGAAATCCATGTGAAATTGAAAGATGCAGCAGGACATGAGTTAATCTGTCAATGATATGAAGAAAGGAACATTTTTTATAGTTTTCATATCAGGTTGGGTTGAGTCTGATGCAGATAAATGCTGAATGATTTCAGTGGAGCTCACTTCACAGCCCGACTTGGATTTATTGACTATGAGTTTGCTCTGGTTAGAGGCATTATCCGTTCAAATGTCTAGCCTAGAGGTAAAAGAATGTATCTCTGCGGAGAGCAGCTGGAAAATCGCTTCACCAAAAGAATGTAAATGTGACATTTACGTCTGAATAATCTCCAGCGGTCTGGACAAATGTTGATGTTTTGTTAAAGTGATCTAACATCAGATACCAACACGCCGCGCTGGAATCCTGTAGCACCGGAAAGGAAGAAGTCTGTGCTGTTCATTGCATATTAAATCATATGAAAGGAGTCGTTTTTCACCACATGAGGGAGCTATTGTTGGTCAAAAAGCACATCAAGAGCAGCTGTTTCACACAATATCACATATGAATAATAGAGGAGGAAGGTGCAAGAAACCAATTAACAAAGTCTTCTATACATTTTGCAAGTACACCCACACATATTTACTTACATAGCTGCAAGACTGCTCACACAGAGCCTCAGTGGGAGTTTAGTATTCAGCATTAAAGAGCACAGCAGACAGCAGAGACTGGAAACCTCTCACCTTTTTAATGCCAGCAACTGTTACCTTCAATATTTGCTGTCATCCTGAGTTTAGCAGAGCTTGAGGTTGGAGTATAACATGATAGGCACTTTTAACTAGAATGGGGATGTGCAAGAAATGCCACTGGAATCATATTAAAAAGCCAGTTTTTTATAGACTTTATTAAGGCTGGTATTGATCTCAACCGAGCTGTATATCTGGATTGATTCACTCACTGAGCGGCCCCCTGGGTAATATCCTTGCCTGCAGGTGCTGAGATTAAAGGTCATATCCTCACCAGTTTTCTTTTTTTCTTTCCTCTTGCCATCCATCTATTATTTTATCCACCTTCATTCTCATTCCACATGTCTTCATTTATTCACAGCGCTTCATTCATTCAACAGAAACAGACGCTGATGATACTGAAAAAAACGTCGTTACCATTGATTGTAAAGGCCAGATAACAAGCAGGCTTGTACTGTAGTTCGCATTTGGTAATTAGCAGCCTTTTCACACTTGCTGTGTTTCAGATGAAGTGTCAAACGGTGAGCGGTTTGCACAATGACGGCACAATGCGGTTATCACACTGCAGACAGTTTAACAACAAATAGCAGATATATGAGTGTAAAATGGAAGCATATCTAACAGTGTTACAAATTTGCCACTATTGTACTGATGCAATAGTGACTATTGGGGACAATATAAAACAATGACTCTTACAATCATACAGTAATGTTTTATGAATTAGAGCCAGATAGTTTCCATTGAAGTGAGGAGACCTTGAGGCAGGATGCTCCCCACACTCATCACACATCTTGAGTTTCCTTCTACACATTTTTACCTTCTCCTCTTTTTGCGCCATGACATACGCTACAGGTGAGAGTTAGACTTTGAGCATTCCTTCATTAACACAGCATGAAACATACCAAAGGCACCACAGGACACCACATCATTTCTATACACCTGCTCTCTGATCTTTACACTGATCACTCAATGTGGGGCGCAGCTTTTAAGTCACATGTCTGATGAGATCTGCAAAACGAAAATAATAATATATAATATATATATTAAGGTTGTGGTCACTGCTGGTTATTTTTCCCTCTTGCAAGAGATGCATATTTGCCAGGCAGAAATGTAAAAGTGTTGGCCAACCAGAGGGCAAGTTACTCACTTATAAAATAAGAGGGGGAGGACATCTTCATTAGAGTCCCTGGATAGCTTCGCTTTCCAATTTGTGGAGTGTGACTGCGAGGCTCCAGCCTAGTCAAGCCATTAACTTACCTGACATGCTGCTACACTCACTCTGCTACTAATGAAATGTCGATACAGACCACCATCTAGCCTAATCAAATGTTAATTGAGGAAGTGATGGATTGCAGCTGCAAGGTTTGGTCGCTGCGTTTCCTCCTTTCCCAGACTCTGTGTCGCTCTCATCTTTCTCTCTCCGCTTGTATGAGAGACTGAAAGATGTCAGGATGTGTGTGCATGCAGAGAGCAGAGAACTATGTGAGCTTCTAATGCTTCTTTTTCTCTAACACAACCATACACTTTGAGAAGTGTTAATCATCGGCATCCTTGAAAACTTGTATCTGAAAAGATTCTCTGTTCAAGAATCAGAAAAACACTGCTCAGTGTTGCATTATGAGTGGGTCAGCTAAGGTAATAAACTGCTGTTGAAACATAAGATGCAGAGGTCAGCACAGGTTGATAACATCTACATAAAAAATGACTTTTAATAAATAAATGATCGAACAGGTTGGCAGTAGGTCCTTGTGGGTGAGTGGCTCACCTCTATAATCTTCACAAAAGCCTCTCGTAGGTGGCGGTGCCCTTTATGACAATAAACACAACCACTGCTACATTCATCTTCCTGGTCATGTGTGCTGCCACATTAACTTTGGCTCCAGGCATAGAAATAAACTCACTTGGGTCTCTGGGTAGCAAGGATCAAGATAAGTAGGAGAGCACACAGGGGTCATTAGTGGTATGGAGGAGAAATGGAAAAGGTTAGTAATCCTTGCTTGTGTTAATTGGCTATCAGCATTAATGAGATGCAATGGCTGAAGAGGGGAAGGGGGGGTCGAGGGGGGGGGGGAGTGCCAAATGTCACGAGCAAGTTCACCTCGCCTCTTGAATGGAAATGATGTTTCACTTTTTGTGTACACATGAGTAATGTGTGTGTGTGAGAGAGAGAGGGAGAGATCTCTCAGTCTGTGGTGTGTGTGCGGACTCATATCCAATGAGAAATTAGATACTCTGTCTTGTTAACACTGACCTTTAGTCTAATTACTAGAACGACTAATTACGACCTTCATTCCCTTCCTTTGTCCTACACACACACGCACACGCACACGCACGCACACACACACACACACACACACACACACACACACACACACACACACACACACTTGACACCTTTGCCACAGGGTGTAAAGTCATGCATGTCCTACACTACCTTTTGTTAATGAGGAGTTGTTCATTTAAAAACATTACATTTGTTTTAACAGTTTTATTCCTCTTACAACATAATTGCATGTTATAGCATTTATTAATTACTGTCAGATTAGTGCCAGGAATTAGTCAGGTGTTCATGTTGAGCTTGTGAAACTCTTCTCTCTTTTTTTTTTTTTTATGGCAGGACAGGAACCACACCTGTGAGAGCTCTTTTCAGGGGCACAGCATAAAGTCTGAGGGGCCCATTTAATGTTTTGGCCTAATTAAAATTGGCATCCAGCTTGAAGCTGTCCATACACTGTATATAAATGGACATCCATTGGTTCCATGAAACAGGAAAGAGGTGCTGGATGAGGGAAGCTGAGGACACAGCGGTGTTATTACATTTATAAAATTAAATGAGTGAGTTGTAATGAACAGGAAAATTATCTGTAGAGGACACAATTGTTTTTATACCAGGCTGTAAAGACTTTATTACAGCATTTTTTGCATTTTTTATGGGGGTAGACTAACTTTTGGAGCCAGCCTTGAATGGACATTCAAGGATCTGCAGCTGAGCATTCTTTTAGCCTTGAAAGTTGCTGCTTTCAGAATATTATTAAATCACCTTGTAAATTTGATGTATTCTCAGGTGGGAACAGAAAGGGCCGATTATGGGATTGAGCCTCATTTCCAAGTTCCTGCGAGGCAAATAATCTTTGTAATTTTCGCACAGGTGCCTCTGAAGAAGTGAGAAATTTATAAATATGTCAATATTTTGTGTAACACACACTTTCCCTGGTTAGATGTGCTGCTTCTCAGCAGTCATTCACAGCACTACTAGTGTTGCTTTTCATCACAAATACTCACAAGCTTTATATTTTGCCTGATACTCTGAACAAATGTATGAGTGTTACAGTGCATCATTGCTTCTAATGAATCATCGTGCAGATTCTGATGTAATTCTGGGCAGAGTCAGTGGGGGGCAGTGAATATCAGCATGTCAGCACTTCTTTTGGTGGAAAATATGAAGCTGTGAAAATATTAAAAGGAAATATAGGAGTGAAAACTACCTGTTTTCCTCCAGATGTGGGGTTGGATGTTGATGGCAGGTCATTTAAAGTGGGATTAAATCAGACGGACAGTTAGGGGTTGTCCTGGGAGAGGGGACACAGCATCTGGCAGTTACTGTGATAGAATGTGGAAGGATATGTACAGCAGACATAATTCAGTTGTACGGGTGTGTGCATTTTTCATGTGTGTGTGTGTGTGTGTGTGTGTGTGTGTGTGTGTGTGTGTTGTGCTTTCAGGTTTGATTTGTACAGAACTCTGACCTCCATCAATCACTGTTGAGCTTGCTTGTGTGGGTTGAATGGCCAGAGCAGAGGTGTGTTAGCTTTCCTGTCTGGTACAGTTGCTGACAACAACACACATACATACATACATACAGTATATTAACCCACACACACACACAGCCTCACCAAGACCAACAACACATCCATAAATCAGCTGCTTTCACCCTTAAAGGACAAAGAGGATAAAAAATGTGTTCATTCATATTTCTCCTTACAATCTCTGTTGTGTGAGAAACATACATTTGTTTACTTGTTCTGGCTGATTTACTGAGAAGCACAACACAACATCATATGAATCATTTTCATCGTTTATTCCCCCCCACAGTGGCTGCCACTGACAGCTCTTGGATACAGGCTTTGTGCTGCTGAGAAGAATTATTTCCTGCAATGTGCACTATTGTTTACATCACTGAGGAGGAAGATACTGGCTCTGTAGGTGGGGGCTTGAATCTACAGATGGAAGCACTTTAATGGGAATTTATTGATATTTGCAGCAGGAGGATGTTAACCTTTAAATGTGATGCTCAAAATGATTGTGAGGTTATGACTGGGTCCCAGATAATTACATAGCTTTAAAATATGTCAGTATATACATATATTTTTTGGCCCCGGATCTTTCTCATCATCCCTTTTGTTTCTATACGCCTACTTTTTTTCTAAATTTAATACCCTTACTTTTGAGTTTGACTACTTTAAACAGGTGCTATAGTATACAAATTACATTATTATCAACTTTAAGATTAAACTAAAACTAATGTAGGCTATCAAAATTAGCATTTGCTAACAGTATTACATAGTCTTCTGCTGCTGATTCTTCAGGTATACGTCAGTACATGGTAAAGTTAATGTGTTTGTTACTGTAGCAGTTCTCGTGAGTTACTTTAAGAATTATTTTGTTGATGGAATTTTGTTGCTGTCACAATGTGTGTTCACTTGTCCTTCTGAAACAGATGCAGGAAATAGCTCTGTTCAGTTTGTGAGTCATCTCTGGTGTTTGGCTCCTGCACATGCACAGTTGCTGTACATCATCGGCCTGTGGCTACTGCCAACAAACTATGTGCTAATCAATGCAGAGCCTGTGTTGATGAAACTTCTGTTGTATGGATGCCAGTGGATCCATGCACACTCATGTTCACTCATAAATAACAATGCCTGAAATATTACATAAAGTAAAACTGCACCTTGATAAATATGGTGTATGATGAAATGGTCTCAAGATATATTTTTAATAAATTAGCCAGGAGAATGGCAGCAGAGGACACAATGAAGGCAACGTAAGAAAGAGAAAAGAAAGGATTCTTCTATCTGTATCTACCGGAGGCTCTTCAAAAATACCTGTCCGAGGGGACACTTTAAGAATCTAAAAATAGAAAACTATAGAGCCTACAGCCTCCTCTTCCTCCCCCAAGCCTCCAGAGACTGTATCTCAGACAGCAATGGTAATTGGCTCTGAGAGCTTTTTCACCAGGAATTCTAAATGAATTCTTAATTTGTGAGGCAAACATTTGTGGTCCCCTCCTGAGTGAATCTTTGTGTGGGAGCTCTCCTGTCTTAACCCCCCCAGGCTCTGCCAGCTTCAGCTCCCTCTGCCTCGCTGTCATCAAAGGTGAAACGAAGATACATCAGCCATTCAGCCCACAGCACAGCCGGCCAGACAGAGGGGGAAAGATTTCTGTTTGGTGCAGAGAGTACTTAGAGGAAGTTGTATTTGTTACTTTCTGTTTGTGATTTTAAGGCTGTAAAGCTTTAATTTACACTAAACATCCCGTTATTACTGCAGTAACTGTTCACTGTGGAGCATTTTTAAGTCAATTCATAAACATTTTGAGCTTGAATTTTCCCTTTATGCAAGTTACTGGCAGATATGTAGGAAACATTCAGCCATACATGGAAATAATGAGCTTTAACCACTGTGCAAAAGAACATCAAAGGAATATTTAGAGACACTTCACAAGAGTTTTTGTTTTTTTCAGATGAACTACTTTGAGTTATTCTTCTTCAATAGATCATCCTCCTATTCATTATCTTGCTTCCCCAAACTCAAAGAATGACTCTCTATGATTATAGAAGGTGTCATGCTTCAGACACAGGCTTACACTCAGGACGTGAACTGACTTGATCACAAAGCAACGTTTAGCTGAAATAATTGATGTTTAGAAACTGGAAGGTTTACTGAGAATATAGGCTTTTTATAGCCATCATTTTGACAGCTCACAGCAGGGAACGTGTGCATGGAATTAGCAATATTAATGGTGACTCATTTCATTAAGTCTTCCAGTAAACCACAGCTCTGTACCAGCATGAAAATACATATAAATAGATTGTATGACCTGTAAAATGTGACTGATAATCAGTAGGAGAGATCTGAGTGACCTGCTGCAGGTATTCATCATCCAGCCCAATGACATCTGGATCAAAGAACTACATGTTACTTTATTTTTCTACAGATGGACTAATGAAATGTTTTGTTCCATTCTTTGTGTGGCCTTAAAAACCTGTTCTGTTCATTGAAGGTTATTCATGTTGCTATATCCACAGGTGTTTTTTTTTTTCACAGCAGAGACTCAAACAGCTTCACATTCATTTCTATCAGTCTTTGGGTTTTTATTGTAGTGTAGGATTGACAAAGCTCACAGTGTTGTTGTTGTTGATAAATGACTATCTCTCTCTGGACCTCATTAGTGGCAGCTTGGTCCACATATTCCTGTCCCTCTTTTTCTGTTGTTCATTTAGCTCAGATCAGATCAGATCAACTTAAAATGGCCTTGTGACTTCCTGCCGAGGGTCCAAAATTTGAAACAGCATGCATGATTTGTGCATGGTGAGCGACTGTTCTGGTTTTATTGAGCAATTTCATACATTATTTAGCTTTTATTAGAGAGCAGAATGAATTTTATAGGTCAACCAGGAAGTAAGCATCTTATGGGTTCCTGTGATAAAAACACAATGGAATTGTTTTTTTTTCAACCCTATTATGACAAGTTCGGGGACAAAGCTATAAATGTAATGCAGCATGGATGCATGAGTACAGCATCACTGCCATCAGCCTCACAGGTCTTACAGAGTGCCACATTGAGCCGTACGATGGGTATCCTGCTATGCAGCAAAGACGTGGTTGCTGTTCCCATTATGCTTTCTGCCTCCAGTGTGACATCACTTGTAAAAGGACACAGTTGGTGTAAGGTCTGTAGATTACAAACTGCTTCCTTTCTGATAATACAATACAAATACAATCTGTCAGGAAAAGGCAGGTGTCAGAGCAGCTCTCAGCAGGACTGAGCTGCTCAGATACATACCAGTGATAAGAAAAGTGTAACCGCTCTCCAGAAGTTCTAATAATCAAGCTAGCCGAGCATGCTGCTGAAGGAAACAACAGATTACACATAATGACAGTGCTCTTTAAACCTTATGGCAGATTGTCTGTTATCCACCCTGGGTCTGTGCTCATTATTTTGCAACACACACTCTTATTTCTCCATATAGTATCTTCTTCTGTCTTTTCTTTCTCTTTGGACACGGTGCAAAACCCTGCTCTGAATTATTTCTGTAAAACTAATGAAACAACATTACATTTCTGAAATGTTTTCCCACTTCTCCTGCTCTCCTTTCCTCTTCCTGTAATTGGTGTTACCTGAGGCTGAGGGGAGAGGTGAAAGAAGAGAGACCGACTGGTTGAGAACCATTGTCAAATACATCAATCGTGTATTCTGGATGAAAAGCAAAGCTTAATTTTAGTCTCCACCTGAAAGCCTCTCTGAAAGGATTTTCTTCACAGTGCTCCAGCAGCTCAAAACCTTCAAATGTGCAGGAAATGAAATGAAAACAGGAACCTGGATTTGATGCAGTTTCATTGTTATGGCCTTTGTCAAACAGAACTTCCGTTGACAGATGTTGTTCTTGGCATCAACTGGGATTTCACTATTAATCATTGAAGTCCACTTTTTCACACAAGAAATAAAAGGACCAACACACTTTTACCTTTCAGCAAGCCATACGTTTAAAGGAGAAAATAAAAATGATTAAGCATTGAAGTCTTTGCTTCCCTTGAACCACTTTATTTCCACCATATTTCCTTTTTTAAAGCCTGATTAAGTTCTTTCTAATACGAGAAGTGATTAATTACACACACATGCACACACACAGTTGGGTATGGTTTACCACAGTACAAATCCCAAAATACCAAAAAATACAACAACAACAACAAAAAAACAAAAACAAAGATGCTCTCTAAGTGAACTATGGTCCCTGACGTCTCATTAGCCTTTTTGTTTTGACAGCCAACAGTACAATGGTTTTTGAGAGAACACAAGCTTTGAGGTGTGTGTGATGTGAGTAATTGTGTTACTGCTTTTTTTGGAAATTATTTATGTGATGGATCATGATATTAATGATTTCTGAATTAATCCAAGTTTATTGAAGCAGAGCAGACGGGAATTCATGTTAACAAAGTGTAAAGCACATTATTAGCGTTGTTGATTGTCTTACTAACCTCCTGTGATGTGTTCAGGTTTCCTGTGGTGCAGAGCGTAGATGCTCCGGCAGTCGCCATCTCGGTAGGACTGACCCTAAATCCAGGTTAATCCGAAGAAAATGGACAAAGAGCTGTGAGAGGAGTTAAGGAGTTGACAGTAGTTATTTGTGATGCACTCAAAGTGACAGCTTTAACAATAGGCTGTTTGATGGGTTAATTGTTGCCATAATGTTGGACACTTTTGGAGACAAGATGTGATTTAAAGGAACATAGAGGCCAGGAAATAAGGGCTGGCTCTATAAGTCTAGACATTGGTGGTGGTGGTGGTGGAGCAGGTGATGGAGACATCCCGATCAATCAGAATGAGGATGTGATGAGGAGGAGGGCTGCATGATAGAGAGTCTGAAAGGCAAAGTGACAGGAATGAGTGAATTTAATGCACAGGGACCAGAGACTGATTGTCTCTGAGGACGTGGGTAGTGGACAAGAGCAGTGAAGATTTTTGACAGTGTAGAAAAGTGTAAGTGATGAGCAGAACAGAGCATCAAGGCACTCAGCCCATAGACACTACAGAGGAATCAAGACAGACAGTCAGGGAGCAGACTGTTCAACACCTGAGCTCATCATCTCTTCAAGTGCTTAAGCACTATCATGGTGTGCTTCAGAAAAAAAATGGCACAAATTTTACCTTTGACTTATTCACTGTTCTGGTTCTCAGACAAGAAAGGAGAAAAGCCAAATACTTTGGTGTTTCCCATGACAAATGGATGATAGAAATATTATAATAAAATAAAATAGATACTACTGTTAACTCAAGCAACATAGGAAAGCAAATCATGGCCTAAATTAACCCATTGTGAATGATTGTGCAATCAACAAACAGTGTAAATATTGTTTTGTTAAAGTGTATTAAAACACCAAAGATATAAAATCGTTGCTGTCATGCTCGTGTACACAAGAAATCCTAAAGCAAGCTCAGGAAAGATAAGACTGGCTGTAAAGGCTGCGGCTTAGCTGACTGCTGTGTTACAGCCCTCCTTAGGAGTGAAAGTTTCAGTAACAGGCAGTCAAACACTCATCTTTACACAGCAAGGAGAAAACAAACCGTCCTTCCCTTCGTGCTTGTACAGAGGCAGAGTAAACATGCTTGGTTTGCTTTTGGCACTGCTGAACTGTTGTGCTGTTTTTCTGTAAGTGAAGTGTGTATTATGTACACTAATGTAAATTCACTCTGGAATCAGGCAGTACAATGTTTATATAACCTAACACTTCATCCCTGCTGTAAAATGTTCCAGCAGAAGTTGTTGACTGGCACAATAACTCAGCTCTGCAGCTTTCAGCTGAGGTAGACATCAGGAATCTGCTGCTCGGTCTTAGTATGTGTGCTTAAATGGCAAAAAGTCCATAAAGACTGTTTTTTTACGAGGGTTATCAGTAAAGTGATCAACAGTCTGGTGGTGTCACGTCCTTGTGTTTGGAAGAGCTGAACAAAAGAAATGAATATATGGTCCTGCACCACCGCTCCTCTGTTACCGTAGGATTAATGACAGTAATCAACTTTTTGAATACAGGATTAGCTTTTATACAAATCCAGATTTTCTGTTTTCCTGTAAACACTGAACACATTTATTCTGACGGCACAACAGCAAAGAAATGTCAGATGGAGCAATACTTACCCAGACCTTCAGGCTACCATGGACAGACATCTGATTGTCCTTCCCCCAGGCACTATGCCTTATGTATTTCTTGGCCATGAGGCTCTCTCTCACTCTCTCACTCTCTCTCTCTCTCTCTGGACGATCCTGCTGAAGCCATACCCTTACAGAAACCTGGACCACAGACAGTAAATATGTAATTACCAGCTGTCGAGGCCACACCATCAAGAACACATTTAAAATTTGGCTGACTCCACGTTCACCTGTCCAACGTTTCCTTAGAATCTTATGAAGCAATAACACTAGCTGAGCTCAGTTTTTCACAGCATCCGCATTCAGATACATGCTGGCTGCAACCTTTATATGGAGGAGAAAAACTACATGGTCACTGCTGGGCCCTGTGAAGGTGTTTCTACCCCTACATCAGAATGTGTATTCTCTTTTCTTTCTTTCAGAGCTGTTGAATACATGGTTCTGATTTGTGAACTGTAACCTTCTGAGTCTAAGAAAAACAAGTTTCTTATGAACACTGTGTCGTTCAAAGGCTACGACCCCCAGAATGAGACAGTGTTTGTGACGGCAGTGCGCCTTTTGACGGACGTACAGTTAATACTGTCTGAAGCACAGAGCAGTCTGTGCTTTTGATGGTCAGGGTTGTCATAGGATGTGGTAGGTAGTCTCAGGCAGTGTCAATTGAGGGAAGATGATATCAGTATCACGACTTATGATGCTGCTTTGGATAAAACAATCAATAATCAACAATCAGATTGGACCTGAGTGTACTTCTTATAACACAGACAGCCTTTTTGTTTTTTTACTAAATCACTGGCTGACTCATTGTGAAAGATGTTATTGACACACTACATGCAAACAGATCATCAGGCCTGGCTGAAGTTTTGTTTTGAAACCCACATATTTATTTGTGTGCTACCCATGGGTATATAGAGACAATATAAATGGGTGAATGAGCGTGTCTAAGGAATGTGGATCAGCATCAACTACCAGATGATAACAGAGACTTCAGTGCCTTTATAATTCTGTTCATGTTGTGTATATCTGTTTTTAGAACATTCATGACCTGAACAATGACCTGTACCTGTAAAGCACTGTCTTCAAAAAATTCCAACTACCTAAAATAATTGCTTGGGGCATCATTTGGCATCCACTCTGCTCATTAGGAGGACTGACATAGAAAAAGATGACCCTTGACTGTCTTGCGCCAGTCTGAAGGTCTCTCATTACAGACACTGTTGTTACAAGGCAGCGTGTCTGCTCTATGGTTGTCTTTAAAAGTCGGGAAGGAGCAGAGGAGTTTTGATTAAACCGTCAGCGTAAGGAGTGAAAGAAAAAAAGAACAGAGATTCTGAGTTTCTGATCTGAAGGCAAAAACGGAGCTCACGATGATCTATTTGAGATAAGATCAAGCAGAAGACACTCACACAGAGATGTGTGTGTTATTCTAGAGATGGAACCAGAGTAAGAGAGAGCAGATTAGACCAGTTATTGACAGAAACTGAGAAGAAAAACAGAGAATATGAGGAAGTTTTTCAGATGTATAACCAGTTTTTTTATGCCTCCTTTCTTCTGGCAGAATGACCTGTTGCTATGGAAACAACACAGACCCCATGTCTGAAAATAAATAAATTTCACCCTGTGATTACTGTTAAAAACTGCCACCCGATTCTTTGAAATGCCTTCCTGATGAGATCTCCTCACAATAAACAAACCAAAAAAAAACATACCTTTTGCACCCAATTCCTTAAAATAATGCAGCCAAATATTGCTCCAACACTTTGGGTTTAGATAGAAGCTGGTTTTCCCCTTAGGCAGGCAAAGGCCACCACATAGTGAAACTCCTTGGTGAATTCTCATGGTGATCAATAAATGGAAGGCTGAAGAATAGTAATGTATCAGTCTTTTGGCTTGGATAGACCAGTGGTTGTGGCAGACCTAGGTAAAGCAGTGTAAGATGGAGTTTATTGCTAGGTCAATATATTCAGAGTATGATTCTTGAGGTCCTGGTTTCAAGTCACAGGAGGATCCCATGAAACATGTCTCAGAAACTTGGCCTCACTCAGGGACGTTCAGAGCTTAATATTGAGGTTTGAAATAAACTGGACCAACAGACAGACAGAGAGAGATTCATGTATTGGTGGTATGAAAGATGTATATATAGCAGGGGTTCTCAAAGTTTTGATAGCTGAGGGCCAATTTATGAACCCAACAATGGACTGAGGGCTGCCAAAGAAAAAAAATGAAAGAAAGAAAAAAATTACATTTGTAATCATTTTAATGACCTACCGGTAGTTTCATCTCTACAGTTTACATTTATTGGTCTGTATCCAGTAATGTGCAATAAACACATATGGGGCTCAACCTGGCAAAACCTGAGAAACACTGTAATGCACAAAAAATCCCTTGGGATTAGGGCTGGGCAGTATGACCATAATTCTATATCACAGTATTTTTATAACGGTTTCTGGTATGGTGATGTTTTTTTCCCCCCTCATGCATGACGTGCTAACCGCATTGATTGTGAGAAGAATTACTGCAGTAGAGTAGTTACCCTATTCCAGGTCATGAAAATTGTACAAAAAAAATCCACATTAGTGTTACATGTAATACAGTAGGGCTGTGGGTTAATGTTCCGCTTAATGTTCCGCTGCTAATCATCGGCAGAATCCACAAAAAAATGTGGCCTTTGTAAGCTGCAACAATTTTGTGAAGGAATTAGGTGCATTTCCAGTTTGCGTCACATGCTGTCACAATGCTCTGCTGCTATTAGCTAAAAAAAATACATGTACCGGTAGTACTCAACCCCCAAGTTCCATTTTCTGTTGATACTGCTGATAGATTAAAGCTGCACCTGCTTCCAGGGAAAGAAAAACGGTGCTACCTTGAAACAGCCTTCAATACAGAGCTACTGTAATGTTCTTTATTAAGATGAATTACAGAAACTGGAAATTGGTTTAAAAGGAACCGGTATATAAAGGAGCCTTTACTTGATGTGTGGAAACACAGTGTGGAGTAAGAGGAAAACCTGGTTAATGGTTGCATTCCTTGCTTGAGAGAACATCAAAGACATTGGTGGTGTGACAATAAAAACCTGAGACTCCACAAAGTCAAACTTCTTTATTGGTCGGGGATTTCAAACAGCACCTTTCTGGTCACAAGGCTCGCCCTGAGTCTGAAGTCGAGGCCTCTCCAGTTGCCCTTCGTTGCAATTACTCAGTTTGATTTTGCTGTTCTCTCCATCTGAACTTTACGGTTCAGTAATCCAAGGACCTCACCTGGGACCGGTTTCTACGTCCTTGTACTTATCTGCAGTCTTGGTCCAGCTGAAGAAGGCTGTACTGTGGAGTCCATGCTGACCTTTCTAAGGAGGGAGGCTGAGTTACAGGCAGTTAGGAGGGTCCCATAAGGGAAAACAACAGCTTGGCACAGAGCAGTGTGTACTCATGGCAGCATATTGAATATGTCACGACAGAGTGAACTCCAACCAGTCCTTTGTGTCTCTTTCACTGTTTCCACACCTCATTGCTTAATCCTCTCTGGCTTTCTCTTCTCCTTTAATTTCTAGTTTTCTTCTCCTCAAAACCAATACTGTGCTGCTTTATTTGGACCCACAGTGATAGAATTCTTACTGTATGAAGTCAGAGAGAGAAGAAACTAACAAACTTCAAAAAGTAAGGATGACTTGTAAGTGTAAATAAGGTTTGACAGTTTGGACAATCCACTATATGAAACCCACTGAATAACATCAGTGCTGTCTGGGTATGGTGTTGCAGCCTCCTGTTCAGGCCCAGGCTAACTGAAGAGATGCACACAGTGCCATAAATTTAAGCAGGATCGGCATCCTCCAATCTGCAAAAAGAACAATAAGTTATTGCCCCAAGCAGAATCAATCAGCAGAAGTGTTGTTATGCTTGTTGTTATTGATACAATGAAATGCAGAGATTTAGGACTTAGGACTGAGTCAAATGCTTTTTTTTTCTTTTTGTGCAGATACAATTTATACTGTTGAGAAGGTGTAATCAGTTCAGACACACAATCAAGATGTGCCTAGCTTTAAAGTCATAGGGCGAAAGTGCTGCAAAAGTCAGTCAGGCAGTAGGGCTTGTACTCAGGAGTCCAAGCTTACACCCCTCTGACACCACAAGCAGTTTGGTTTTCACCTGCAGTTAAGTTTCATTTTTAATCTGAGGCATAAAAAACACTTGGCTAAGGTTAGGCATTAGGGGTTAAATCATTTTACACACATTTTACAGGGAAAACCAGTCCCTTACCTTGTCGCCATTTGGCTACCATTGTAATGAGTCTCTGCCCCCATGACTCCCCCCTTTACCTGAACCTAATCCTCTTTTATCAAATACTTCTTAATGTCCAATCCCAACCATAAAAACAGAAGATGTTTGTAAATGTCTATGAAGCACTGGTGCTGGAAAGACTCAAAACTCAGACACCTGAGTGAAAGCCCTCAGCAGGGATAGAGCCCCCATCCATCCCTATTTACAAGTATATATAAGTCTAAAGCCAGAGGACGACAGCCCTAACACCCATATATGCCTTTTGTCCACCCAGCACAAACACATGTGTCATTTCTGTGTGATGCAGTTATTGACTGAATATGCGGTTTAACTGTGATTATGTGTTAGATTACACAGTGGCCATGCACATAGCCAAATCGATAACATCTAATAAATATCACATTGGCATTTGTGTGATTGGTAGTGGGTGCTACCATCTAGAAACATGTTCCCCACCTGCCACAGCACAGCATTATCAGCTAAACCAGCAATCAGAGCAAAGCCTGAACACCTAGTCTGATTCTATTTTTATAGACTGCTGTTACAGTCACTCAATCCACATATAATTGCCACGTACTCTGCAGTGAAGTCTAAAAAAACCTAAATAAAACTGAGGGATGTTCCTGAGACAAACAACAGCTCAGCCTTTTCAGCAGTTAATGTGTTGTTGTGCAGGAGAAGCACAGATTAAGACCAGGGATGTCCACGTCCCTCTGCACAGTGTGTTCCCCTGTATACCATTTCCATATAGATTGCCTGTCCATCATTTCCATTTTGATATTGCAGGAGAGGCGGGAATAATAGGATAGGCTGCGAAAAGAGCAGAGACTAGGGAGACTTAGAGGCAACACTCTATGTCGGTATGTGAATAAGGAGGAGAGAGGGAGGGAGGGATGAGCCAGCATTGCCTGTAATATCTATTTAGAGTGGAAGCTACAGTTCCATATTTCACACTGTACCTCAGATATTGTGATAAATTCTGGTCTGCAAAGAAACAGAACTGAGTGTTCAATATTTTCAAGGTTCAAAGCTGACTGTGAGGTTGTACATCACAACACATAAAAGGCATAAAAACACACAGAGCACAAACACGAAGGCTTCAAGGTCATTGAATTCTTGATTGTTGATTTAATCTGTAGATTAATGCACTGTGTAGTGATTTGTATTATGTTCACAATCTACTTTACACTGCACTCGAAATTGTTATATGACCTTTTAAAAAGTTGTTTACCTACAATAAGATGTACACACAAATACACAAATAGGCAAATATGAATGGCAGCCTGTCTCTCTGAAGAGGAAGAGCTATCAGATGAGTTAAATTCTTCAAATGTCTCTGCTGTAAAGCAGCTTTTCTTCTCTGCAAACATATTAACACCCCACTGTTTAACTATCTATATGCAGGCAGTGTCGACGCCTACTCTTATCTTTAAAGGTTAATTTATTGTGTTTAACGTGGTTGCTTTCTGTTGAAATGTTTATTTCATTGTTGTCTTGCAGATCTGTGGCGTGTTTGTTATACAACTTATACAATTAGGAACCAGAATTTCCCCCTGGAGATCAATAAAGTATCTATCTATCTCTACATGACGCATAATTATTGTTGTAGCCTTACATCTAAGCAGTGTCTGAAATGAAGCAGCGGCTGTCAGCCCTCATGCTGAGTCTATGTTGTGAGTGAGATAGTGAGTGAGTGGTCCAAACATAGCTGTGGATGTGGGGCCTGGTTCACTCCTATAAGAAATTGCTTATTGTCTGGCTCGTGTGGACTATCCGTCACTTTTCACTGCGCTTCTCCATGCTTCCATGCCTTTAGCCCCCATAGAGGTTACACATCGTGTCTCTGCACAAATACTGTACAATGCTTATATTTTGTATATGTTATGGAGTCATTTCAGCTCACTCAAAATGCATAGGGATCCATTCCTTCATTTGCATTATTAAAAAGACGCTTACTGTTATTACCACTATCAAAGAGGAGCCACTGTGTATTTAAAAATCATGTTCCTATCAATTCAGTGGAAGCGTAGCTAACAGGTTTCCACATGAAAAGTTGATATACCTCAGCCCTGACAATAGACATGATCACTGTTTTTTCAAATCCGCAAGGCTGACTTAACAGCTAAACTGGATTTGTGTGCATTGTGAGTGTAATAGTTGACTTAAGCAAGAGGGCTTTTGTAACTACATCCAGAAAAAGGGTTTCACACATTTGTAATGTTCAGACCTGCTCATGCTCACTGCTGAAAATATTTCCTTTTCAGAGTCTTTCTGTCTGACTCTTATTTACACTTGTTCACTGAGGACCAGTCTGCCCATACAGACAATAAACCAATCAAATTTCCAGTATTATCACTGCCCACCTACGTTCATTGTTATCATCCCATTAACCATTTTGTACCTGTTCTACCTGTATGTAGCTTCTTTTTTTATCAAGTCACCTGTATATTAAATTAAATTAAATTAAATATATTAAATTATATTAAACCTGATTAATTGCACCTTTTGGTTTAGATACCCATATTTATCATTGTACTCACGATGACTGATAACAACCTGGCAACTGTTATTATTTTTAATAAACTGTGTTTTTTGTAAGGTCACCAAGTCTTTTCTTTGGAATTTATTGTCATAGTGTGGCTTTTATCTTTTCTATTGTGTTTTTTAAAGACAGATATTTAAAACTTATTCAACCCAAAATGGAACTAAAACATGTTTGTTCTGCTCGTCATTCACAAGAGGGCACCTTGTCTGCAGAACCAGGAGCCTCATTAAGAATACAGCTCTGACCCTCTATCACCCCAATTATGGCATACATTAATCCCATCACTCTCCCTGTTGAAAATCTACAACTGCACACACACACACACACACATACTTATCGCACTCCTCTCCATTGATGGCCTGCTGATTGTTTCCCTTGTGCTAAAATCAATCGGGGCTCAGGGTTTATTTGCAGCTCACACTGAATATGCACTCAGTTACAGTAATTGGAGTTTTTTAATGAATGCTTACCTGACTGTCACATGTACACAGTAGCAAATGCTCATCAATGCTAACAACATACCCTCTCAGTGTAACGGACACTCTAAAAAAGAAAAATGCTCCTTAAAAACAGAGCAGCTCTGGCGTTGGTTCACACTGTTTGTGCCGTACATTTCTTCCTGCTGACTCGTACTGCTTTTAATCTCTACTTTGTGCCACTCAAAGTCCTGTGGATGGCATAGCTGTGTGCTGCTTCACACCCACTAAAGCAGTGACAAGTGAGTGAACATGATGTGCCCAAGGTTAAAAAGTCATCTAAGCATATTTTCCCCACACTTTTAGATGATAAAAGCCCATCATTTCTCCCCTCTTCTGGTTCACACACCTCTCTCCACAGTGAACAGGAGCACTGATTTAGAGGGTTTCAGGCTATGAGAGGATGTCCTGGCTCCTATATATATATATATATATATATATATATATATATATATATATATATATATATATATATATATATATATATATATATATATATATACTCCACAGCATGCGGATCACAGTCTTAGGTTGGATGCTGAATAATTGTAACACTCCACACTCACTGTCTTGGGGTCACTCCCTCAGCAAGGTTGTTGGAGATAATTGGCCTTTTTCTGTCTAATGAACAACCATACACAGAAGAGGAGCTACAGGAGCAAATAAACTAAACTTCATTTAGTAGCAGGTTTAAAAGATTTATAATATTTAATGGGGTTCATTTTAGTCTGGAAACAAGCAAGTTAAGAAGCAGTTTCAGTATGTATTTGGATGTTAATGAGGATCTATATTCTACTTATTATTCAAGTCAAATTGAAATTATGCTGTGGAGAGCTCTACCAGTAGGTCTACTGGGACAGCCAAGATGCTGGTTTGCAGATAGAAAAGTCACATAGAGGTCACTGCCTCACTGCACCTATACTGGAGAAAAAATATCAGGCAATGTAAGAATGAACTGCAGGAGAGCCTTAAAAAGACAGCTGACTGCTGGCAGGTTTTTTTCCATTTACTTGCTTCTACAGCAGCTATTGTGACTGCGCTCCATTGACATTAATCGCTTCATTTGTCTTTCTTCTAAGTAGCTGAAAAGGTCGAAGCGTGAATGAACAATTTAATTTATGGGAAAAAAATCCCCCCATAGTTAGAAGGTAACTTTCTTCACAGTGCCACTTTTTAAGGGTGGATACTTTCTTCCTACTTCCTGGCAACTGAGGAAAATAAATAATTAAACAAATTTGCCACTTAGAATATAACAAAACATTTAAGTGAGTTAATGATCATTTTAATGGCATCTATAGGTCATTAATTAACAGGCTTGAGAAGTTTTTGATGATAACTTTCCTTAACACTTTTATCCATTTGCTCTTTAGCAGCAATGATAACAGACCATGCACTGGTAAGACATAAAACATATGTCACAGCTTGTGTTTGGGAAGCTGGTCTTTGACCAGAGAGACATCACAGATGCTGTGTGTGGCATCTTTCACACTGTGTGTGATAAAATAATGCTCATTTTCAGGCCAGATGCTCAACATCTGTTGGGTCAGGCCATTCTGTGTTTTCAGTTGGAGCTGATTCTTGCTTATGTCTGCAAATTGTCCATGAAATACACCACTTTCAAACAACACAAAGCACCAGCCAGGCGATCAAACAGTGATCTTATTTATGAGTCATTGTGAAGGTTTTGAAACCATTCTAACATCTTACTGAAGATTTCAGCTTTATTGTTATATGTAAGGTAGAAAAAAAGTTTCTTTGAGAGATAGTATTTTCCAGCAGAAGATGCAGTTTTGCTTTTACCAACCTTTAAAAACACTCGATGATACAGATGATTCATCTTAGACAGTTTGATATTTATGTTTATTGCTACTAAGAGTGGTGTAAAAAGCATTAGTGCTGCTAAGCAACCTGATATTTGTATTTAGCTGTATCCAATCATCCACTTGTTGCTGTATAATAGACACTCAATCATTTTTTGAACATGAAAGGGGATTTCAAACCAGTGTTTTACTTTAACAGGATGCCCCGTGATGATCTAAAATGTCTGTTCATGTCCGTCCCTGTACTGCTGAGCGTTGTGTTTGTCTGTTGCTTCATTCATTTCTTTTGATGTGATGTTTATTTGTGGCTAAAGCATGAAAATGAAACTAATCCCCTCTGCTGCTTTCTGACTAATTACACTGAGTGAGAGGTAACAAACCCGGCAAATGTTTTGACGCCTCATACACAAACTCATTGTCTCACCTGTTCTCAAAAAGGCACACCCCTTTATGCAGACAGCTGGATATTCATTTAACTGTGTGATCATGATAAAAGGGGGCCTACTTCTGGAACCTGATAGGCAGAGATCGAAAAAAAAAATGCAGAGAAAAACAAAACATTAAGCATTCATCTTCCGATCTCAATTTGTCATGGCAAGAGAGTGCGGAGGAAAGAGAGGGAGCGCCGGCAGCAGACTGTAAAGTGAACGGGTGAAAGGAAGGATGAGAGATCTATTCGGCTGTGACATGCTGACTAGTTGTGTCAGAAATCGCAGCTGCTGGTCCTAATTACTAAACTGCTTCGGCAAAGCGAGCAAGGAACTTTGGGGAGTTTGAAAGAGTGTGTGTGTGTGTGTGTGTGTGTGTGGGAGACAGCAGAGAAGCTGGTGAATAGATGGAGCCTTGAGATCCATTATTCACATTAAGCTCCCTTTATAAAAGCAAGTCTTATTCTCTTGAAGGAAAATGCAATTATTCATTCATCCCAGATTCATCCAAAATTCAACAAAGCTGCTGACCCATGCAGTACAGCTGTATTTTTAGGGGGTTTCATAAGAGAGAATCTGATTTTTCCCCAAGTTACACGTGGAGATTTAACCTTGAAGGAAGAGCTCTGACTGCACACTGAATGTCGTCAATTTCATATCAGCCGGTTCACAGGTTGATGCCATTTAAGTTTCCATGCATGATTACCTTTGGCTATTTGAGAGAGGGCCCAAAATGGAGAGTGGCCTATCACTGCAGATCAAGAGGAACCAGAGAAGGGGTGGTCCTCAGCCAATGCTTGAGTGTTGGTGGCTGATAAGGTGACACGTTGTGGTGCCCTCAGGAGTTTCCTCTCTGCTACTTCGTTTTTCCTTACAGACACACACACACACACACACTCACACACAAACACACTTAACGTTCCCGCTTATCTCTGAGGAACGAGAGCCCTCTCTCCACCCACACAATCGTTCTGCCTTTCCCTTCTCTTTATCTCCTCACAGTCATTTATTTGGGAGATGGAATCAGAGCAGCTCCCACCGCTAACATGCTGTAGCTCTGGAGACCTATAAAAAGAGGCGCAGCGAAGAAAGGAGAGAGGGGAAGAGCGGAGCAGGTGGAAGCTTTGTGGGTGAGAAAGGAGGTCAAAGCTTGGCATGGCTGAGAGGGAAAGGTGAAAAGAGTAGAATGAGAGATTGAAGGGTGAACAGGGAGGAATAGGTGGATGAGAGAGGATACGCAGACTTGTACTATTATCACCAACTTTCTTTTTCTGACGTTGTTCTTTCCAGCAATTTAATTTAGTGTACAGAAATGGTGAGACAACATGTTCGGTAAGAAAAGGGGGGTTATACAGGGATGAAAGTAGTGAGGGAGAGGAGAGGAGCAGGATAAGAGGAAGAGCAGAGCTGCAGGATTAGGGCTCAGGTATGAGGGCTGACATGGTAAAACTCAGGAGAGAAAGTGCAGCGTAATAATAGAGTCACACCAGAGAACATTGGTAGAAGGGAGGAGACACCATGCTGAATGTGTCTATGGGTCCACACTGGTGAAAGATGTGTAACAAATGAAAAGCTGAGTCGGAGGAGTGTAGGTCATTTGTTTCCCAACATGGCCTCTCGTGGGATTTTTTGGACGGAAAGATGAAATGCGTCACTTCTGCCACTTGCTGATTTACGACATACTTTAGAAATAAAGAATGTCTGATGATTTGCAATCTTTTACCATTATTTAATTGTTCTCTGCCTGGATGCTGATTTTATACCTGCACTCCTTTGCATAAGAATTCCTTTCTGCAGGTTATGTCCTTGTGGCTATTCGGCACTGAGAGACACGTTTGTGGCATGTCTGCTGTTTTCTACTGTTACATGATGGGATGTGAACTACATTTGTGTTATTTGGGCGAGGCATGAGTAATAAAGCACATAATGCTCTGTAAAAATACCTAGAATGTTTTTTACACCCCACTGAACCAATGAGATATAACAGATTTAATGGCAGTGGCAGGTGGCTTTTCTTACCTTTGACATACCGTGCTGTCTTCAGTCTCTGTGCTCTGATATGCCGGGTGACGGCCTGACACACACACAAAGATGAAAACAGACTGCCTTTAAAAGTGATTCTGGATATATGTGAAATACTCAAATTGACATTTTCAGCTTGAACAAACTTTCTGCTCAGTCAAAGGAGGACTTCACTCAAACAGTCTCTCACAGTGCCTAAAGAATAAGTATGACTAAATGACTTGATGGGTTTTCTAAAATTAAAGAAGATCAAATGCACAGTGGGGGGCCATTAAATCCATTTCTCTCTCTTCGCTTAATTGGGCCTATTTTCAGCTTTAAATGCGGCCTTGAGAGGTGTTTTATTTTTCATTCATATCCATTTGATGACAATTTAAAAAATAGCTCAGATTGTTCCCTAGTTTTACTATTGTATCATGTCCTAAATTTTATTAAGCAGCTCACTGTTTTTCACATTTCCAGTGGCTGATAGTAGAAAGAGATGATAACTTTTTAGGCAGAGACAGGGAAGAAATAAGGAGGAAAATTGCATTTTTCATGTAAATGTCCTTTTATCTTAGAAAATACAGCTCTGTCACCTTCATGCATATTAAACTTTCTTGCTATCTGACATCAAGGCGTTCTATATGAAGCTGTTTCAGCTCCATCTGCCTTCGGTGCTTTTCTTTTAAATACCATGTCACCACTTAACTATACTTCTGGCACCATGGCTACCCTCAGTGAAAGCCTTTCACACTCATTCTGCTAAGATCTTACAAAATAAAACTATAAACTCAAGGGCACAGAATTAGAACATTAATTATCTTGGTATTTATTTTTTTCTTTCATGAACAGCAGTGGTGGCATTATGTTGTCAGTGAGGGGCACTAATTGGTCACTGGAGTTTTTTTTACCTTATATAATTCGTGGCAGCGACAACAAACGTCCCAGGAAGTCATTTGACATCCCTAATTGTTCATTTATATTAGTGATATTTGGAATAGCTGATTGCAATTATATGCTGATTAGTTGTTGTGTGCTTGATTATTCTGCAGTGATGTAATTAAATTGCAACAACGATATACAGCAGTTAGAGTGTAATTGAGCAACAGCAGCATATTGGAACAAACAACACCACAACAGAACATTTTGCATGTTGACCAGTCAGCGGTTTATACTATTGGAAGATTGGATCTACACGCAAAATATTGCACAGTTTGCAAATGCGTGCTCTCCACATTATCAGATTTGATAGGTAGATATGTTAAATAAATAGCCACTGGCAGATACACATACAAAGGGCTTTATTTTTGTTGTTTATCTTAAAATCTTCAAAACAAAGCCTCATATGTTTTTTTGCTGCACACGCATTCAGATCATTACTATAAAATGGCCTCACAAACCAATAACAGGATTATCTGTAATGCATGCATGCAACATTTTCTATCCTCTGGTCTGTTAGTCTTTGTGACAGTTTTGCACTTGCTTCCTATCAAGGGCAGTTTCCAGTCTATGAGAGAAAAGGTTTTATTCAATCTCTCCCTATGAATTAAACATCAAATGAGGCATAACAAGATGAATGTTTCCAAAATGTGCATACAGTGCACAAAGGCCGCGCTTAAAAAATATGCATTATGTATAATGTACACTTTATACTAGGTGTGAAACTCTTTGAAAGTCAAACAATGATGTAGAATTTGTGGGACATTTGTATATTAGTGCTTTTCTGATTTACTTTTGCAACCTTGAAAGAAGTAACAGCTTACTTTTATGGTAATCCCTCCCCCTCCTGCACACACCTTAAGGGGGGAAGCAATGCAAACACACACAGACTTGTGCGCACACTCTCACAAACAAACACACTTACCATAAGTCCTGACTGACAGCAGAGAGGTTATGAATCTAGACACTGAAGGAAGTGTGCCCATTTTTTTTACTCCTGCAGGGCAGAAAGAGGGAATGATGAAAGGAGAGTTGTGTACCTGTGGGAGGTCAATATCGACACAACCTCAGCTCAGAAAATGACTGGCCTGAGGAGTGAAGTAGTTGTTCGGGGAGAAGCCAGATTGAGTACATGGCAGTGGTGTAACAGTAATACTGTTCTAAGCCTGAAGGCTGTTGGTCACTGCCATCCCTTCTCCCAGGTCCCATGGAGCAGCAGAAATGTAACTATAATAAGCTGTTTTTAAGTTTAACAGAAAAGTTTTAATGCTATATGCTTAAAGCCAGTGTTGCTCATTTTTAACCACTATAAATGCTCTTTACACAATGCCGAAATGCAGTAAAGATGCATCGTCTGCATACGGCTACCTACCCCTGCCTGGCAGGCTGATCGGGATCCGAGACCATAAACAGCAGTGGCTCAGTGGTGAGCAGGGTTGTCCAATAACCGGAAGGTCGGTGGTTCAACCCCAGCTCCTCCCTAGTCATTGTTGTGTGTCCTTGGGCAAGGCACTTTACCCGCATTGCGACCACCGCCGATTCATTCATACGCATTCATACACCAGTGAGTGCACTGGAGGCAAGGCACTTTACCCGCTGCCTCCAGTGCACTCACTGGTGTATGAATGCGTATGAATGAATCGGCGGTGGTCGGAGAGGCGCACCTTGGCAGCCACGTCTCTGTCAGTCTCCCCCTGGGGAGCTGTGGCTACCACTGGTAGCTTACCACTGCCACTGTGTGAATGTGGTGTGAAAGAATAATGCATCTCAATGTAAGCGCTTTGAGTGCCTGCCCAACAGAGCAGAAAAGTGCAATATAAGACCAATGCATTATAATTATAAACATGCTTCTCTCCTATACTGCATGTAATCTGTGCTTACCATGCACCAGCCTTTCACAAATGCATTGCTAATGCTAAACCTTGTTGACATATTTAACTTGTTCTCAGCCATCTGTTGTAATGCTAACATGGTAGATTGACAGCTGGTAGTACTAAGCATTCCTTGTGGTCCCCTTGGTCCTCTGACCAGCTACAGGAGCTTGTTCAGCAACAGACTCCGACTTCCACAATGCACCACTGAGAGACACAGGAAGTCATTCCTGCCTGTCTCAATCAAACTACTGAACTCTGAACTGTAACAGTCACTCAGACACTGTACATTCATACTGTACATTCATGTCATGCTTGTTACTATGTAATGGTTTTTATACAGTAGTAAATATGTTTCTTCTTCTTTAGATACAACTCAGGGATTTAAATGCTATCTAGGTATTTAGATATTTCTTCTATATTTCAATTTCATATTTCAATTTATCTTTGACTTCTATTTATCTGTAACAAAAAAGAATTTCCCCTCGGGGATAAATAATGATTCTGATTCTGATTCTGATACTGATACTGATACTGATACTGATACTGATTCTGATTCTGATTCTGATTCCATCCATCCACCCATCTTCTGAACCTGCTTTGACCTGTAGTATAGGGTCACGGGGGCCTTGGGTACATCCTGGACAGGTCACTATAGTCCGTCACAGAGCCAACATAGACAGACAAACAACCACACACACACCTACAGGCAATTTAAACCCTGTTCAGACTTGTGTAATCAATTTAGACTCACCAATTAACCTAACAAGCACGTCTCTAGAATGTGGGAGGCAGCCAGAGTACCTGGAGAAAACCCATGCAGTCACAGGGAGAATGTGCAATCTCCTAGATAAGCATTCATTAGGAGAGTATTATTACTGATAAATGAAACCAGAGGAATCGTTGACTATAACGGAAGTTCTGGCTCTGCTCGGTGAAGCTTTGAAGGAGCCTCCTGAGGAGATGCTGCTTTCTTCTTCCTAGGTTTCCATCAGCCCTGACTCTTGAAAATGTTTCTCCAGCCTCACTGAATAAAAAACACTTTTTTCCTATGTACTTTAGGGATATTCATTTGAACTCTGCGCTGGTTGTGGCCAGCCCGCGAAGACCAGCCTCAGGATATTTGTGAGAGTAGATATTATTTAGCATGATGTTCAAAAGCAAAATGACTGTTAAAGCTGTAGTTGCATTGAGACACGGTGGCGCTGTGGTCACTTTAACCATCAGCATGATTGTCCATCATTAGAATTAATCCTTTAGGCCCAATGGATTTGTGCACAAGATGCTCCAATCAATCACACAACTGCTTGTTGACATTTCAGTCTGAACTTAAGTGAGTGAGTGATGGACATTGATGCCCCTCAAGCTAAACTACTTGCATGGGCTGGAAAGCTATTAAAACAGAGCTTTGTTGTGCCTCTTGTCAGTCACAGAAACTTCCCTGTGTGTTCGTGTGCTGTCACTCCATATGACGTAAAGCTCACAGCTCTTGTGCTGCTTGTAATAGGCTGGTATGTGAACATACAACAACTCGATGGGAGTTCATGCTCACATAAATCAATGCACTCAGCTTTAAACGTGCAGTTAAGGAGGGGCCACTTTCAGTGTCAGGCCATGACAGGGTGTCAGTAAGGCCCACCTACTACTGCAAAAATCTGATTTAGATGGGTTAGGTTGCGTCTTCTAACACAGGTCCTAATTTAGACAAATTACCAGCCCGTGTGTGTGTGGTTGTTCTGAGTGTTGATCTTTGCCGTCAGAAACACACTAAGAACAGATGAAGCATTTATTCACTAAGGATAAACTTATTTAATTCATGCGCAGAGCTCATTTTTAAGCTTGGCTGCCCAGAGTGCTAATTATTTGCCAAAGTGAAATATATGTTTAATCCAGTCCACCCAGTGGAGAGGAACTTGCGAAACAACATGACATTCTGTAAAAGCCTGAGGATGCTATATTTATTATTCTACTTGCAGAGGGGTTAAAAAAAAGCCATGCCAGCTATCTCGATACTTTTAGCTTTATTCAGTAGGGTGTGTTTTTGGTCTGGTCCATCCATTAAAAAAGCACTGCATGTTCTCTACTTCCCTCTACTACACACATTGAGATGATGCAGGGGTTACAGGCCAGCATTAAAGTGGACACTGCTGGTTTTTCAGTACCAGAGCGTGCATCATCTTGTCTACAGAGAGAAACCAATCAGTACGCAGAATGCTGCTGCTGTGCCAGGTGTCAAGCAGGCACACACACTACATTAAAAACACACACACTGCAGTGCCTTCAAAATATGTCAGATTTTAAATAAGAGGAGGAGAGATGAGAACAGAAGAGGAGGACCGGCACGATGTGATTAAAATGTCACCCAGTATAACTCCTCTTGCTTGTCCTGCAGTCTCACAACGACCATGAAGTTGACGGTGTCTCCTGCATAATACAAGGCTGCCTCAGTGTCCTTAGCACTGATGACTTTATGGTTCTTTCTTTATTTTGATCATTTATGCTATTGATCCAGATGACACAGGCAGAAAGACAGATGCACCTGAATACAACCCCTACTATTGATCAGCAACAGCAGCATAGAGAAACATTTCTGTAAATGTCAAAGAGGAATCATTTATCGTCTCTGAAGACTGCATGTCGGAGTCAGCGTCTGTGTAAAAGAAGGCCAAACATTTCTTTACAAAAGACTTTTCTGCTTTCATGTAGGAAGGCGTGTGTGTGTTTTCAGTTGCTTGATGTGCACGTATGTCTTGGTTTCCTTTTGAGAGCTTCTTTTTGTCTGTTTATTTTGGATGTAAACAGTATTTCTGATATTTGTTTGGCCCTTCTGCATGTGTTTCTCTGTGAGCAGATTCCCTCAAATCATGAATTGTGAAAGAACGCTGGAGGCCAACAACCAAGGGCCTCCAAGTTTATGTGCAACTCTCAACAGCAGGAGTGTGTTCATGCATACAAATAGACAGGACACACTGCTCCACCACTGGAATACTAAAGTATTGAGCTAACCTAGGTTGAGTTAAACAAGCTTTCCAAAAACAAAGAAATGGACGTACAAGTGACTGCTGGTAGATCGACATCTACAAACACACTCCTCCTCCTTCAACCATTACAGCTTGTTGGTTAGCATGAAGGAAAAAAATCAAAATTGCATCATCAATGATGTTGCCAGTGTAAGAGGTACGAATCACCAACAAGGCCTGCCTATACATCGGCTGTTGCCATGGTGAAATATTGAACTTTATATGCTACTGTAATGGGGGCTATTATGGTGAAAGGCAGTGATGTTGTTTTTACAGAACCGAAGTGATGTCACTGTTCCAAAGGAAAGGTCTATAAACAGAACAAGGACACACATCAGTGTAAGTGTGGGTTTATTTCTACCTAAAGCTGCAATATGTGCAATTGCTTTTATAAAAAAACATTTTAGTCGACTGCAATTGTTTTAAACCCTCTAGTATTTACAGTAGTTTCTCAGCTTCTCTTACACTAATCTACAGCCACAGGCTTTTATATTTGGTGTAGTTTATTTTTGTTTTGTTTTATGTACTCCCAAAAACTTGCTGCTCATCTATGAGACTTGAGGCTACGCACACTACTTTAGTCAAAGGTGAAAGGGTTGCCCTCAGTTATGTACGTTGCTGCAGTCTTAAAGTAGAGCTAATGCTAAAGAGGAACTTCATAATGATCACACGGAAACATACTGTGTACATAACAACCATGGTGAGACACTGAATGAGAGGACGGCTGTAAGTAACTGCCCACAGTTAGAGATTAGAATGAGCTGCTCTCAGTGCTGCTGAACACACACAGTAACGCAGCCATACAACCACCGAGGACTTTAGATGATTCAAATGTGCCCTTTTAAATCGGTAGTTTCCTAGAGATGTTCTTTCAAATCATCAGTTGTTGAAGGACTAAGTGGTGGACTGTGGGGTTCCCATATATATTGAGCATCCTTCCAAATGTTCTTAACCTTGACATTGTGCTTACTTGGGTCCCAAGCAGCACACCTGCCAAGCGTGAAGTAGATTGGTTGTCAAGAAGAGTAAGTAACAGAACTGTTAGACCTTCCTTGCTTGAAATAAAAAACAAAACACACACACACAAGGTACTGCTCGAACACACAAACACACACAATGAAAACTATAGAGGCTTATCTTTTAAGAGCAGGGTTGAAAGCGTCGACCAAGGCTGTTTTCTACAAAAAAACTGAAAATCTCCAAAATACAATCGTTCCTGTCTTTTAGTGACACGGAGAAGGTCAAGCATGCTTTTATGTTTTCCAGACTTAGCTTCAGCTGCCAGGTTCTAAGACAGCTGGGCATAACAACACACATCATACCTGTCCTGCTGTCATTACTTTTTGCTTTTGTTCAACTTTCAAACAGATTTTAAAATGTTATTACACATGATAGACTGACTTCAGAATAGATACCGGACCTCCTACCACCTCACGGGTCAGTCAAGGGTATGTGAAACAATAAACATCAATAAGAAAAATGCTGGAGCATATCGGTAAATATATTCATTCATTTTAATGTTTAATTCATAACATGATTGTGCCATCAAAGTTAGAACCGTCCTGAGCTGTCATATAAGAAATGAATAATTGTACTTTTAGGGACAATAGGTCTCGGTAATTATCTCGGAAATTATTTTATAGCTTTTATGCTTTTGTGTATATGTGTCTCTGTCTCTCACACACACACTGACCAAATTGAAAAGCACAGCTTAAGGAAACATTTCATATTCATAGCACTTTCTAATTTGGAAGTACGTTTAATAAAAGTCTTAAAAAGTGGCCCCAATTTCCATCCCTCATTATCTATAATTGAAAAACAAATAAAAGCAATATTACTTCTTCATGCGCAGCGGCAAACTATATATTTTCTGAGGTGAAAATGCTGTGAGGTTCAGCACACATGCATCTATTACAATAACCTCAGGAGTTTGGGCACACACAGTGTAAACAGGCAATCACTGGCAGACTGTTCTCAGGTAATTTGCAGAAGCTATTTGTGTCGGTGCAAAGGCTGCAGAGAGTTGTGGTGTCTGAGTGAGAGGGCAGGGGAACATCAACAAGTCAGGAAAGCTGCTTCCTAAATCGAAGTGGGAGGTTAGGGTATGTAATGAAACTGATTTACTTATATGTAAGCCACATATGCAACTGCTTTCCCACCACTCAAACTGTCATTTAGCATTTACGCACATTTCTTCCGGGATTTTTCAGAGTTTACTGAGGATCCTGCCTCATACCTTTTTATCCTGTAAATGATGGGGTTTGTTTTTCTGGTTGCTAATTTATCATCCTTATGCAAACACAGAGCAGCTATCAACCTAACACCTACTCATGCTAGGCAGAAAAATAAAAAGAAATTAAGCCTCTGCATGGAAAAACAAATTGTTGCGGCTGAATCTAGGGCAAGCAGAACATGATAGGACAGGATAGGCATCCTGCAGTTATTAACCAGAGAATATTTACACCAAGTGTTGACAACAATCAGAACCAGAAATACTTTATTGATCCCAGGGGGAAAGATGATTTAATTCCAGGTGCTCCATGCATGATCAGAAATATTAACAGGTTCATGTCAAATAGCAAGTAAGTAAAAAAAAATTCTAAACAATAATCAAAACATCAAGTCAAACTAGTTATTATATAACTGGAATACAGCAAGAAAGTAAAATTTAACAGCATTAAGTAACATCCAACAGTGTTAGATCAGACTGTCAGATCTCAGAGGAAGGAGTTGTACAGTTTGATGGCCACAGGAAGGAATGACCTCCTGTGGCGCTCAGTGTTCTCAGTCCAGTTGAGTTTATTGTCCAAAACCACTCTCAGGTATTTATAATCCTCCACACTCAGATGGAGACAGGAACCATGTGTGTCTTGGTCCTCCTCAGGTCCACCACCAGCTTCTTTTGTCACATTGAGTAGCAGATGGTTCTGCTCACACCACATAACAAAGCTGTCCACAGTCCTGTACTCAGACTCATCACACTTGTTGATACATCTAATGGCAGAGTCATCAGAAAACTTCTAAATGTGGCAGGACTAATAGCTGAAGTCAGTGGTGTAGATGTACATAATGGCAGGCAGGTAAAGAGCCTCCAGTTGTGGCTTCGCTGAGTGACTGTATCTGGGTTTGCAACAAACCTCAAACTCATATATGGTCATTTGTGTAGGTTTACATGCAGGCTTAGACTTAGACCTACCAGACTGAGTCTATAAGCCTAAATGAGAGCTGTCATTTTAATTCAGCACAGGAGCATGCTAACATTAGCTTGTTTGCACTAAAAAAGGCAGATAAAGTCAATAGATAAAAACAAATAATCACCATAAATTCGTGCCTAAACAACAAACAACAAAAAGCAACCATTTTTGCCACAACCCAGATTATATTAGGTCAGAGAACTGCATGTTCTTAAGAAATGTGAGCATCCACCCTTTACTCTTAGTTGTTAGGACCTAGCTGCTTTGTTTGTTAGTTTTGCTTCTGGATGAAGACATTCTGGTTGAACCCTTTTTAAACATATTCCGGCTGCTGCATAATAAAGGTCAGCCTGAATGTATAGCTGCCAGCCAGCTGAAACTAAAGCTCTGTTCTCAGTGCAGGGTATAAATCACATATGTCACTACGCAGGCATGAGGTGCAGGTCTGTCTGTGTGTCTGTGTCTACGCAAACTCTTTAAGCAGATCCCCTCCATGTTAGACTTATGCTGCTTGTCCTCCTCCATACTGTTCCAAATGTAAAGAGCAGTTTAGACGTATAATCCTGAAAGACCTCTTTATGATCCATATGAAGATGATAAGCTGTGTGACATTTGTTGGCTGAACAGAGACCTAAATCACAAGCAGACAGATTCTGTCTTGTGAATGGAAGATACACTCTAATAGAATAAATATGTGTTTCAGCTATAAATAAAGAACCCAAACATCTGTGTCCTGTGAGATTATCGTCTGTCAGCTATTTTTATTTTTGTGTTTTTTTGTGCATTATATGAAGATTAAGTGGGACCTGTCAAATACAGAATACTGATTTTTTTTATTAACACCTGACACTGATGCTGGGTGTGTGTGTGTGTGTGTGGGAGGGGGGGGGGGTTGATTAATAGGCCTCATTTCTTGAAATGCTGGAATTTAATGACATGCATTTGTAGTTTCAAATATGGCTTTCTCCTCCAAGGTCTTCAGGGAGAATTTAAGAATATAACATTTAATAGAAATTGAGGTTCAGCAATGGTTCAGTTCATTTAACTGTCTCTGAAATGAGAAGGGGGAAAAAGAGAGAAAAAAACAAAAATCAAAAAGTTAAAAGAAAGAAAAGTCTAAATGTATTAAAACATGTATTCAAACAGCTTTTTAAAGGAAACAGACACACACACACACGTTAGACTTTTGTAATTTAAATTTAAAAAGCTATTCAATGACATTTGCTGAGATGCCTGTATTAAATGCTTCTCCATGTTCAATAAGGTCTGTTCTGTTTTCACTAATTCTGTCAGTAAATGAGCTGTTTTTTCTAATAACTCTACAGCCAGTAATACATTACACAGTAGACCAGAAAAAAGAGGGCACAGACCAAATTAAAAAAAAGAAACATCCAAATTAAGTTGGTTTATATTCTAAAACAACATGTAATCCCATCTAAGCAGGTCTCCACCTCCCTGCCCTCTTTTCTGCTTGTTTACTCAGCTCTGTGCTGACTGAAAACAATTTCCAAATCAATTAAACTCTGAGAAATATATTCAGGCTGGAGGCGCAGCAACACCAGTGGCACTGATCATGGCAGGGGGACAGGCAATCTGTTACCTGTGTGGACTTTAAAAGTGCAGTCTATGAGAATAAGGTTATTTGGATTCCCAGGTAAACTAGAGAGGAGTGAATGATTGTTAGCGCACTGAGCCTTTCTGCTGCAGACATATATGGACAGCAGTGGACACCGAGGCCATGTGGTCTTGTTATAAATGGACTAAATGGAGGATCTTTGTGTACAGGAACATATTCTGTGTTGTGTGCACATTGTCTTCTTTTACCTCTCATTTTTTATTCTAATAGATTCTTTTCACATTTACATAAATGTGCTTTATCTAGTGCAAACAAGCTAATGTAAGCATAAATTAAAATGTCAGCTACTGAAAATAAGCTCGTTTAGGCTTGTAGACTCAGTCTGGTCCTGCAGCCTACATAAAAGTTCATATATAAGAGTTTGAGGTTTGTTTCAAGTAACCTTAAATAATCCAACACAGATACAGCCGCTCAGAGGAGGCCCTTTAACCCCTTGCCATGGAGGAGTGCTCTCCCAGGATTCTACTCTCAACACATTCATTTAGTTCTAGGTTGACAGCAAGAGGCTGCACTTCAGCTGCTGCTGGTTTCCACACATCGTGCAGCCCGTCCTCACCAGGAAAACTTTACATCAGGCTAATATTTATGACAAGCGTGTATATTCTTCCAGCCGCAAATCACCACAAGATGAAGTCAATCTATGAATGTAAAAACAGTGTCATGAAATCTTCTGCAGCCTTAACAATCACAAGGTAAATGCATTTCTGTACATTTGCATATATAAGCCCCTTCATCATAGTGACATTCACCGTCTGTCTAATTATTACTTATATACGTATCAGCTAATGCTTGACATTTTCCCCTAATCAGACAATCAGCTGTCTTTGGTTTGAATGTGTCTGATTTCATCTTCTGACTGTCTGGCTGTTTCTTAATTGCTGACTAAATCAGGAGCCAATCAAACGTACTCACCGAGAGCCAAATAAACAACACAAGATATGTTTGTTAGTCTGATTTACTTTAACTACCAGATTTCATCATTTATCCTCTCTTTACTATTTCATCACACGTTCAGCACACACACTGATGCACATATTGCAACCACCTCCACGCTCACACATTGCAGGCTGCCCCGATCAATAACCAAGCTAAAGAAAAACACAATCATGTGACAAACATGCAGAACTACAGCAGCTCCTGTCTGAAGCACAGAGAGCTTTAGTATCTTTTAGCTCATTTTTCATCCATCTTCAGCCTCTCAGCATCTCTGTTTTTAGCTTATAGATATTTTGAGGGCGTTTTTGCCTTGAATGGTTTTTTTTTCAGTGAAGAGAGAAATTGAGGTAGAAGAGGGCAGCAGACTGAAATTCAACCTGGGCTGCTGTGATGAGTGGCCTCAGTTTGTGTGGATGAACACTCTAAAACAACTATAAGGGAGCCACAGCAGGAGCTGGTTTAGCAAAACTAGAAGAACCACCTCAGGGTCGTATGTTTCTGCCACCAGGTTGGCAAACTATTCCAAACTATTCGCAGTAAATATATATTTATATAGTGAGTAATTCCAAGCGATGTCAAGGTTTGTTTTAATACATATTTTATTTCTTGAACTGTGACCCTTGACCATGAGGTTGTAATCTTACAGGCTTGCAACTGAAAATCTCATCATTGATCTCTGAGAAATTCATAGTTTATATATTCATAGTAAAACTTTAAAAAAAAATAGTTTGACTAGTTTTTATTAGTGTGGAGGGGACGTTGGCCACTAAATTGCAATAAGCTGCACCTTGACTGTTAATGTTCATACAAAATCCATCCATTGTGTAGTGGTCATTAAACTGACTGTATTATGATGCTACTAACATGCTGACAACATGTCAGTTATTTTGAGCATCTTATTTTACAGTGGTGTAAAACCCCAAACATGCATTACTGCAGACCAGTGATTTTATAGTTATTCAAATTGTTTTCACCACCTCAGAAGCACATGTATATTTAAAATGTAATAATAATTAGCATTTAGCATTTAGCAATTTAGCATTTGCTAACATTAGCATTTAAAAGAACAATGAACAGAGCAGAGGACATTCATAGGGTACATACATACACTCAGCATCCATATAAAAAACAATAAAATTAGACATGTCAGGAATATTTTTTTTTTGCCTTTTGCATATCATGAATATTTACACTCATCCCGTCTGCACAGGCAGAAAAACAAACAACAACATGATTGCCTTGTCCTCCTGGCCCCTGTCTCTCCATCATTCTCTGTTTTTCTGACTAATTATAGCTACAGGTGAACAGATCAATATGTACGAATCAAATGAATTGCCCTACATTCTTTATTCACATATAGACTGATGCATAGACCCACTTTCTCCTCAGAAACACACATGTTAAAGTACTTTATTGTTAAGCTACACAGGCACCGTGGAGTGTGGAGGAGAGGGGACACTGCAGCAGAATGGCGGGTCATTAACCGGACCTGTGAAACATGCATCCAGGCTGCTTTGACCTGTCTTGGTAAGAGGAGCTGACTGTAGTGTTATCACATATACTCCACCACCTCAGTGGGGTATGTCTGTGAATTTGTACATGTTTGTGTGAATGCATGTGTCTGTGGGTAAGCCACAGACACACTCCTGCCCAGCTTGGTGATTGTGCAGAGGTAGGGGCCATGGTTGGAGTGTTAGTCTTGACCTTAGTCGTTCTCAGCTGAGTTTCATTATGGTCAGTGCTTCAAAGTTTAATACAGTGTGGGGCATCACAATCTCTGTATGTGACCTCAATAAGAAGAGAGGATTGGTGTAATGCTTGATAACAGATGAGAAGAGATTTAGCTTTGTGTTTTTTTTTAGGCTGGTTTCTGCTGTTGATGCTGGTGACTGTGGTGCTTACACTCAGGGTTCTGTTTTACAGTGGTTGGACATTTTTTCATGTAACCATGGAAGAGGAAACCAAAATCCACAGTTCCCATGTTGAGACCAAAATATTATGTACGTATGTAACAAAGGGTTAAAGACATTAACTTCAACTAAGCACAGTGAAAGAGAGAAAAGAACATTGCAAGGAAAAGACAGAGATGAGAGGATAAAGGCTGTTAAACTTGTATTTGTCTCTGCTCTCTCCACAACTTTGAAGACTCTGTTGCTGATTTCACATTCAGAATAAAATGGTCTCTCTACAGCTGCAGAAGACTTTGAAAAAAGTTTGGTTTTATATGTAAAGAAAAGACAAGTTAATGGAAAAAATCTTTAGAATAGCTGTACAGCTGCATAAGGATCACTTTACAGCCATATTAAGTCACTTTTTAAGGGCTGTAGCATTCAGTCAATCAAGTGAATACACTTTCCTGATCACAAAAACACTGGACCTGATTCAGGTGTTAGATTTCTAGATTAGATTAAAACATATTGAAAGATAAATTCGATTTTTTATATCTAGGTCTTTAACCATGAAGTAAAATCAATCTGAATTTGAGTGGCTTTGGTAAAATATACTATGAAATATAAATCATATAACTTGGTTAAACGCTGACCATCAGTTTGTGTTTATTCGCCAATATACTCCATCTAAGAAATGCATTCAGGGTAAGCAATTGTGAAGAAAATTGCAAAGTGGATTGTTACAGAATACTCTGTCAGTATATCTAATTTACAGCCTCACCCTCAGGTAAAAGCATTGTGCCTGTGAAGCAATTTATTTTTCAGTTTCCTGCGCCTGCGTCTGATTGAAAGGAATGAAACAAATGGAGCTTGCAGCATCAAACAGTTTTTGTCTGGAAACAAAATCATCAGTTACAGCGTAATTTCATTTTTTTTTCCTGCCGTTCAGATCCAAATAGAATAATGTGCATCGCTGTGTGTGCATGCGTTAGGAATAAATTACCATTAGAGCTGTAGCAACTCATCACCAGTTAAAGTGTTAATTACAGGAGAATGAAAGAAACGCTCCCAGGGGCCCCAGCTGAATGGAGCTCCATGGGGTCAATTAGTAGATTAATTTTCTTATACACACCTCCATGCATATAAGGACACACTCACACACTTTGTCCTTGTGTCTGTGCCCGCTTATATGTGTTTTTGCAGTCACAGCTGTCAAAGCTGTGAAGGCTTCACCCCAGTTGACCCTTTGCTTTCAGGCCATTGTGTGTTCCCTTTCAATTTCTGCCTGCCCCGCTGTGGATACAAGCCATTTTGGAAACTGCTGACTGTATCAAACTTTTCTGCATGGCTACCAAGGAGGAAAAATCAGCTCATCAGAAAAGGCTCTCTGGGGGGTGGAAGACAAGGATTGGTCCATTTGCACCTCGAGAAGTCGTTTCACACCTTTGTATTGGATGGTTGTTTCTGCAGCAGGTGGACATTACCTCTGCTAAATGAGTTTATGAAGAACATATCTCTACACTAATACAATCCCATTATTACATTAAGATCGTTGACGTCTTGAGCAGCATTTGGACATTAAAAATTCATCACTCTTTGACTTGATGTTAGCATGTTTAAGCTATGCTATTGGTATGGTACCGATGACACGAAGTCTGTTGGACAATTTATCCTTTTGGGCTACTTTTGAAAGTCTGATAGAGTTTTGTAAACACCTATCTTAACACTGCAGCCATATCATCAGGTCTGATATTTGTCAGATTTTTGTTACTTGCAGCCAATTTCACAAAAAAAGTTGTAAGTGGACTAAAAATTATAAGTGTAATTATATCTATGTTTAACCTAAATCATTTAAGTCTCTTCCTGTTTAATATTAATACCGGGGCAGAGATGTTCACAAGTCATTTTTTCCAAGTCCAAGTCTCAAATGACTGAAACCAACATTCTCTCATTAGATTGAAAACATCCTGTACCATCATCTATTATTATACAGTAATAACTTTCCCCAAATGCAAGAAGTGCACTTGTGACCGTAGAGCTAGCCTGCTAGTAGTTATCTATTCATTAGCTAACTCGGCTAGCTCATAACATTGACTGCCTCCTTGGCTCCTACCACTGAATCCAGAACAATAACAGATAAATGACTCATAATTAATGAAATTTATAATTAAAACAGTGACGTCAGAAGGGGAACAATAAATAATTGTTAATAAAATAAAATAAAAATAAAACTTAATTTCCCCACAGGCATTAATAAGTAAATCTTAATCTTAATTTTATAGCTCTAATCTGCATTTACTTAGATTAGTTTGCTAGAGGTTATCTGTCCATATGTGCTAAGTTTCCCTTTACCCTGACCATGTGACAGACTGACCTATTCCTGTGCTTTTTGAGGTGCCTGATGAAGTTGGATGTTGTTGAGCTGGCATCCTTTATCCTGACCCCACACACTCTGCAGGTTGCTGTTCGCTTGTTAGCCGTCTGTTCGAAGGCATCATTGCTAAATGTTATCACAAATATCACAGCTAGAGGAGAAGCTGCCGTCGCCATGCTCTGTGCTGATTCGAAACCTATGGCCGCACGCATGCATTACGTTGCACATAATAACACACTGTAAAAACGGAAATGAATGAAATAATAAAGTAATAATAAAGTCCGAGTCCCTGACTCGAGTCCCCATCTCTGTCCTGGGCACATGTAAAAGGTTATGGTTGTTTCTCTTTTTTCTTTGTCTATTTTAATACTGTCTGTAATAGATCGCTACGGTGGCTGTTTGCAAAGACTGGTCAGCTCATCTGCTGAAACTATTACCACAGATTTCCCTTGTCATCAGTGTTTGCTTTCCTCTCCTCCTCACACCCAGATCCCCTGTCTGCCTCTGTAGATCATCTATTTCTACCCCGGCTGCTGCATGATTCTATTTTCTTTCCCTCATCCCCACGCCCCAAAACACACACATATCTCTCTCCTTCCCTGTGCCTATCTTAGATTTTGATTTGAGTTTGGCTGGGGCATGTTTGCCCTCCCTCTTGTACTCAGAAACCTGTAATAAAAAAGGGGGGACAGGGTGCCTGATTATTGTTTGCTAGATGTATGTAAGGGGAGAGAGTATAAAGAGAAGAGACAGACAGAGGAAGGGATGCAGGGATTGTGAGGATTTATTTCATAGACAGAACCTCCTGACAGGATATGTGGTGTTGAGCTTTTCTCTGTCTGGCAGGAGGGTTCATGATCCCACGGTGCCGCTGCAGAGGGGAGGCGAAACACTCACCCATTCATCAACCTTTCACTTGCTCTCCATGTACAGTAGCTGGTGCGCCCACTGTGGTCTCATGCAGCCAATAAGTTTGAAGAGAGGGGTTATCACATAGATTGCAGAGTCTCCAGACATTTTAGGATGATATGAAAAGTGGAAAGTGGAAAAGAGAGATCAGAGTGTTTGAAAGACCAAGTAAAGCTTGTGTGTATTTTTCAAAGGACACCTAAACACAACTTTGGTCCATTTCATGAAGGAGGTTCAACAAACTCTGGGTGGATTTACCCTGAGATGGAAAACTCTGAGTTTAAAATGGCTGATTTAAATTAGTGACTATAAAAACAGCCACCAGGATTCACCATGGCAACAGACACTAAAAAAAGGGGTGCACCTATATTACCCATGGAAATGCAATCATACAGCCAGTTTTAACTAGATTCATTAAAAAAGACGAGGAGAGACGGATGGTGTGGGAGGAGAGTTTGCTTGAGACAATGTGTAATATTGGTGTTTAATCACACTTGAAAGTATCACAGGTGAAAACTGTTAGAATATTGAACCTAATATTTATTTTAATGTAGGTTCTACCCACAGGAGAAAAACACAAGTGAAAGCTGCTAAAAACAAAATATAAAAATAGAATTACATAATTTGACATGAGATAAAAAAAAGCTAAATATCACACGTTTGTTGTAGGAGAATACGTAATGACAGTTTTAACACTTTAACATACTATACTTGCACCATTAATTGGAGTATAGAGGAGGTAATGTCAGGCACAGTCCATGTTTATAACGTATGTTGAGTGTAACATTTGTATTTGGCACTAAGAAGGATGGTAGTTTGAGGACTGCTACACCAGCTATTAAAGCTACATAAAAAGGCAGTGCCACTCATATCAACACTATGTAATGTCCTCATTTGCATTCTGGATGCCATCCCCTCCCTGTGGCTCTCTTATGGAGACAGAGGTTTCCCCTGCTTCCATTCTTCCATTCCATTTTGAGTTTGTTGTGGATAACTGCCAGTACACATTGGTGACAGTAAATGGCCTCCCAGGCTTTCTGCCACATACCGTGCTTAAATCTTACATTTAAATGCAGTAATAGAAATAACCCTCTCCTTATGTGTGCTGGTGGACTTCCTTGTTGACAAGTTAAATTCAAGATTCATTTTTAGCCTACAAGAAGATAGTTTAGGATACAAAAGACACTTAAACAGAAATATATAAGGTTAGAGGTGAAGTGGGGCCATGGGTGAGCCACAAATGCATTTACATATATATATGCATCCGTGTGCTCCCGCCCACCCCTCAGCTCACCCATGGCCCCACTTCACCACTCTAATCCTTGCTGTGTTTTTAATTTCCACTTTGAGATCTCTATCTGAATTATTGAGCAAAAAGCAACCAAACAACCTATTTCTTCCTCTTTTCTTCCAAACAATGACCTCTATGTGGACCCTGACAAATCTGGAAGCGATCAGGCAGAGAATGGTCCAGTGGGGCCGCTGTCTGTTTCTGTATGTCTGCCAGACTATGCTGCCCTTTTCGCCTACAATTGCACTTCCATTTCAAGCAACTGATTGTTGTGGCTTTGCCCATGGGGTCCTGTGGAAGAGACATTCAAAGCTGTGCCCTTCTGCTCATTTTACGGCCCACAGACCATGGCACCGTTGGCTGGACTCCTGTGCCAACTAGAATTGGACACCTCTACCCATGAATCAAACACTGCCGCCCCCTTTTGACTCGACCGCCGGCCTATGAAAACACAAGCCTCCAAATTGGACAAAATGTTTTGTGAGTCTTTATCTGGGATGGCAAGACAAAACAGAAAGCGCTTTTAGAATAATCCCATGGACCTGGCTGAACTGAGCTTCTTTAGGCAGTCTTGTTTAGGAGGTAGCTGTTTGGGTGTCTGCTTATCATACTAAGATTGTGCAGGAAGAGTGGGAATGAAAGGATGGAGGCATAATCATGCAGTGAAAAAACAATTAATAATTACTGTGACTACTGTGAAAAAATGATAATTGGTTTCCATCCTTTTGGTTATCTCGTGTATATTTGGCAGGATTTACAGAGAAGTAGCCAGAATTTCTATGATGGAGGAAATGAAGAAAAAAAAAGGTGGAAAGAAGGAAAAGAACTGAAAGATTGAACAACTGCTTTACTGCAGGAGTTCTCGGTATATTCTTTGTGTTTCTGAGGCTTTGTGAAGGACTCCAAAAGTCTTTGGGACATGCTAGATTCAAATGTGATCTGAGAGAGCTTTCTACCCCCTCATGGCAAACGACTTGATGTCCTCACAGCAAGAGAGTAAGAGACGGAGAGAGGAAGATAAAAAATGAGGAAGAGCAAGTGGGAGATTAGAGTGGTAGGGAGAAAATCTGAAAGAGGGAAAAATGACTGTTAGAAAAAGTTGAAAGAGAAAGATAAAAACTTAATAGAATATTCATGAACATTGCCTCATATTCATTCATCCACTGCTGCTGGTGATGATGGGACCTTGACACCAGAGCCCCCTCCTCGCTGTTTGATAAGTGTGTGTATGTGTGCTCCCGCCCACCCCACAGCTCACCCATGGCCCCACTTCACCACTCTAATCCTCAGCCTCCGTTTGGATTCCCAGCTGTAGGGACCAAACCACCGCCTTCTTTTCCAGAAGCCCCCAAGACTCCCGAGCTCTGCTACTTACTGTGTGTAATATGATCATGCTGGAGCAGAGCCCTCCACCACCGAGGACAGCTTGTGGTGCAGATAATTTCAACTGAAGGGCAGTCACATGACTCGTTTTTACATGACTGGCTGCATGTGATGTGCGCGTAAAGCGAAACTGGATGGAAGCATGAGCGGAGAATGTACAAAACACAGGAGCACATGATGTTTCTCATGCTTTTTTTGTGTGTGCAGGAATTCTGGGTACTGTGTGTCCTACATGTTAGCAATACCAACCCCCTACATCAGAGTCACATGAATTCAGGGTTAATTTTCCAAGAAAATATCTCCAGCTGTTTAGTCCAGTGTGGACAAAAGAGGAAAATTCTCATGCATCATGCAGGATGCAAAAGGTTGCAGGTGTCTTAGCAACCGAAATTACCCCCCATCTGTCTGGTGTCAGGATCAGAGTGCTGTTTGTTAATGAAAATTATAGCGCAGAGTAAAATGGTGGAGATACTATACTGAGAAATAGAGGTGGTGCAGTACATGGAACGTGAACTAACATACATGCTGAAAGCTTTAAAGACACTTCACAGCACAGCCGCTTTTATTTAGCATACTGTCAACATGCATGAAAGGAAAACAGTAGCATAACAAAATGCTAATAGAATAAAGAAAAATGCATCTTTATCTTTAGACATGTCTCTGGTGTGCTGAGGATGGATAGTTTGGGATTTTCTAAATCTCAGATGCCATGTGTTGGTGGAGTTATGGTCAATCATTCCTTTTCCCAATGCTGTCCATGAAATGAGTCCCACAATGCATTGCTACATTGTAGCATTCACAATGCAAGCAACAAGGTCACTGAAGTCTTCACTAAAAATGAAATTTGAAGAATTTTTCAAACCTTCTGTTGGGTGTTTATTGCCATTTTTAGTCCACAGTGCACATGATGTTGCCCTCTGCTGTCCTTAAGTATAGTGAAAGTTAATCCAAGAACTGTAGATTGTGTCCAAAACATCGTGTAGTCCTGTCAGGAGGCCTTAGAGCTCTATTAATAATAATGAATCTTTCTAGAAGGCTCCTGAATTGGTCATCCTGATGTGTTTTAATCTGTGGACAGAAAAATTGACTGATTTTGTAGTTTCCCTTTTATTCAGTGAGTTTAAAATAGCAGGGTTCACTGTATATAAGAGAGCATACGTTGAAAGTCAATTGTGTCGGTGTGCGGTGTTCAGGTATATTTAGCCTTCAGTAGCTCTATTTTTTGTGACATGTGAAAGGAAGTTGGTTAGAGCCCTATTTTTCTAAAGGAGACCCTGTTTGTGTCAGCATCAAACACCCTGACCTCACCTACATGATTAAACCTGTGAATGTTGCAGGTGGAGCTGGTAAAAGGCCCATGTGAGTAAACACTCATATCTCATTAGTGACATTGGCTTCTCGCTGGCTCCCTCTTCCTCCCATTCATCCACACGGATGCTTTTTCATCCTCACTTTGCGTGCTGAGTGACTCCAGCATTCAGTCCTTTTCAGTTATCATGTCTTTTCAAAGCTGGCAGCACCATTCATGCTGCTTCATGTATGCCTACGTGTAGTCATGGAGACTGACAAATAGAGCTGTATGTTGTGTAGGTTCTTTAGAAAATGTGGTTCCCTGTGTAGTGGTAAAAATAGTGCAGCATTTCCTGGGGGAAAATGTGAACTACCTTACATTTTACTATTTTTGATGATACACAGATTTAGCTGTTACAAACATCAGTAACATACAAAAATCTCCTAAACTGTTATTATTGGAGAGGTCAGGTTGTGCCTCCTTCTGGTGGATCCCACGGCTCCTTATTTTGAAGAAATATGTATAATGATAATAGTTAGAGACAAATAATGATTTACTCCTATTTTCTGGCTGCTGGAGTTTATACATATGCTAATTTATGTGAAACAAATCCGTTATTTAATATTGTATTGGTTTATGAATTGAACTCAAGCTACATTTCCAGTGCTTTGATTCTGCATGTCTGAATCCCAAGTAGAGGGAATAGTTTATGTTGGCGGTAATAATTCAAGAAACATCTCATTTAAGTCTGCTGCGCACTGTAAGCAGGCGTTTGGTTACATGCTGTGCCAATATTGATGGCAAAAGAGGTGGAGCCATAGCCTTGCAGCGAGCAAGTCACATGTTTTCAAGTCACATCTTAACAATAGACGCCATTTATCAACCCCAACTCATGCTTAACATTGTGAGTTGGACTGTGAACAATAACACCAGCATAAAATGGATGCAGTTATGCATGATGATGGTGCTACATGACAACTTGGCAATGTAGCACCACTAACGGGTCAGTAACGGGGCATTTAATTTACATTTACACACACATAGACTTTGCATGAGTATATCTCCATAATAGAAGCTTAAATACGAACATAGGCAGATACATTTTTAACCCGGCTGGGCCGGATGCTGTTATTAACATGATATTACATTGATTTACATCAATATCCTGGAGATTAAATTAATGCATAGTGTTAACCTTATGTTCACATTGAAAATAAATGATTTAGGTTTTAGGTGGATTCTCTCACTGTGTGATGTAAACACACATTTGTCCCTATAATACAGGGGTACTCATTACAGCCACTCATCACATTTTCTAGTTGATGAATAGCATAATTGAATCCTCCAGCTTGGAACATTGATAACAATGTGATGTAAAAAAAATAATAATTGTGGCCTCTGTAATCTGTATTCAGTCGACGTATTTGCTGATGGGGAAGGGGCTCAGTTCAGATTAGGGCTTGTGGAACAGATAATCAATTTGCTTGTGCACCTACAAACAACATCCACCACAAAGTTCAAGCGTACCAGATTAATTCATCACACTCAGATGTCTCAGACTCAAACCTTCATGTACCATGTGTCTTATTACATCTCATGAGACTCCAGTGTGTTGTCACGCACCTGAGACGTTAGTGTTTCTCCCTCATTTAAGCTGCAGGACTGACAGGAGACCTGCTCCCTTCAACTGTCTCCTTTAATGAAGTTTGTGCCATCTCGACCAAAGTGGCCCATTGCTGCTGACACTGATTAAAGCAGCATCAAAGTGTCAGCCTCTAGCTTTGAATGCTTCACATGTCATATTATAGAGTGTTGTATTGAATAATAACGGTAGCCTAAATGTTTCTCATCCATCTAAGAAGGAAAAGGCACCGTCCCCTCTTAGAATTACAATCTTCTAACTCAATTAGTTACTTGTGTAGAAAGTTTTTAGTTAGTTTATATTCCAAGGCTTTCATTAGCATTGAGTGGTCTGAAAACACTTTGCTTTTAATTGTTTCAGTTTGATTTCTACCAAAGCAGGGGCTGTAATTAAAAGAGACGGAGACCGAGCAGAGAGGTAATTCGAGAGTTAAATGGACAAAGTGATCTTCAAAGTGTCCAAATAAAGTAGAGGAAGATAAAAGGATCGGACGTGACTTCCAGGCTTCTTAGCTGACAGTAATTTCGCTCAGAAGTGCACAATAATGACTTGCATGCCTACAGTGTACGTGAAATTTATGCACATAATTTCAAATTTATGTTTACAGAAGTATTATGGGGAAAGAAATTCACCCAGACTGAATGCTTGTCAACAGGGCAACAAAACAACATCAGAAATGTTCTTTATTTTGTGCCCTGCGGCCTAGAAATAATCCATCATCCAAACTTCTCCACTGGGAGGCAAAGTCTGAATGTTTCTATGCTGAAAACACACCGGAGCTGCACAAGCAGAAACAATCCTAACGTTGTATTTTAACCTTCTTTTATCATTGCTGCAGTCGCTTCATATAAACCTGACATCACTATCGCTGAGCAGCGTGCCACCAACCAAAAGGTTCATTTTCCATGTTACATAGATAAGCATGTTCAAACACTGACAATATCCTGTTACACATACATTTTGCTCACCGCCATCAGAGCAGCATTATCTCTATGCTGACCCACAGGCTGACCTGCACTGTTACCCAGCGCTGCTGAAAACTGCTGAGTGGCCATTTCCTACAAATGGGATTTCCTTATCTACACTCTGAGTGTTCTGTCACCAGCAATAGATGACTCTCCAGTTTGTTCTGTAATTCATTTCCTGTCTTTCTCTTTACATTTCATCCTTCCACCCTGACAGGTGAGGTAGATAAAACAGTGCTAGTCGAGTGTTAAATGCAACAAGCATCTGTTGATATCTTAAAGGAGCAATTTGTAAAAAGTTTGTAAAAGCACTGCAGTACTTCTTTAGAAGAGGTCACTGCTGTTCCACTTATAAAGACCTGCAATGATGAAACAGCTTTCAACTTGATGGGCTGTGTTTATCAGCTCAAGAGGTAATGGAATTATTGCAGAAGCAGAGCTTCTGCGATTGCCCGTCTCAGCTCCACTCGCACTCCCCCTCTTTGTCCGTAGACTGTGAAGCTGCCAACATGGCGACAGTCTGAGTGCCCCGGAGCCTCCCACCGAGCCGAAGAACATCTCTTCACAAACAAATGAGTGACCTCACGGATGCTTCATCCATAGATTTTATATTGTCAATCAAAATCTTACATCTTACAAATTGTACCTTTAAAGAGTTAAGTCCCCCCAAATGATTTTATAATTAATAATTCAAACACACACACGTTTATTTAACATTCAAATGAGGAAGATAAGCTTTAATTTTTACATTAAAAAGGAGACTCTGCAGTGCTGTCAGCTCTGCTGATTTATGATTATTTGCTAATCTGCTGTGTTTGTTATCTAATATTTGCATTCTAAAAAAAAACAGCACACACACACACACACACACACACAAACACACACACTCAAATATACACAAACATATACGCAGTTATGGGCTTCAGTGTGATCGGCTGTAGATGGTGGAGACTCTGGGCTCTGTGCCAGCAGAGCACCATCTCATTATCTGCAGTTATACAAATACTGTGGAACTGGTGAGAAATTTTTAATTCTCTGCAACAGTTGTAAATGATGGACGAAGTCGGAACACAATCACCAGCAGCACAGGATGGTAGAATGGATAGTAATGTATGATGCAGTGAAAAACTTCTTTTTTTTTCTCAAAACTCAGCATTTTCTGACAACTTGGGCATGATTGCATTTTACTGTTTTGGAAACTATCCATCTGAGTGAGAAGGCTGCGGTTTTGAGATTTTACATTTTGACATTCATCAGCAAAGATCAAGCCTACCCACTAAATGTGGAAAGGTGATAGGAACTGTAAGTATGTATGAGCCTAGTATATGCATCAGGTGAAATCCAGAGACAGGTAGAGGAAACTACTGGGCAGCTTCTGTTCTCCATCCTCAAGGTTTCTGTAATAGACAAGGAGGATTATGAGAGATGTTAGCCGACTGACACATGTCTTGTTTTTCAATCTAATAACTCATGAATGAACATCAGTGCAGAGCCCTTCAATAGTCTGGATAATTTTGCTCTTTCTTCACTCATGTGCTGTGTTGGAGTAAATCCTGTTAGTTCCCTGCCTGCTGCCCCTGGTTAGCAATACACAAGAACCACCCTTGCTTTGACTCAAGGTCATTAGCGAGTTATTCGAACCCCCGCTTGCACATTTTTCAACTCTTTAATGACGCGTGCATACACCTGCCAACAGACAGAGGGAGAAGAGTGAAAAATGATCCGTCTCTTCTCCTGACCTCCTCCCCAGCTCTCGCTCTTTTAACTCACGTCTCCACCCATCCATTAACGCCAGCCTTCTCCTCTCTGCTTTGTAATGTTGACTAGGTGCAATATCTTTCTTCTCCTCCATGACATTGATTCCAGTGATTTAAATCTTCCGACTCACGACACAAATTACCTGTAATTTACAGCCACTCCTCCATTTCACTCATAATATGCTCCAGTGAGAATTCAATGTTCCTTCGGTCTTTCCCTCGCTCCTTCCCTCCACTCTTTTTTCCCCCTCTTTGTTCTTATCAAGCCTCTTTCTCTCCGTCTCTTTCTCATTCTCCTTGCACTTACACCTTTAGTGCATTACAATTTATGACCTCCGTGGTTTCTCATAGGAAAAAAGGGAAAAGCCTATGCTAGCACAAAGTGAGCGCTGACAAAGACTTACACCCTCATTCTGAGTGATCACAAAGGATACAAAGCTGAAAATAAAGTCAGCCCTGCCACTTAAGTAGACAAAGCCTGGACCCATCAATACACAGGACAAGATAATGTTAGTATACAAAAAAAAAGGCCGGCACTACTGTCACAGTGTTGGATTTTCCCCACACAGTTATCATGATGGCGCTGCAGTGTTGTGTGTATGCAGAATCTGAAGCTCACAGTCAAATTCATCTTCAACTTAACAAATAATCAGGAGAGAAGAAACACTGACAACTTAGACCAGCTCGATGGTGGATAAACAAGACGATATTAGATAGCAGGTTCTGATCATCAATACTTCCTGCAGAGTTGGTATATACATCAACTACTGTATATTACAACACCTTTAATTATGGATGTTCAGATCTGATCATGTTATCTGAAATCAGACCCAATTACATGGTTTCAGACTCGATCGGAATCGGACGTTACCTTCCGATCAGGAGTCGGATATATATTTATTAGGGCGGTCAAGGTTAGCATATGCGTAATCAAAATCAGTATATGAAAAGTATATGAGATTCATTGCGATTAAAAGTTGTAATTGTTTGCGCAGTGACAGCATGATTGCGCAGGACAGCACAGCCAAGATAGCACAAATGATCGAAATGAGTGACCTGACCTGCCATTCACTTTTGTAGAGAACCCTAAAAGTATCGGATCAGGACTCAGTATCGGCAGATACTCAAAATGTAATGACTCGGACTCAAGGGCAAAAAATCCTGATTGGGACATCCCTAATACACAGCGGTAAAACCTCAAGACATTGATTATCATCATTAGCATCTCAAACCTAAATCACCACAACATGAAAAGAAATGAATTTGGCACTTGTTGATATTGTTTTGTGTTGGTAAAGTAAAATCAATTCACTGGTTGAACCAACTGGAGCCAGCATAAAATCTTTCTGTTGTTTTCCCCCAAGGAGAAACTTTAAAAGTGCATCAAACACATCGCATCAGAAGCATTTTCTTCAAACTTAAGGTTCACTAGGAAAGGAAGAAAAGGGGGTTTGACTGTGTCACAAACCAATGACTGGAAAATGTCCTTTGTCACTTTAGTGTCTGCAGGTAGAAGCCTTGCAGATATGGCACTTCAAGAATAGAGGTTCCAATCACCTCTCTGAAATGGAATTATGGAGCACTTCACAGTTCAGTGGCATTTACTTTCAGCAATATGCTCTGAGGAGGGAGGAGGCTCAGACAGCTAGAAAATGATACAGACTATAAAAACTGAAAAAATGCACATTAGGTATTGGGCTCCTCCATTGTTTGTATCTAACCCTCTACTCTCTGCTGTTGTCTTTTTTATTTTTCCAATATATTTCTTTTTTTTTTAATTAAGTCATGGGGTCTCTCTCAGGACCTTCTAAACTTCTAAACTTAAATTTATGGTGTTGATAGTGTGAAGGTGAATACAGATATTTGAGGAAAACATAAATGAGGAACTCAACTGAAAACACAGCAACAACAATATTATTGTTCTCAAGGTGATGAAAATTTTCCTCAAAAACCTGAGTCAGCATGTATTTATCACTCAAAGCAGCCATGTAACTAATTATCTTTTGATATAATTTAAACACGTACGTTATATGAGGAGGGCACAAAACACTGAATCTAAAGGCCCCAAACAAAGGTAACAGTGTTTTATGCTCACACCAAAAAGCTCCACTATTCCACAACTGCCATTCAATAGGGACATAAACCTTCCTCCTGTACCTGCAGGCTGTGGCTGTATGTTCACGTTAAAATGCAGAGCGTAACAACTGATAACAAGACCAGCGAGGGGTGTAATTTACTGACTGCGTGTAAATTGTTATGCTAAATTTACCACCAGCTTCTCTAGCTGTGTCCCAGCTAAGGGGCTGTCTCCTTTGAAGGACACATTTATAGACTGATTGCATCACTGTGGTGCGACAAGGCTGTCCTACTTCCTAAATGGATCCTTCTTTCTCCTCATGTTGAGGGATCCATCAGGTGGATAGGTTAATATATCCCAGGATGCACCAGCTAGATGATTTTAACAGGTAACGTTTAAATAGTGCTACAGGAATTCTTCCACAGAAGACCATCCCATTCAACAAACCTTGCTGCAACCTTCATGGGCTTGAATAAGTTGAGCTAATAATCTGCTGTATTTACAATTCATTTCCCTTAGACAGTCTTTATAGGCCTGGACAATAAAGCCCCTGTGTTGGTATGCACCATCTCCTCTGACTTTTCTCTGCAGCCATTTTATTAAATTAAATTAAATATTTTACTGCTGAACATTTTAAAGCTTCAACTCCGACACAGTGGTACAGACGACAAACCACCAACGAACATTTACTGGTGTAATTATAAAGGGGTGCTGATACAACACTGTCCAAGTAAAGAAAGCAGCCCATCAGTGTATCTGTTTCTTCTTGTTTTTTATCACATGATCAGATACAACGTGATAAAGCTGTTGAAGTCAAATATGCACTTTCATACATAATAATAATCTTAATACAACAGATCAGCATTTCACCAGATGAAGAAGTGGTCTGCTGAAATAATACGCGAGTGAAATGCTGATGTGTGTGTTTGTGGTTTAAGTGAAAAAATACTGATAGAGTTGGCAACTTTTATTGTTATTGTGAGACTTTGGCTTCACACAAACACGTTCACACACAGAACGACCCAACTTTAATCTCCATCGAACAGTTTGGCCCTGCTTCATATTGTTATGGTTTATAACTGGCAATCAATCCTCAGAGAGCCGGAGCTGCTTTCAGCACTGAAGGGATTAAAGCGACCGTCCAATTTAAGTTTTAGTATTCTGCTCTTGTGGCCGAAGGTAACAGCTCAATACCGATGTAATTTTTATGTGACATCTCTACTACAGTATAGCTGTTTTCAAACGAGCCATAACACTTTCTCTTTTACCCATTTGTAATATCATTCCTTGGTAAATCAAAACAATTTGTATTCCTGTTGACCTGGAGGTCAGTTTTAAACCATCCTTTTTCTTGCTCTGTCTTCACTGTTGTCCTCCAGATTATTATTCAAAACAAGTACCTTTTAGAAATCCTTGCTTGTTCCCTCACCATTCCGTGTAGGCGTGATGGTGCAGGCATCAAATCCCTTCAGAGTGGACTCATCTAAACTTTATCCTAACCGTGTACTCCAATCGGTTTTCACTTTGCCCCTGATACGTGAAGATTTTAATTGCTTAGTGTCATCGATCCTCTCAGGGAAGGCGTTCAGTGCCGCATCAGGATCACTTAATGAATGACAGCTAGCTGAGTGGGGTACGATGAGATTTGGGGGTTATGGCGGAGTCTTATCCAGTGAGAGTGAAGTCAGAGGGTAAAACATGAGCTGAGCTGAGCTGAGCTTTGAAGGCTGCTGTGGAGGGAGAGGATTGAGGTTTTTACACGGCGAAGCAGAAAGTGCAGTTTGATAAAATGCAAGTTCACTCTGGGACACTTCGTTCACTGATCACTTGTATTTAGCAGAAATGGCTTTGCAATTTGAGGACATGTTTTTTGAGCAAACAACAATATTTAAAGTTGTGCAGCCTCCCCCTCCAAAGATCTCGTTTAGCCCTGCAGCTCTAGGCCTCCAACATCCATGACCTGATGTAAGTTTGTACAGTTGAATAAATTGCCTCAAGACAATCCTGAAACATTCACAAGGTTAAGATGGGTGCCATGACCTGCACAGACCCAAAAACAATAGGCTGGGAAATAAGTAAAGAAGAAGTTGACAGCAGCATTGTGCTTTGTGACAATACATCAGATTGTCCAGTGGTGCTTTGAACGGTCTTTAAGGGTTATTTAGCATAAGAGGGGAGTTCAGGATATTTCCCTTAGCCCTTAAAGTAACATTGAATCCTTCAGATCTTGTGCACAGCATAAGCAGGCTGTCATTCTATAGTGTAAAAGTATAAAGTAACTTTATTAAGACCTCTGATCTGCCGCCCACATACCAAATTTGATCAGAACTTCAAAGAGGTCCAGTGTTGTACTTTTAATGGATTTTTATGCTAGAAACACAGCTGACCAGTCACAGACATGAGGAAGAATAGAGGCCTCATCCCACTAGCAACCAGCAGCTAATGAAAAACTAGCAGCTGAAAAATATGAAGCAGCTGTCGATTCAGAAATTAAAACTTTGTTCAAATATGTGGGTGGAACAGATACATGACTCAATATTATTGAGGAGTTAGCACACAACTAAATAACTTATAATGCCATCACCGTCAACACAACATCAGGCTGAATGGCAGAAAACAAAGGGGCAGTTTTTTTTGTGCTGCTGATCATGTCAAACTCAGATAGGCAAGGATGTTCACCTGCGCTTCTCATATCTGACTTCATTTTCTCACACAGAAAAGTTAAAGCTAACCATCCTCAACTAGTGGTGACATGTAACTCTAAATTAGTTTGGCAACAGTTGTTCTTTTACACCATCAAGTAAAGCATACCAGGGCATTCTTTTCTTTTTCCACATTATTCTTATGAAATATTAACACATCTGTGCCATTTAATTAAATTCACCTCTGGAGCCATTCCTCTTTACATCGCAGCAAACATTTCCTCCTCAACACACAATCAATATCTTAAAGGTGTGCTAATAAAAATACAGGGATGGATATACAATATATAGTAAAAGTCTTTGTAAATATTCTATTGTTGGATGACTTCCATGCTGTCTGGTGATGAGAGACAAACTAAACCAGACTGGTGGTCTGCTATGAATTGTTTTCAGGCTTTCATGGCCTGGGAGCACAAAATATACTGATTTATTTTTATAATTAGCTAAAATTTCCTGCAGTGCCCGGCCACACAGCAGTTAAGAACGAATGTAATCCCTTTGTTTTTAACAAAATTCAACATTCAGTTCTCTGGTGATATATATTACATTCACTGTAGTAATCCTCAAATATTTAGGATATAGGATTTAGGTTGTGTGTCTTTGATTTATGCCTCATTACCTTTAAAGCTAGGTTCCTCTGTTGCACTGTACTCTACTTTGTCTTTTAAATAAATATGTGGCCTTTCATGTTATAATATATGTACAAACTACAATTCAAAAGGGACATGCTGTACAACAAGTTTAAAAGGATCTTCTTTCCTTATAAAAATGTATAATTCCTGCTCGTGATGCATGGGTCTCAAGAGGCTTACACTCTGTTATGTTTAGCTTGTAGAACAGTGTATGGTATTGGAAGAAAACATTTATTTGCTTTTGTAGGAATGCTGTGTACATGATGCAATTATCTATGCATAATTACCTCCTGCAATATGATGAATTTCACAGCTTGCATTTTACAGCGTGTAGGCTAATGGAAGTCGACAGGAACAATTCCTCTTCATTAGACCGTTCTAACGCTCTCAGTGACACAAGATACCCACACAAATGGAGAAACTGCATGAACCCCATGCACTGTTCCCCACTGCAGTCTTTATCAACACAAAAAAAAAATCTTCTAATCACAGTATTCCTCCAAAACACATTCGATCCTCATCAGAGGGATCAGAGCTGGCAGGTGGCTTCTTTAATCCAATCACAGTGAAGCATGTTTCATCATGTTGGCAACTGTGTCAACAAACCTCACAGTCACAGTAGCTACATCTGTGAGGCTGCAGCAGTGTAACAGTCACAGAACAGAAACACAGATTGTGTTGTAGTGCACCATGACAAAAAACTGGCATTTACAGCATTTAGTGCTTGAATATGTGAACATGTGTAAAATGCCAGCAAACGTTGTCCATATAAACAATGATATGAAATATATAGTGTTCCTTTGTCTGCCTTAATGTATATTTAATAGCCATTTAAAATGTGTATACTAATGTACACGTTGAGTATTTCTGTCATCACAGTTTGTGGTACAGTACCATTGTTCATCCTTGCACTGTGGAGACCGTCATGGGAGCTGTTGGTGGGTTAGTAATTGAGTGTGTGGGTTAGAGACAAAGCCCCTTCGGAATTCCTCAGCAGATCGCCCATTATCCTGCACTGAGGACTGTGTTGCTGCTCCACTACTGACATTTCCATTTATATCGGTCGCATCAGGATCCCTGGAAACAGTGAGAGGGATGCAGGGAGAGAAAGGGAGAGGGCCACTGTTAAGGCTTGTTTATGGCAGTGAACAGAAGTTTGAAGTATGTCTGTGTGTGCTGCTGTCGATAGGGGTTAGTGTAACTGACCGCTGATGGATTGCGCTGCCTCATGTGATACATACTGGAAAGACAAAAACACTGACGCCCTAGTGTGCTCTGTAAGAGGGGACAAAGGGGCTTGAATGAATGGATCTTTGTTGAAAGTTTGCCTATACGTAGAATCCATCGGCTCTAGCTATCTAGTTCAATTTTTTTAATGACATAATAAAAGATATCAGCATTAGACTGAAGTTATTCTGTTGTGTTTAAAGCAGCAGTGCCTGAATAAGCTGCAGATAACATTACTGGATGATGTCCTAGCCTTACATACAGTGAAATACCTCTGCCTTTATATTATGTCCTCTCACAGCAACTTCTAACAGCTTAATTCCAGATTTATTTTTTTATTTTGCTGTGATTACCGCAATCATCAGTATAAAGAAAAGGAAGGGGAGGAGGTGAGGAAGAGAGATGTTTAAAGAAATTAAAGTTATGCCCTTCAATAGTTTCCATCAAACTGACTTTAATCCAATTATAAAACAATGTAAATAACAAATACAAATAATGCTCTGTCTGACACACACAAATACACACTCACACAGACACAAACGTACTTCAATTACTTTAATTATGCTAAGCAATCTCAAATGTGGCTCTAACACTTGCTGGCTTGTCTAAATTGGCCTTTGTTTGTGGCCTCTCCCCTCAAGTCAGTGTAAAGACACTCTGAAGCAAAGTGAGGTGAGAGGTGTCACACAGGTACAAAAAAGGGGGAAAAAAAATCCAACACAAAACAGTTGCAATTTATATGTGCCAGACACCCACAGGTCCTGAAAGAGAGGATCTATCCACTTGTCTTGGAGTAAAAGGCCCATGGGATCAGCACTGTGGTAGGATGAATGAGGTGTTGTGCCTGACACCAGGAGATTCAAGTTAATAAATGGTGTGCTTGATCTGAGGCCGGCTGTGCAATTGTATTTGGACAGTCTGATGAATTGGGGACCGGGAGCTGTCCTCACTTTTTTCCTGAACAGAGGTGATAATTCATGTTGGAAAGCCGAGTGTTGTGACTTTAAACTGGATTTTTTTTTCTTTAAAAAAGAGAGAGAGAGAGAGAGAAGCCACACACCAGTGACCAGAATACCGATCGGTGTTATGTTGACACTGTATTGGGATTGAACGATGAACTCAGCATGCCAGTGATATCGGCTGATAAAAGTTTAAAATGAAATATTGACATTGGCCCAACATGAGCACTGACAGGCAGATAAGTTGACACTGACTAATAGTCACTGTGTCTCCAGGGGTGACGTGATCTGTTGAAGTTTATACTTATGTTTGGAGGCATAAAAAGGGCATGTTTTTAAAGATTTTGTCGTAATGTGTAATTGGATGGGAAAAAATATGTACTGTAATTTGGAATGAGCATTGGCAATGAGGTGGCATTAATATTGTAATCAGTAAAATCCTACACAAGTAAAAATCCATTTTATGCAATAATGCTTTTTTTCTCTTTATTGTCCTTCCATTAGCATCAGGGGTTTGACTAAGTGGTTAGATTAGCACAGGAGACAGCTGCCAATTTTAGACATTCCACATTCAGTCTGAGATTAAATCAAAGGTACACAAAGACATGTTGGGATTTAAAGTGAGACATTTGTGCAAACACAAATCCGCATTTCTCTTTGTGCAACCGCTGGCTCAGGCATAAACAGTCCCATAAATCCAGTCTTCAGATCTTTCGACTCCATAACAGATTAGTTTCTTATCTGTGCATCCAGATTTTAGGTTGCTCAAAACTGTCTGTCCAAGATGCCTCCATAAAGCCAACATATGTGGTTATATATGTGTACAAATGCATGCTCTTTAGGAAGGGCAGAGAGATTTCCTTGTGTCTTTTTTCCTGGCCTGCTCTGTCACACCCACTCCTTATGTCATGAAGCAATAACTTGTAGACTATTTCCTCGTGCACTGTCTGCAGGACATTAAGGTTACACGCAGTGTGCCTAAAGGGCCCAAAATATTGGCGACAGTCCTCCTGCACCCTGCACGACGTCCCCGAGCTCACGCAGAATCACTTTATTGGGAACGTGCGTGAATGCCTGTAAGTCAGGAAGAGCAGGCGCTGAGTTGGGTAATTGACTTAATCCCACTCTGCCAATCTGCTGAACAGTATAGGATGGCTTCGGATGCATGAAACTGTGCAAGGTTACTGCTTTGAGGCACAAGGTTGAGGGGACCAGATTGTTCTCTGTTGCTATATTGCCTGAAACAACAAACCACATATCTCTGATTTATTTCTCTCCAGCAGGGATAAAAAAACTGTTTAAAGGACAAGACGCACTAGCTCAGATCTCCACAAAAGAATCAGAACTTTAAAAATGTGTGTGTTGTTTTCTACAAATTGCCATAACCCCCCCGACCCCCCCCCCTTTTATCCCTCAGATTTGGCAGAATACACTCTCTTAGAGGTCAACCAACACATCCTTTACCATGTACACTGCAAACTGCAGACACACTATCTAAATGACCTTCAAGAGTCCCATCTATAATTGTACCAAGCCACACAGAGGAGAAATCACAGCTTCATCTTTGTATTCACATGAAAACCTGAGGAAGACTCGGTGCCCAGAATAACTGGTGAATGGGTGCTAGGCAGGACCCACTATGTCTGTGGCTCTGCCAAATTACTACCTACTTACATGAAGACAAAACATGAAACAGTGCTTCTTGATTCGCGTGCCTCTCATTCTGAATGCATAATGCATCAAGACCATGAATAATTTACATAAACAAGTGGAGAGAATCTGTTTGGTGCTCTGCCAACTTTTTCCTCTACTTCCACCTCAAAGCATTTTTTTTTATTTGGAAAAAACAAAAAAACAAAAAAAAACAAACAGACCTCCATATTGGAGAGACAGATGGCAGACAGGGTGAAACTGAGTCTCCTATCCAAAATCACACTGTGATGGAATTGGTAGTTTCCATGGAAATCAGGAAGTGGAGCAGTTTGTTGGATTCCCCTGTGAGGACATAGTGGTCATTTAGCGGACTCTCACAAAGTCGTTCTGCAAAATATTTCTATGCTTTTGCACACTTTGGGGGAAATCGGGGAGGTAATGAGGTTTTTTACCTACAATACAGAAAGATACCAACCCACATGTAGCAGCTCTTTAATAACAAGGCGACACAGTAATGCACAATATGTGTGTAAGTTCAGTAAAATAATCATGAGGATGAGAAACGAATATTTTAGGTGGTGATAACGATCAAAGAACATCAAGTTGTGTGTTCTAGTAAAGTGATGTTATCAGGTAGGGGAGGAAGCGTCTGCCAATCACATGTTTCACCACTTGAACCTATCAGATCATTTCTTCCAGTATACACAAAAACCATCAGGACGCCTGGATTTCCTCACACCGCCAAACCTTATCTCATCTTAAGCATTAGAAAAGATCAGATAAAGTACTGAGATGTAGTGTAATATAACTCACAGCTGTCCATCCCACTGAGATATGAAACTAAAAGAGTAAATATTCCTCTGTTGGGCTAAAATGTAACTTTTTTTTGTTAAGAAGCCATGATGATTGTAATTAGTGCAGCCTAGAAAAAACATTCTTCTCTCAGCTCAGTATAATTAGTCAGCCTCATTATTTATCATGATCTGGTATCAAATTGATAAGGACAGTTGAAGAAGCTAGTGTTGTTTCGAGGAAAACAGTGACAAAAGCTGCTGTAGGAGGGGGAAATCTCTCTAAGGAAGAAGCATGTCTTCATTGTTGTGTCTCTGTCCATGTCCATGTCCGTGTCACTACTGGAAAACTGAATCCTCTGTATTCCTGAACTATTTACTTCAGAGATATATTAAAGCCAATGAGAAGGCAAATGCTGGACATATGTCCGATTGAGCCCATGCAGGTATTGTCCAGAGAATGCTCAACAAGTGAGGAGGCATTTGGATGATTGTGTAGCACATTCATAACATTTTATGCATGATATGTACAAACAAAACAAGTTCAAATCATGGACAAATCCTCAACGTCAAACTCTACCAACTCACCTACATCAAACAACTTGTGTGCCACCTGTTTGCCTGTATCTGGATTAACCTGGAGTTTAGGTGGATTATTATTGTTATGATGATGTTGCAATCATGCTAATAGCCAGATACATAAAAACAAAAATGCTTAAGTCTATACATTACTTACCTTACTTTTACTAAATCTGCACTGTAATGCAAAATGACAACAAGACATCGTATAATGTTTTAGACCTTAACAAGCTTCACGGAGTTCACGAGGGAAAAAAGCACAACTGCACTGTCAGCATTGTAAAAGTCCCATTACTCTCAAGTCCTCAGTTTGCCTGGATACAAAAAGACAAACTTGCAAAGCCCAAACACACAGTGGGAGACACTGACACCAGCACATCAGTCAGCCCTTCATGAGTTCAGTTCACTGTGATTTTTTTCCCCCTTACTAACCTGAAGTCTGGGTTTTTCAGTTTGTACAGTGAACTATAAGATGTGGTGATAGACTGTCAGCTGAGTTGTTCTGAAGCCAGATTTCACACACTGGGTGTATTTTTAGTACATAATACATAACACACACACAACACACACACACACATGTTGTTTTGCTTCTTTCTGCTGAAATGTCGTGTAGCGTCTGATTTTAATCAGAGGCAGCTTTGCTGCTAGTCCTGTAGTCATCAGCTCCCATTACGAAAAAAAAGCAAAGAAAGAAAGAAGAGTGGTGAATATGTTCGGTTGCTAGGAAACTGAAGCATCATTATGACAACACTGCGTATCAGTGTAAATACAGTGTGAAGGTTTATGCTGATTTATGTTTGTATTATGCTTGTTTATTTAATTATGCTTAACAAAATAAAAATAGTCCTTCTGCAGTGCCCCACATTAGATACTACATTTTCATTTTGATTGGAATTTAATTGATTACTGCAGTGCAGTGTGGTAACGTCACTCTCAATTGCTACACCAGTTCAATGCAAGGCAAAAACTCGCAAATGTCATCATTATCAAATCACCATTAATCACCTCTATATACTTTGTTTTCAAACACTTCTGCTCCACTGGTTAGCAAAGTTTGGATGTGAACGCTCCAGTCAGCCCACATTTCATCCCACTCCTGCCAGTATTTACTTTAATATTATAGTCAGCACACCATCTATTTGCACCGCATGCACTCTCTTTATTTAGAAACGTTTGATTTCCACCACCCACAGCAACACAATTTAAACATGTGTTGTTCAGAAAAGAACATCTGGTCCCAGCCCAGCGCTCTAAAGATACGTCTGTGCTGTGTTCTGTCAGTAGTTCTAAGTGCACAGAATGTGATTGGTACAACACTTTTGTAACAATTCCTGGAAATAGAAAAAGAAAGTGAAGCAGGGTATAAGGGGGGCATTATTCTGTGCAGATCTGATCTGAACCTCTCCTGGGTTTGTGTACTTCTCACCTCTTTACTGGCCGAAAATTACATCCCCTAACAAAAATACCCAAGGTGAGTGTTACTATTTTAAAATTCAAAATGGTGAGAAAAAATAAAAGGACCAACTGTGCTACTGTGGTGGCTCCATTTCATCCATGTGTATCTGCTGGTCAGTAATAGAGAGGGGGTGCACTATTCGGCAGGTTGACACAACATATGTATTAACATCATTTCATTCAAATGTCTTTACAGGTAAATGATAGGGGGAGTGCATTATTTGGCAAGCCTGTCATAATTCCATCTCCCAAATTAACCCATCTGAATGATGAGCTAACAACATTAAATTGCACTGTGCTATCATTTATCATCTGATTTTACCATGGCAGTCGTAATGATAAGTTTAGATCATGCACAGATTATACACACATTTTGTGAGCAGTTTTGACTTCATTCTACAAAGGAGGGAATTGCACACTTATTTCAAAGTCTGAAATCTGAGTGCATTCTCAAAGCCTCTGAGATGATGGTACAGATTCTTTTGTGTCTTCCTGTCCCATCCAGCCTTCACACGTACATCTCCTCAGAGGGTTTGTTGATGTTAAGTGTGAGGTTCACCGATCTGTCAGAAAGCAGGATGTCTGCCTGTCTGTCTCAGTCATTTTCCCTTTAATGATTCAATTTGCTGCAGACTGACAGCATCCAGACACAGCTGGAATGATAAATGGCTTGCAGTCTTTCCACTTTACCAGATTATCTTTTTTATTTCTGTGCAGAAACAGATCAACATATATATGGTCTTCTTCAGCTGGTTGTAGTCAAGTTCATGGTATAGAAAGAAAATGAAGTCTGGTGTGCTTCATAAGCTTAGCCTGGAGCTAGCGGTTTCACAGAGCCTCAGTATGACTGCTGGGGATGCTCTAAAGTCCGTCTGCAGCTTGTGGATAATGGCTTACTGTACTGTATACATTTATCTGATTAGATATGCAAAGCGTGTGATCATTGCTGCACATTTGGCACCAGTGTGTATCCCGCGGCTGTTCTCTTGTCAAAGAAAACCTCTTACGGATGGTTGGAGCTCGGGGTCATACTTGTACTTTCATTCCCATTTCTAACGTCCATCTGGTGTCTACCGATGTGAGAGCGGTTGGTGTGGAAGGCACTCTGCAGGTGCATGTCTGAGTGCCAGTTTAGACAGATCACGGCAGGTACCCATTACTGCCTCTTGTCTGCTTGTTAAACGGTGGCATGATGGTACAGCCCACATGTCCAGTTCAATGTTGTATCCAAATGTCAGTTATTTCAGGCTTCCATGCTGGAAGGGACAACGCGGGTACAAATGGCCTACTGGCACAATGCTGACACATGGCTTCATGTTCTTATATGTAGGAAGGCACTCACAAATATATTTTGTTATAATTGTTATTGTTTTTAGGTTATTGTTTTTCAAACCAAGTTATCCCATTTCATATGATGCACTAGAACATTTTATAGTTATTTTTCTTTATGGTGGTCCCTTTTAAAACAATATATAGTGTGTAGTATAGTGTACAACAACAAAAAAAGTCACTCAAACACTCACCATGTTTTTCTTTTCTTAAATTCTGAGATCTAATCTAATGATTAGAAGGAACTTAATATTTGTCAAAATCTATTTCTAAACATTCTCTCTTTGAACTCTTTGTACGGTGGCCAATAAAGTAAAGTGTCTTGTGAGAATAAATGACATCAGGGAGAGGAGTGGCCTCAAAGCGATAAAAAAACAAGAGAAAAATGAGAGATGACAAGATTTGAAATGAAGAAAAACAGACATGGAGAGGACTAAACAGAAAGATGGTAAATGGAAGAAAGGGAGTTATAAAAAGTGTACGCTCATCAGTTCAGCCATGTCAGACTGCTGTCGCAGTAGTTGGAGGAGGTGTCTTGGGGTTAATTAAAGCTTCTAATCGCATTAAGAGGTTAAGGTTGCAAAAGGGGCTGACAGCAGGGCTGAATCTGCTGTTTAACGCTCATAGGGCGCAGCCGGTGCCTCATTCACGTCCCTTTCTCAGTCGATCAAGCTGTCATTGTTCCTTCATCACTCGGCCGGGATCACTCGTCACATCTGGTAGCTCAACAGCAACAACTATCTTCTCAACATCATCCGCCAAAATTGATGAGATGAGAAAAAGATGTTCAGGGTGATGAATGGCTTCAAATGATGAAAGTGAAAAACATACATGAAACATGTTATGTATTTTTAAGAGCAAGCAAGCTGCTCAGATTAAAAACTGGCTGAAAGTTTTTTAGGGAATCTAATTCCCTCTATATGCAGCAAAAATGAATCTGTAGTAGAGCTGAACAAAATGTCGACCCAGGAGCTTTCATTTGCCTGAATTCAATTCTGTACATCAGCTTTGTATTCTGAAGCAAGGAGAGACAGAAAAAAAAGCCCAAGGTGGTGTTGCAGGATTAGGCGACTCATTGAAATGCTTTATATTACTACTTGGATGGACCACATAGCCACATGGTTAAATTGACTTGTAGTCTTTATAAACTCACATTTTATCACAGACAGACCAGGCAGCATTCACTTAATAAAAGCCTTCATGGCAGAATAAAAAGAAAAGGAAAGTTTTGATAACAGTCACAGAGGTGCTGTTTCAATTTTAAACATCATTTCACACAACATGTTAAAGGTTTAAAGGTAATTTAACTCACCGTAAGACAGACAGTCAGGCTGCAAAGAAATTCAATTAAAGGAATTCCCTGAGTGGTATAAGTGGTCCTTTCTGCGGCTTTATTGAATAATGCAGAGACCGAGTCAAATTAAGTGTTACAAAAAGATGCTTTTATGGACAAGATTACAGGAATGTGGTGACATTAATCAGCATATGATTTGTGACCATTGCTGACCAGCATCTTTTCTGAATGAAAGTTAGATCCGAAATGCCTACTGCTAAAGAATCTCTGCTCCCAGCCTCAGAGAATTTAAATGTCAGCCGGTTTGTGTGAACTCCATTTTCCTTTCTAAAAGGAGCAGATCACACCTCTCTCCTCTCCCCCGAGGCGCCAGCTTAAATGTGCGCATTGAGACAGCACGGAGTGGACCACGCCTCGTCTAAGAGAGGGAGAGCAGGGCGACAGCAACACAGAGACAGGAGGAGAACAAATTCTGTTTTCTTTAAAGACAAAAGTGTTCAAATGTTTAAAAGGTTAAAAATGGCACTATGAACAGGATCATGTCGTGTCAAAGACATTCTGCTTCCTGCTACATCTCAAAAACAGACCGCTGTTCTGAGGAGGTCTGATAAATATTGTTATTGTGAGTAATGCACAGTACATTATTCACTTACTTAACTCATCTCTAACTTGTAAATTAACAATTTATAATGGTGTGCAATTCAATTATTATTCAATATTTATAATGGTGTGAATGAAATGCAACGATAGCTGATGGTAAGCAACGAGCAGCAGAAGAGCTGGTTAAGGTTTGTTTTCAAAGAGACCGGACATGCAGCAGGGTCCTCACAGGCCACCATCCTCACCGGGAAACATAAGGCTGATACATTAATCAGGAGCATTTCTCCTTATAAAATGTGCTAAATGTTATGAATTTGTGTGTTTCTAAATTTCCCCTTGCCATTTTTTTTAATATAAAGCTGTTTTTTTTATGCCAAATTGAGCCACAATTAAAAATGAAAGGTAACCACGGTGAGAACAAAACAACCCACAGTGTCAGGGGGATTTGAACCTTAGATTCCTGTAAGTCCAACATGCTTCATTTTTTTTTGTGAGGACATGTTGCCACTTACACCACATAAATAAACCAGCAATTGTATTGCTGATTTCTTTTTTATTATCCTTTTATCTTTTGACTAACACAACCTTTATAGTTTTTGTAATGCAGAGTATTTCCAACGATACAATTTGTTCCCCACATGTCCTTGGCTTCTCTCTGCTAATATTACTACTAAGTGAAAAAATATAATCATTTATAGTAAACGCAGTAAGAATTTCCTTGGACTGCAAGGCAAAGGTGGTTTGAGCTTAGGGCTATGATCAAAAAAAGAAAAGGATTGCATGTCCTTCAGCAGAACTAACGGCCATGAGAGCCTCTAAAATACAAACTAGGCTCTCTGTCTCTAATGAAACGCAACAACTTCACAAAGGAAGCACAGTGTTTCACACTATCAAAGGAAAACAACAGACAGAGACAGATGAGATTTCTTCCTTCTTCTTCTGTGCCAGCTCTGCTGCTTGGCCCATGGGAGCAGGTGATTTAGTGGGCAGGAAGGCCTTGGGGAGCACCTCTGGGTGTTCGACTGTATGACGGCTTCAAGGAATGGAGACACGCTTTAAAGACGATGATAGATCTTGATAGATGCCACCATGAGTCTTCCCCTGATGATTACTTGATTAATCTCATTTGCAAGATTGCAAGATTTCTTAAACGTTATGTTTAAACATGCAGTATTATATATTTAAATATGCACTGATTAGCAAGAAATTTGATCATTGAATGAAATGCTTTTAAAATTCTTTTGAGACCTATGTGACATGGTAGCGTCAACCTGCCTCTATAAATGGACCTTTGCCAAATGTCCTATTATCAAATGACGTTGGGCAATATGACCATATCTTCTGTTGGGATGAAGTGAGTATTAGATTATTTCAGAAAGACCTAATACATTTATAGAACTATAAATGTAGCAGTGCGAGTGTGACAAATCAGGTGTGAATTGGAGAAGTTACCAATCCATTTTCACCTTCTTATCTATAGAAACATTGCTGCGTATCCTTTTCAGTTACATTTTCGGGGACCAAATGAGCAACAAAACAGGTAACCAAAAACACCTGCCTCTGATTCAATTATATTTTGTGGGAGTGTTGTATTCTGTATTGTAACTCTCTCTAATTACACCAGAGACTTAATTGGGATTCTCAAATGGGATTTCTTTGTGAGTTTGTGGCAGCGGGCTACTTTCAGTGAAAAGTCTACACAAGCACAAATTGGATTCATGATGCAAACTGCCAAACCACTTGGTGGGGTGCCGAGCTCTTGCTGAGATCAAAATGACTTGTGGTTTCAAATCAAACCTCTCAAAACAATTTTTGTGAAAAATCTCGACATGGACTAAGTGCACAGCCAGCCTCATATCTGAGATCTTAGTCAGAGTCAACAATGGCATCCTGCAGAACAAAGAGACTTTTTGTACGCTCACCTGTCTGTGCTTTCATCTTACACATTTGAGCCAGTTTTCAATTTAGACCTTTGCCTTATCCTGAACAAAAATGAACCCTTCACAGCAAATATCAATCAATACTTAGAACCTGCAACTGCTTTATGGAAAAAAAAAAAATTCCAACACTGTGAAAAAAATGTGAGAACAAATGTTTCATATTTAACGTGGCTGGTATCCATGTAGTATAGGTTAATCATGCACAGTGATTACAGATTGTAAAAACACAAGTGGAGCCAATTGTGAGTGTCACGGTGCACTCACATACAACACAATATGTGTGTGTGAGAAGAATATATGTTTGTAAGAGAGTCAGAATGAATTGTCTTGTACAGCCCCTCATATAGGCTTTAAGAAAGTAGTCAACATTCTACATTTTATTGGCTATTGCCCTGTTCACACTGGACAGAAAACCGTCTAACATCTCGCATTTGTCTGAGAAAGTGTTATGTCAGTTCTTTTAGGACCCAGAAGCAGGAGTTGGAGTTTAGACTATTTAAAAAAGGTTTTGGTGGAGTGGGAATTCCATTTTTCCAGGAGAGAGTGGCTAGGTAGGCTGGCAGGCGACGACAGGCAGGGAAGGAAGCCAGGGAGGAGATCTGAGTCCTGGAAATGGAGGAAAAACAGTGATCACTAAGCACAAAAAGGTTCTTACAACTATTAATCACACAAGGATGTACAGAGAGTAAGCGGAGAGAGAGAGTTACCACAGTGGCAAACAATCCAGCGCTGACTGCGCCAGAGCATAAAAGCAAAGATGGTGAGGGGATAGATGTGTCAGCCACCTACCACTAGGAAACCACGCCTAGCCACTCTGAAACAGAACGCCTCCCACCGGGAGGCAGAACATAGGGGACTACTATGAAGTTAAAGGTCCACAACCACTAACACATAATTCCACATAACAAATCCAAAAAGAAGTCCATATTACCCACAGCCACAACAGAAATAATACAGTATACAAATAATACAGTAGAACAATACTTTTCTTTACTGTAACACTATAGGGCTTAATGTCAAAGTAAATACTTATACAGTATAAAGCTAACGTACAGCACAATATGAGATTTAAACTCTTGACCTGGGATGCACAAATGACTCTAGAAGAGGACGGCCAGTCTCACGGCGCCTATAAAAAGATCTCAGGGAGGCTACGCTTGTTTGGCTGAGATAGTAGTAAGAGTGGGGAGAGTCACAGCTGTGAGCCCTGACTCTGCATGCTCTGCCACAGGGGTCAGGCAGCAGCCGTAGAGTCCATTAGCACATTACAGAGTCCTCTCAGCCAGGAAACGAGAAAAAGCCATTGAACATCCCATTCCACCCCGCCACACAGATTAGAGTGGTCCTAATGCAGCTGGCACTAAGGTATGTTGCTCAGGAGAGGAGGAGGAGGATAAGGATGAGGATGAAGAGGAGAGGAGAGGGAGTAACCAGAGGGTGAGGGAGGGCAACAAAGAGCAGGGAGAGGACGGCAAAGAGAATACAAGAAAGAGAAATGAGGAAGTAAATGAAGTGTGCACCACTGATGATCATTCTCTTTGATAGTGTATCGGTATGGCATCCAATAGACTGCACACTCATTAGAAGCAGAACGCAATTTCCCTCCATATGCCTGGTCAAAGTTAAGACAACATCCCTGTTAGTCGTGCTTTATCAGCACAACACCACAATTCTAAATGTGTCAAATTCTTTATTTATAGCACTTCTGATAACAAGTCTGTAGAGGAAAAAAATTGTCCCTGTGGGAAAATCTGTGTTAAACATGTCACATGAATGCATGAGTTGAATGGTGGGGCACATATTGTATCCTTTTAATGCTTTTTTGTTGCTGTTTGGTGCTTTCTGGGCCATTGGAAGTGCACCGAGCATGTGTCAATGCATTTTGTGTGTATGATAAATTGCTCAACTCCCCTGGTGCTAGGAGTTTGGAGAGAGAATAAAAAAACCCTCATACATGCACGAGCAGGGGCTTCTAAATGAGCCTGAAGTGCTTTATTCACTTGTGGGCAGCCTCATAGAGTATCACTGCCATCACTGAGTTATTCTCCTCTCCTCTTTTTTGGCTGCTGGATTTATTTTGTCTTTTTATTTGTCTTCCTTACGCAAATTGCACGAAGCATATGTGAGAATACATAAAAAGGGTAGTTTGATCTGGTAATAAAACTGGTTTAGTTTATCTCTAAGACAGACTTGGAGTTATCATTCCAATAATAATAATGCAAACTGCCTCAGAGGCAAATGAATCCAATCCATTTAAAAACTTTTCTTCAGCTCTGTGTATGTGTGTATGTGTGTGTCTGCCTGCCAATGGATCATCAAAGAAAAGGCTTTCAGACTGTGTGTGGTGTCTTATAATAATTTGCTTGAAATCATTAAAAAAAAATATCACTCGTCCTTGTTGCTTCTAGTTTGCTTCATCTGACGTATCAGATGATTGTGATGGAACACAACTGTGTAAACACGTTTTGCATTTCATTTTGAAAGGCAGGGGAAAAAAATATGAGAAAGGAGGGATTGTGGGTGCATAGTGATTCATGAGCTTAGCCACTATCTGCCCCTGCAGACATGAACATGTCTGGTTTTTCCCGAAAGAAGGGGACCCCAGATTCAGAGTACGAACACAGGTACAGTCATGGAAAATAAACAGTCCAAAGTCGGTACACAGAGAGTCAGTCCACACAGGAGACATGCTAGACCAAGGCAATGACGTAGTCCGTGCTGTGGTCCGGTACCGGTCGGACAGTCCAACAGGCAAAAGTACCGAACAAGGCAAACTCACAAAACCTAGTCCAAAGTAAAGGTCCAATCCAAAGAATCTGTCCGGGGTTAGGTAAACTCACACAGCCAAGCCTGTAACAATAGTTCGAGCCAAGTAATCCAATTCCCTGGGCAAAAGTACAGGCAGGGGTCAGACAGAAATGATAACCAAATGCAGGAGTAATCCTACACGGGTAGACTCTGAAGAAGATGCTGAACGCTCTGGAATTCTCAAGACGATCTGGCAACAGGAAACAGTTTGAGCCCAGTTCAAATACCAAACAGTTGCAGAGGCACTATGGGAAAAGAGGGGCAGAGCCAGGTGTCAGCTGTGGGTGGGACCCTTTCAGAACTGCCGTTGGGTGTATTTCAAATATACATGAGGACATGTTATTATTACTGGATGTTCTGCCCAATGGACCTATAGATGGACAAACATATAAGCATCAACCATCTTTAATCACTTTTAATACAACACCTGTCAGTGATATGAGTGTATGCAGAGCTGTCAGATGGAGGCCATTTGCCTTTCCTCTTATGAAGTAGTCTTTGTCTTTAATTGTGTTATGAGTCTAGTGAGACCTCGTCATTTAATCATGGAGGAAAACACATTTAACCACCCTGTCATGCTGTGAATTTCATTCCAGAACGCTGCTGCCGTCTTTATTCTAATATTCCATTAAACTAATCACTGTGTTGTATTACGTGTTTGAAAATAATGTCCTGGATGTATTTCCCATTATGTTAAGTGTGACTTCCTGTCCTGGATTAAGTGTTAAGGTGGTGTAGTTGATTGATTAGCTAATCAGGATTTCTTATCATGTTAATTTAATGAATTTCCTTACTTGTATCTCCACCTCATTGAAAGTGGAGTCATCTTCATAATTTGCCAAAGCAATTTACTTCACTGCTTGCTGCACATATTACTGCAGACATAATGTGTTTTTTTTCTTTAAACACAACAGAAAAAAAATCCTGTAGAAGGATGTTTCTTTTCTTGTACATGCTTAACCATGAGATTCTAATTCAGCCTCACCTTTACATCTCAGATGCACTTCAAATCAAGAACACAACAGAAGTTGACATTTTCTCCCCTAAATTTATCTCTCTGTGCAGAGACTCTCCCGCCTCTTGTTCCAGGCACAGAACACTAGAGGCTCATTCATTTCCACAGAACTCTGTCAGTTACCACAAACATGCCCTCTGCAATTTAGTTGAAATGTCAGGCAACGGCAGAGGTACGGCAGAAACACCTCCCTTTTGTTGTAATCGTAGACTTATCAGATGGAGAAAATTAATATAAAACACACACCTATGTCCTGCTGGGCTGTGTGGTGCCTTACTGAAAATATATCAGTGTGTGGCTAATGCAAATGAATCCATGATGACGCTCAGATTAAGCAGAACATCTGTTTGATAGGACAATAAAAGTGCTGATTAAAATGACTGATTCCTGTAAGATGGCACATATTACAACACATTTTGTCATCTGCAGTGAAACAGAGGTTTTATTCCAGCAATTTAGCTGGAATAATTTACTGCTGAAATTATAGTTTTGGAAGTCCCTGATTATCTTGCATTCAACTGTGAACACTAGTTTCACACCAACAAGTCTGCGATGCTATTAGTGCCATATTAACTGTACATTAATGTTTTACATTATTTGTGTATTATTCATTTACTAGCCGTGCACCATTAAAAATGTGTATAGAGGAACAGGAGTTGTTTTGATGTAAAAGGCAAAAGACCAAAGACGACATGTGACATCACTGTCAGGTGAATGACTGCTCCAATAGCTTGCATCAGCGGCAATTCCTCTGAGAAATGTCTGCAATGAAAAAGCATCTGTTAGAAAAAGAGGCAGACCCTGCAAAGACACAAAGACCCAGACTGGAGGGAGAGGAAAACAAATCAAACCACAAACACTGCCTCTCATTACGTCTTTTTCAAACAGGAATCTGACAGACACTGTCAATCTTTGTCTGTCACTCTGGGAAGGCAGCAGTTATGTGTCTACTCCTGGCTGTAGTGACTATTTTGGTGAGAGAGAGAGAGAGAGAGAGAGAGAGAGACAGGCAGGGGTAAGGTGGTCCCGTATCCTCATTAAACAGACAATTTGGTCCACAATGCTCTGCTATTTTAAAAATAGCCTTACATGTAAAGCCATTCAAATGTCTTAGCTTGTTCTGGGCTTGTTCGTTTAGTCTGTTGAGCTTTCTGCAGCATAATGGAGTGGGGGAAAAAACAGCCTCTGCTCAGGAATGAGGATTTTTTTTTGGAAGGCTCAGTGGAACTGTGTTGACACCAAACCAGACAAACAAACCAGCATCAAGCTATTTTTGGCTTTGTTTCTCAAGATCAATATTGTGCTGATTTTGGGAAAATACTGAATATAATTCCTGAAAATATTGTTTTTTTGCAGCCACTGCATCACATCTTTTTGCAGCCACTGCATAACATCATGTGTTGTAACAACCGTATATATATATATATATATATATATATATAAAATAATATAAAATAAATATAGAAAACAAAGTGCTGTATCAGGGGTCATTAATTAGTTTGTGGCCTAAGGTAGAAACCTATTGTCCTCCGATTACATGTAGTCAGCAGCGGTACATTGGTCCCCTCTTTTAAAAAGTCAGCTTCTTGAGCTTTCAGAATTTGCTCCTTCTTTATCTTGGGGAAGAGGTATAAACTGAAAGTTCTAAATCAGGTGCTGCACAAGTCCAAATCCACATCCCAGGATGCAGCCAACACTACTGTGAACTTGTGAGAAAGAGTTTTTCCTGGTGGAAAAGCACCAGCATGCTGTATCCTCTTCATTTGCAGTCAGTGCTGGGACCCCTGGGACAGTGTGAGACAGGATTGTCCCTTGACATGCTCTAAAAAATCTGCTTTTTACTTTAGCCATGTGGAGTTAGTTGTTGGTGTGTACTGTGGTATTCATTGACCTTTCCTGGTCATTTTATGGATTTGGTCATCTGTCTCATGTCAATGAGAATGAATGATGCATAGAATTGTCTAAAGCTGCAGTCCCACCTGTCCACTGTTCAGCTTCTGCTATTGATCTCATTTTATAGATTCCATTCAACCCAGCCCTTTCCAGTAGCCCACCTGTCATCAGGTTGCCCTGGCCCCCGCTGCACCAGAGGCAGACAGTTTATCTGCTGGTATGGTTTTAGTTCCATGTTATTAGTAGGGCTGTAATGATGGACGAGTGGTCTAAAGCTGGGAGAATACTCCACAAGAACAAAGGACTTTCTTCGCTCCCGGGGTGTCAACAAGACCAAGATCATTTCGGCATGGAGTATTCACACTCCCAGAGAAGCGTGGGTGCAGAACTCCTCACACAGCCCTCCCACTGCAGCACACATTGCACATTTGTGTGGACAGTCGTGGTTACTTGGCCTAATGAGCTGATAATGCTCAGGGAGTGGGTATTAAGCGCTCATGGCATAATAATAGATAGAAGATTAGGTATAGCTGAATATTGTTTGACCTCTGGTAATTCTGTGAACGTGTGAATGGCTGTCTGGAATAATCCATCCCGTGTCCTGGTGTTTAATGTGTGTGATGTGCCACTGTAACGCCATGATCAATACTGGGATTAATTTCTTAATACACAGCATCGCCACCTTTTGCGACAGACATTCCCCTCTGTGCGCTGTGTTTTCGTTGTACTTTCTCCTTCCAAGTCTGTGTGCTCTGCGCACCTGAAGAAGCTCTTTCGCTTCACCACATTCATCATGCCCACTAAATTCCAACCACACTGTTCTCGCACACCACTGAGAAAAAAGTTCTGCCTGGGCCATGCGTCGAGAACAGGCAGCAAGAGTCACCAAACAAGCGCTCTCGGAGCGTCGAGAGCGAGAAGAAAGTTCTTTGTTTTCGCAGAGTATGCTCCCACCTTGAGCCTCTAATGGCCTTTCTACACTGTGCAATTTATAGCGATCTTATAAGACCATTGCATGACACACTATGCAACGCGAATCAAATAAACTTTGCTACGACGTCAAGTTTGATGCATACAGATTGTACGATGATCATTTACTTAATCGCAGGCGATCGCAGTTTATGACATATGTCAGCATGCGAGGCAGAGGTGGACGTGGACGTGGGGTGACAGGTCGTAGCAGCTGTCACACTGTGAGACAGTTATCCTAAATTTCTAAAACCGATAGCATTTTATCTCAGGTTGTCTTTGGTAGCAAGACGCTGACAACGGCCGTCATGGAACCTGTCTCACAGTGCGACGTAAGACCACCGATTTAGAGCCACGACCAAAGATATCTTCACGATTCTCCTACTATGGTCGTCTTTCGTCTGCAACAGCCCAAAGTCACACAGTGTAAAGTCCCTGTATCAACATCCTATCTGTACTAAATAACATATAGTATTTGTCCAGAAGTTTTATAAAGAACACTGCAGGCCTGAAGGACCGCAACTGAGCTTTGCACTGGTTCGTCTGTACATCCTCTCAAACACAGAATTAGTCAGACTATGAGTCACTCCCTGTATGTGCTGTCAGAAATAGCACTCAACATCATACCTAGAGCAGAGTGATGCTGGGATACTGATAACAGCTGACTGGTATCAAATAAGAACAAAACAACACAGATGGATTCATCTCCCTCACAACAGGACTAATGGTTGGACAAATAATGAATCAATTTTCACCTTTAAAAAACACCATATTTACAGACAAAAGGCTTTATCTCTGTCTGTACACTCAGAGTAAAGTAGGCAGGTGATTACCTTGCATGAACTTTTGTGTGTTTTCTTTTTATTTAACAGTAATATTGACTCACCAATATGCAAAGGAAAAAGTTGAAATCAGTATATCTAGTTTGTTCTATTTTCTGATACACTATCTGAAAACAAAACGATTCCAACTTTATAGGAAACACTGTACATGCAAGCAATGCACAAAAGGCAAATGAAAAATAAACTGGTCCTGCATTCACTGAATTTCTACTAGATAATATGACCATAACTTTTTATAAAGTATAAAATACAGCACCACTCACTGAGACACACTCTGTCAGGTACAGAAATGCAACTTTTCACAAAGGCCCCAGCAAAAAGCAATTATATTTAGGACTTAAAATTACACATAATTAGGGATATGACCACCTTGAATGACAGGCAGGTGCCGACTCACAGCACCATCTTCCTGCTTCCGTGACTGCCCGTCTCTGGCGACAGTCAGTTCATGTGTTGGTGTCTGAATTTGTGATTTTTAATTGTCTTTCACTGTTTTTCAGAGCTGGAAAACGTTCTTTTTAGGGGTCTCACCAAATCCTTTTCCATCTCTTCATGAAAGGTCTCGTACATATAGACTCTAGATGCAGCATACTAAGCAAAAGCCAAAAGAGCAAGTCTACCTCGTAATGTTAGAGTAATGGAGCTGAGAAACCAACAGAGGTTGCTAAAGTCAAGTGTTTTATAAACCCTTCCATCCACCCCATCCTTATTTGGACTTTTTGGCTTTGGGTTGACGTCAACTTTCATCAATTCGTCAATTCATCTTTACAAGTTTGTCTTGGAAAATATATAATCCAGCCTATACTGTAATACACACACAAACACAAAGCCTGACATTTTAATTGAATTCACAGAGGAGAGCCATTGACAGCCAAGGTTTTTGAGCATGCTATAGTAACCCCAAGTTAAGTTTTATTTCCAATATCTACCTCTGCCTGAGTCATTCCGTCATCATTTCAGTCGCTGGAGGGTGTAAGTTATTGCTGAAATACATAACCCCCCATAGTCATCCATATCTTTTACATTGAGAGCAGGCTATATGAGACATGCTAAATGAGGCTTTAATTGAATTAGGGCATTAGCATGAAGCATATGTCCACAAATGTATTAACTCCTATCATTCCCACATTTGATTTTATTCTGTTGTGGGTGCTTGCTGTTATAACAGTGGCTGCTCTGAGAACAGTGCAGAGAGAAGATGTAAATGTGCCACTATATAAATGAAAAGGTCCCTTTTACTACAGCATTTAACAACCAAAGCCAGGTATTTTCTTGTGCAGATCAAGTCAGTTTATATCAAGGCTGATAGTGGAAAGTGAGAAGGAAAATGAGTAGGAGTAATATATTGTATTATAAGTTATACAGAACACTGTCTACAAATAAAGATCAGACAGATTTTGCATTAACGTCAAGACAAGCTCAAACTGAGATAGAAACCAGTGAAGCATGGTCCCCAATTCTGTGTTTTGTTTTGTAGTCATTTGGGTCTCTCCAGGTGTGTGTATATATGCATGTCTACCTTTCTGTGTGTGTTTCAGAACTCAGTCTTGGCTGATGATTAGATTCCCCTGACTCCTCCAGCACTCAGCTGTGAATATTCCTTCTGCAGTCCCTCATTGTGCATTCTGACTCATCTAGTGATTTCTTCAGATGTCTGCCCACAATGAAGGTGACTCCCACGGCCACCATCCCCACACAAGCAGGCCGCATTTGCTTTATCTTGTTAGGGCATTTTTTGGGGGTACATTAAATATGCAGATTGCTTGAAGATAATGAACTGAGATCAAATTACATCTTTATAATCATAGAGGATGCATGGTCAGAGCATGAGAGTAATGGACATTTCAGCAACACAAGACTGAAAATGGAAGTTCTTTAGTGATGGAAATAGATGTCAGTGTGTTTCAGGCAAGTCCACGCACATCTCCAGATACAACACATGACTGAAGATATAAAGGTATTGCCTGACATACGACATTATGCTATGTTTATGCTTTTGGAACATATGATTGTATGGCCCAAAGTCATCCAATCATGGGACTGCCACTAACGTAAGGGAGGTAGGCTGGGGATGGTAGAGGCTCGGGAGTCCTATAGGTTCAAGTATCCCTGACAGCGTGAGCTGTTTTGTTTTCACCCAGTGTTAAGTTTTGTTTTTCAGTTTGTCCAGTAGCTCTTGGCGCACTCAGAAAAGGCAATATAAAAGACAGTAAATACAAAAAAATAAAATAATAATAAAAATAGAGTTATTAATCACAGCACTAAACAAAATGAGCACCTGGCATCTTCCAAGAAGAAAAAAGTTTGAATTCATTATTCAAAGTTTTTCACAGGAACTTGCACAAAATATCAAGTGTGCCCAAAGGCATTTGGACACGCTGCTCTGCTGATTACTCAGGGCAGCCAGGGCTGTATTCTCTGCTAACAGGGCAAAACTAACATGCTGTTCATTAGTGGGACCTAGCAATCAAAGGTACGCAGGCCCTCATTAAACAGTTGCCAATCATGTATCCAGGATCTTCAAAAGTCTGTTACAGCCACAGCACTGCTTGGCTTGAGCACTAAGGGACAGAGAAACTAGACCTGGCATACTGACAAACACTGTGCCAACTGAAGGTGAGTTTTGTATCTGAAAAGAAAAATGTATACAGTAATTTCCATTAGGAAGATTAAATTAGTTGAATTAATAACCAAAGAAAAAGTCCTGCTGCAGTCATTATAATGCACATTGGAGCATTTGCTGATGAGATATTGTTTCAGATATTGAAGGCCCACTTTTCGTCCAGTGTTCACCAGTGTGGTCTTTTGCTGGTTATGTTCACACAAAACAGAGATGCTGCCTGGTTGGTGGTTGAAACAGAGATGGCCAGGCAGAGCACATCCAGCACAGGCAGGTGGTGAAATCAAAGAACCAGAGAGAGAGAGAAAGAGAGAGAGAGAGAGACACTTAATAGGACACCCAAAGGCTAGCTTGATGCAGCAGAGATGGAGAGGGTCCTGATCAAAGAGCAGGACGAGTTGAAAGAAGTCATCAGTGGGGAAAAAAATCTGAAATTTTACAGGAAATCATTGCTTTTTTTATAACCTGTTTTCCATTAAACTATGAAATGCATGTTAAAGTAAAGAAATCATTTGTCATGCAAAATGTTAAAGGTAAATATCCAGAATTTAAGATTACATTAATGTTGTTTTTGTTAATTATGGTATATATAGATTACAAATCAGAATCAGAATCTTTATTTTGGACAACGTCCTCCTCTCCAGGTCCTCTCCCACACATTTTTATGTGAGTGTGTTTCTTTAAAACTGCAGGTCATTGGCATGGTTATAGGGATTTCTTTAATTTGTATTTATTGTATTATGTATATATGGGTAAAGTAAACAAAAGCATTTTTGGGTAAATTACTATAGAAACAAACAAGAACCAGGTTTGTTTTCAGCTATATCCTGAGCCTTTTTCACATAAGTGTAAATGTTTAATCTATAGATTTGCGCTGCCTGTTAAAATGTAACTCACACTGTAATGTTGCCTGCAGCTAACACACAGTAAAAGAGCATTAATAATCTCATGTGCATAATATTCTGTACAGATTTGTTGGTATAAACATGTCAGATCCACAAATGAAAAGGCCCTCCAGCACTGCTGGCAGCCTTGTAGCTTCATCTATAAGCCCACCCTGAACTATTTTTTTCTTTCCTTTTTTTTTTAATATAATTAAAGAAATCTCAATAATTTGAATTCTTTACCTTTACAGTGTGTTCAACTGCCTTTCACCATAATGGTCAAAACTTTAGACCAATAGCTACTTTACCCATATTAGTCAGTTGTAGTCTATTAAGTTGCACAGTGGAAAGAATCCATCAGCAACTGAACAAATCTGTGAATTTCTTAATTCTTGTATATTTGAAAACTATTGATTAAAGCCATCAATGGTGAAAAAAAGTAAAAACATATGAACTATAAACATACAGACAGGAACATTTCAAAGGTCTATATTCATGAGAACTATATGTTTTCAGTCTAAATTACTAGTGGATCTCTAGATTTGTACTTAATTCCTAAAGCTTTATGCTTCATGAGTGAATCTTTTTAGTTAGACAGAGGGTTGTTCACAAGCGTAAAGGCAATTATTGTATGACATGGAAGAGGCCAAGAAAGCACATTTGAGGAGCGTCACTGAAGATTTCCCTTCAATCAAACTGCGGTTGTAAATGTACATTAAAGACATAGCTGGAGTGGAGCGATATGTCTGCTTTGACAGCCGCTTTCCCCAGTAATCAGCTATGACTGCTCTCTTCTTATTCACACACGAATAAAATTCATGAAAGACCTTCAAAGTCCTTTCACAGCATTGTGCGTTCTGCACTAAAGATGAGTCCACTTCTAGCTTGATTATGTTCAGACCTTTTTTGTCGGTTTTGTTTGGTGGAGAGAACACAAAGCGTTGTTTGAAAAGCTGCTGTGATCTGCTCTCACTCTGATTGTAAAAATCCTATGAATGTGTAAACAAAGTGAGAATAGCCTCTGAAAATGAATTTTATTTGAATTAGCTGAGGAAAATTGTCCTGGATTTAAAGAGACGTTGTCAAAGGATGAAACAGCAATTTTAAAAAAGTGATTTTCTTTGTGTACATGAGTTCAGAGGGATGACAGTAGTGTGTTGATAGCATGCAGGCACCAATTCTGTCTCTTCACAGCATGGAATTCTCTTAAGGCTGCTTTGCACTGTGGGATTTTCGGGTTTGTCTCTGCAGTCATGGGAGAAAACATGGTCGAATTCTGTGGTTTTGACCCTATCGCCCAGCTTGACTTGACAATAAATGTATGCTATTGTTGTTGTCACACAGCTAAGGGACAACTGATGTTCCTTCAGAGGAAAGAAAAAAAGTTTTTCCTGTAGTTTACTTTGGGTTGGTTGTGTTTTGTAGGCTGCATGCAAACCTTCAGTCGCATAAACACACGTATTTTCAGCTGGAATTTAATTGATCTTTTTTTTTGTAGCGTCTGGATGTTTGTACATTAATAATTTAACACGGCTGGTTTATGATCCTACACTACAAAGCAGCTATATAACACACATATTTGAACATTGTGTTAATAATAAAGACCCAAAAACTCCTGACTTAACTGGATGTTAAAATAAATGTTTCATTTAATAACCTTTGTATTATATATCAATACTAAGAGGTAAGAAAAATGAACAAAGTATCCATTACATTCAGTGCCATACACTGTATTTAAAAATGGACAATGCAGCTCCGCCTCTTTCCATTGTGCATATATATATATATATATATATATATATATATATATATAATAAATGGCCCTATATAGTGCCATTTTGTAGTGTTAGTGTCAATGTCAATGTATTCCACAATGCATTATGAAAAGCAGTGTCCATCCGATGGGTACTACTTTTAGCGATATGTACTGTCATGCATTGTGCTGAGCGTGAAAACACAGAGTTTGTTTGGCTGGCAGAAATCGGCTTGTTTAATTTGCGACAGCAATGACGTAATTAATGGCGACAGAAAATGACGGAGGTAGTTACCAAAAATGCTTTCACAATGAGTTCACTATATGGTGCCGTACACTGAACTCCCCATATGTTAAGTAGGGACTAGGGAGTGAGTGAGTGATTTCGAACACAGCCTAGAAGTAGAGGTGAAGCCATGTTGTTGCTGTTCCACCCAAACACTTACCCACCATCATGCCCCTCCTTCAACTTTTTGCATGGTGTTTCTGCAATGTCACATCCTCCTATTTTAACCAAGTACACATGCATGACAACACAAAATTAAACACAGATCCCTGAGGTAAAAACTGTGTCCCCGTCTGATCTACATGTTGCATTTTGTAAATAGTCTCCATTGCTTTAGCTGTACAAGAGGTTTTCTCCCTGCAAAACTTTACAGCTCATTTGTATTCTTTTCTGTTCATCCCTGCAAGTGTCTGCTGAGAGTGACAGACTGTAGATGTTGTAACTCTGAGCACGACCCGATAGATGAGCCCTCTACCTTCTATGCTCATTTGGGAGAAGGTCTCTAAAGGTGACAAATGAAACCATGAGGGAAAAGAAAGAAGAAGAAAAAAAAAGGTGGGAGGGGGGAAATGAGGGTTTGAGGAGATGAGGTACCTCAGGTCTTTAAAGAATTCTCTTCATGTGTCTGCTATTTTCCCAGTATGCCTGTCTCCTCCTCTTGAAACAGACCTGCGAGCCGCTGAGCCCAGGGATATTAATTTGTAGCCCTAATGTTCTGTGGCAAAGGAATTGGAGTCATCTCAACACAAATAAATTGGATCTTACAGCTCATCTCTAATGCAAGACATGCCTGCAGGTAGGAGAAGAATGACCAGCTCTAAAAGGCAGAGCAGGATCTTGCTAATTTTTTTTCTAGTGTGATACCGTTTCATTGGTCAAGATGGGTTAAAAATAAAAGAGTGCAGGAAGGGAAGGAAAACTGTGTATGATATCTATGATTGATAGGTTTCTGATGAGGTCCTGAGTGCAGCTGTCCAGTGGATCTGAATCTATTTGTTAGATATGATTGCAGTGATATTGAGTTAGGATGGGAGAAGACAAGAGGACGACAACAAGAAGAACAAGAAACACTGAGAGAGTGAGAAATAGCAGGCAAAACAGTGCAGGGTGAAAACAGGTTTAGGAAAAACATTGAAATGGAGGTGTGATCATTGTTTCAGAACACTGGCACACAGCCTGTCAAAGCACCCTCCATTTGTGCTCGCCCTCCTTTTTTCCTCCTTCCTCTGTCGTCCATCTTCATCCTCCTGATCCTTTCTGGCTATTTGTTGACCCATTTTCTATCTTGTTCAGCGGTGCGCCGGTTCAAATGTCAAAAGCACAATACACTCTACATGAAAGGAAGGAGGTGTCAGTACCTGAAAATCCCCTGCTGCAGACACAGGAGAGCGTACTTTAAAGATCAAAATGACAAGATGGTGGTCAGGACTCCACTTATGCGCCGTTAAAGACGATTTAGAGCCCAGATAATGATACGGATTTTCTTTGAAGTTCATTCTCTTAAATTAGCCACTTGAAGTTCGCATTAACCCCATGAAGGATGCCTTGAACTTTAAATAAAGACCTCATTAAACAAGAGAACATAGAACATGCCTATTAAAAGTTACACCCTCTGAAACAGAGTATGTATGCATTCAGCAGCTCTGAGCTCTCTTTTCATAAACGTGTCACATTTCTAAAAATGAAAACATAAAACTGCGACTGTGAAAATGACTTTACATTCAAGGTGCTGCACTCCTCAGGTTTTACTTCCACACAGTGTGTTCTATCTCATAGTCAATTTAGATTCATCAAAATAAAAACACCGTCCTGCTCATCTTGTGTTTGTGTGCTAGATTTCTTTCCTTCCTTTAATGTTTTAATTAATGGCGCGTAATCTTTATCTACATATTTACATATGGAGCAGGTCCTCTCATTTGAAGCCCATTATGATGGTCTTTCGTGTTTATACAGCAGCCTCAAATGGACAAAACAAACACTGGCTCTTGAGAGGAAGCATTTGCAGCCACCACCAAAGAACTGCAATTCACAGCTTCACCACTAGAAGCCACTTCATCCTGCACACTGGTTCTTTAAGCTTCCTCTGCAGAAATACAGCTTAAAAGATCCCCTCTGTACTACAAACTATGGGCACGAATACAAAGAGGATGTCGGCATTTTTGCTGCTGCATTTCGCTGCAGCTACCATTATACCTTTCTACACCTTACACAAAGAAAGGTGGGGTAGACTGAAGGAGAAAAAAATCCAGGCTGTGTGACCAATGGGGTTGATAGAGATGATGTGATCTGCATTTGATATTATGAAACCTGTTGTTCACCCAAGAATAAATACATTAAATATAAAATATTAAACTTGGTGACAGTGTCAGTGTGTAATGGAAAATGTATAGATATACATAAAAATGTCAGATTGCCTTAAACAAATCAAATCGGTCAGCTTTGCCTGTGTAGGAGTTTATATAGGCTCCTACACAGGCAAAGCTGACTTTTATAATATAGAAGGTACTTTTGGGAGCTGCCCTGAACTCAGTGTTCATCCCACTGTGTCCACCTGACCACTCCCTGTGTAACAGTTTTATGGTTTTCAGGCGACACTAGCTGCTCCTCTGGGTTACATTAATTGATTTAATCATCCAGCTCTGGTAGATGGAGCTTTTGATGGTTTTCTACTGCCGTTGTTCGAGAGCATCAAGCTCCCTCACGCGTTTTCAGTACTCTGTGAAAGTGAACGCATGCAGACAGGCTGGGTGGACGCTGCTCTCTGTTGTTGTGCGCACTGCGAAGCGTACTCCTCTCCTCATCTCTCCTCCCGCGTCTATAAACCTCCTCGCACCGGGACTCGTCTCTCTCTCTCTCTGAAGCTGTTTTAAGTTTTTAAAGGCGACAACATTTCGGTCGGTAAAATCGGGGAGAGACACCTTCGTATATTATATAGAGAGAGAGAATTACGAGACTAGTGTTTTGTTCCGAGCGGAAACCTGTTCGCCAGAAATGATTGGCTTTTTCTTCAAATGAGAAAGTCTAAGAGATGTCTCTGTCTGTGGACTCCAGAGCCAGAATCCCGGCCAGAATGCACGGGCGAAAACAAGCGAGTCTCTGCGTCCTCAAAACATTATCTGGATTGACAAGAACTCAAAGGTAAAATATGATTTAATCCGTTCAAACTGCATTTGTATTTTGTCTTCAGTTGGCTTTTAATATGTTTTTTTTTTTCATCACACAATGCTCTCCCTTTAGATTGTAAACTGTCTTTTACGCACGATGTGTTTTCTCATTGACGCACATGTTCCGGCGAGGTATAGAAATAACTGGTGAATGTGTCGCATTGCAATGTGTCTTATGTGATGAAGGAGGTGGAGGATGTTGTTGATAAAGAACTCTGCGCACAGTTACCACCTGCCACTGCTGGAGGAAAAATCCCATTTACTCCTCTTTGTGTGCGCTATGACTGAGACATGCTTCTGCCATGAAGTCATCAAGTCACTCCGTGACCTCTGAGGTTAGGGCTTTTTTTCTGTTCAGACATTAGTAACAAGTCAAAGTGTGTATTCAAGAAGCTGTATTTTTTTATACTGCAAAGAAAGCTGAGGAAAACACAAGGAGCAACAAAGAGTTGTTGAGCATTCAGGGTTCTTATTTTGTTGTGTTTATATTCTGTTTGTCTTTGTTTGAGGTGATCCTGCAGCTAATTGTTTCATCAAAGATTCATTAGCTTGGACAAAAAAGGAGCCATGCAGCAAGGAGATTATGCATTCTCATTAACACACACAGCAGCCTACATGTCTCCATATTAAAATATAATCATTTAATTGATGGGGATGGGCTTTATGTTCCCCAAAGTGAGGTAGGCCCCACAATGTGACTGAGACTGACAATTTAAGTGATGGATAAACCCACTCAAACACACATACACACACACACACAGCCATCAGTCTCCACCTTCCTGCTCTGATCTAACCCTGGTGCCTGCAACAATTAGGATGGCACGAGTGATGTCACGTCTGATCAGTTCTAGATGAGAAACATCTATCCATCTTTCTATATCGGACAAAAGAACACAACTGGAATTCTGCCGTCTTGCCGTCTGTTATATGGAGATTGTGATCAATTGGCAATGACGACAACTTAACCAGACCCTGCCTCTGACTAACAACTCGCCCCTCCAGCAACAGAGTACACTACATGGCTGCTATTGACTCCCTCCCATTGAATTATTCAAACACGTGACAGAGCCGGTGGATTTACACATCAAGGAACACTTTACATCATCTGACGAAGGTGCGGAAAACAGTACTCTGAGTGATGCCGATGTAGCTGAGACACAAGAGGAGACAAGGCACCAGAGGAGTCCTGACTCCACTGTGGAAGAGTACTTTGCTAAGGGTTTAATGTTTTATCAGCTCCACAGATAGACATGTAGACAGAGAGGGCAGACTATCAGCAGTGGCTGCTGACACAGGGAAAGGCTGCAGATTAATTTCAAGTGGATTATGACATTTTACACAGTCTCCTTTGATGATAATGGTTCATAAAAGGATCAGTCAACACGGTGTTAAGCCCATTACTCACTTCGTTTCCTGTTGCTTAATCTGTCAGTGGACTTTCATGTGCTGAGGCCAGGAGTAAGGTTCGCTGACAAATGTGGTCTAGGATGTATTTGCATTTTAAGCAATGAGCTCTCATGCGTTATCCCGATTTGTGATCATCAATAACAACCTGGCGTTACCTTATTATGCATATTATACGCCAGCTGCTGCTTCCAAAATGAAATTACAGAAAGATGAAGTTGTTGTTGTCGAGTGCAGTGAGCAGATCTCCACGTGCTGTACCCAGGAAAAAAAAAAATCTGCGAGACACACAGCCAGGATGAAATAAGTTGGTAAACATGGCGGGCAGATAAGACACATTGGTATTCAGCTGCATCTTGCTCCGCTGGCCTCGAGGTCCTGCTGATAATACTCGCTCTCGGCTTTAGGGTCAGAGGTCTGAGGTTGATTGGCAACAGGCTGACACAGGGAAATAGACTGCGCTGACTTGAGTCTAATGGGGTTGAGGCGTACAGACATATCAGTGTGGCTGGCATGTTAGCAGTGCCACGGTCTCATTCTTACCCTTGTGCACCCAGATGCTTACAGGTTGTTCGGTAATCTATTAACCCTGTGTCACACACCTCTGGGCTCTCATACACCGCGACACTGCAGCACGTAGCTCGGTGCCTGTGCCATCTCTGTCATGCTGAATTGTTTTCCTTGCAACAAGGACTGCTCTGCCTCATTCGCTTTCAGCCATACCTCTCCAGCTCATCCGCCTCCCAGCCTCTGCTGTCTGCCAACATGCCCGAAAGTACTCAACCAGAGAATCGCATATAAGTGTGATCTCTCTTTGTTTCTCTCTCCCCTCTTTGTTTGCCTTCCTCTTTCTTTACCAAACACACACACACACACACACCCACCCACTCGTACACGTGTATTTACTTACAGCCACACAAAACGCCTTCACACGCACACAAACACACACAGTTATTTCCATGACATTCCTTTTCACAGTCTCTGAGGTGTCCTACATTGCTCAGCTTGCACTGAAATCGCTTATTCACACTTTAATTCCCATTTGCTGTAAAGAGGCCCCCACCCTCTGCACCAACAAGGGGGCTGCGATGTATTTGGAAGCATGACAACAGCCAAAAAGATTTCTCAGAGCACCCCTAAGTAATGACACGAAAAGTAATCCGCTGTCGGCTTGTAGTGTTTGTGCAGAGTAGGATTTTTTTTTTCAGTGTGGAGAAAAAGCAGGCAAGTGCTAGGAAGAATTCTGGCTACATGCATGGCTGTCAGTGTATCTGGTTCCTCAGAGTTAATGAAGGGTAAACAAAATGTTTATCTGTGTCTGAAGCTCCTCCATCTGAAATTTTTAGCCATGTTGAATCAAATCTAAACTTTGATGTAGCATCCAGCAGAAGTTGCTTGTCCTCTAAGACTTGCAGGCTTGAAGGCTGTCACGTGATTATGCTAATCACAGCTGTGCATGAGTATTAATGCGGTGGTAATTTATTGATGTTAAAATGCTATTTGCGGCCCCTTTAACTTAAGTGTCTCTCTCTTTGATTTCCTCTGACATTTTAAAAACACAGGGATGTGGGGTGTGTTATATAACAGTTGACTCTGACACCCTGTTGGAACCAATTAATGGAAAGCAGTGCAAATACTAAAAAATAAATTAACTTGGTGTCCAGAGAAATCACTTATATGTATTATTTATCAACCCCCACCAGGTCGCAGCTAATTTTTTTAGCAACAAATTGTTGCTCCTGTGGTTCTTAGAGGTCGCAGTATTTTATTTATTTGTTTATTTTTGGCCGGGTCAGAGCGCATCCTGCACCAAAAACACAGAGCATAGACAGCGACCTCAGCACCAGCTCATCGTTCCTGCTCACATTTCTGTTCAACCTAGCTGAAGAACTAAGCACGAGTGTGCTATCCCCCCCCGAACCTAAATACATGGACCAAGAGGAGCAGTGGTGTGGAACACCGGGCGTCAGCTATATTCAAACGCAGGGAGGTCCAGTTGAGAAGAACCGTGTAGGTTTTGTCGGCTGTCCAGTGCTTACAGAGTTTCAGGAAGTCTGGAAGCGATGGGGCTTGTATTTTATTCATGAAGGCGAAAACATGAAAAGTATGGCAAACAAAAAACCAACACTGGGGAGGGTAAACGAGGAAGTGAAAGAAAGAAAAAGTGCAACATAAAAAGTAAGTGAAGGAGGGGAGTCAGGGTTTCAAAGGAAGTGATGATTGCACTGTGAATTAAAGATTAAAATAGGCATAAATAAGTAAAACTTTACAGGACAGGAAGCTTCCAAGAAAATGAAAGAAAGAAGCATTAGATAATTGTCAGGATATGTGGACACTGGTGTAATGGGACCAGTGTGTCTTGTCCAATGAGTTCATACTATAAAAACCTTTGTAATGGACATTGTACTGGATGATTAAACATGACATATATGCCTTATATAATATTCAGTATGCATATTCAGAATGAATCCGCAAAGTAAAATACAAAGAATACATGAACCCCCTATCAGGCGATTAGTGTGCAAGTTATTAACCTGTGAACCACAATCTATTATCCTCATCCCTTCACCACAAAACCATTTTGCCTTCCATGTAATCTTGTTGTCTCATTTGGAAATACATTACCTTCAAGCGTTTCAGAATACAGCAGTAAGCCATCCATACATGTCCGGTCAGGACCCTGGGAAATAATCTGCTTTTGGCATTTCTATTTTAAACACAGTTTAATCAGACAGGGGTCAAGCATGACATTGAGAAGCAGAAAAAAAAACTTTTGTTACAGTGTGGAAACAGCTTGGAGGAGAAAAAATAAGTTTATATGTTGTTTTGGATAATTTTAATAGTTGAATTTAGAGTACAGGCATCAACACCCACCACTTGTATTATTGATTTTGATAGTGATATTAAATTAATGTTTACTTATGAAAGCCTGTATACATGTATATGTGTATGTATGTATGCATACAGTCCAAACTGATGGCACAAATTTCTGAGAGGTCATCCTTGGAAACTGCAAAAGCCCAAACACCTATGTTAAATATTTGATCACAGTACTTTAATTGGGCCAAATTATTAGAGTTTCAGGAAGATTCACAGTAGCACCTGTAACTTGAGTTTACATATTTAGAAAAAAAACTCAACTCATTGTGTTCTATATAACAACAGAAAATGTGCTGTGCTGTACAGAACCCACCAAGACAACACACACATATCAGAACAGATTAAGAATCAATGCTGGTAACTGTATCAGTTTCTAAAACTCATTTCAGTATTTCTTCCCACAGAGATCAGGCTGACTCATCTCATCAGCATTAATTAGTACAATGCAGGCTGACATCAAAGAATAATTTTAAGCTCTGTCTATAACCTGTTTAAACATAATCATTAATGTTCCACTAAAACTCTGTCAGTGTAATTATCAGTGCATCGATACAGATAGATGTAGAGAGCAGCCCTCTGAGCTGAGGAGACCTCTGCGGCTCCACATCAAACGCTGCAGCTGATGACACTTTGATCGCACCTAATAAAAAAATAACAATGCAGAGATAAGAATCAAATCAGGTGCACAGAAAACACACTGAGATGGTAAAGGATGAGATGAGATGTTGGATCTAGATGTTGCCGTTACTCTGGTATCTGTTGCTTTATATGTCTGAAATGGGGAAGCAAATTAAACTTAATTGAGTCTTCTGCAGGGTGCAGCTGTTGACAAGCGGGGGTGCTGTAAAAGTTGTTGCTGCGGAGGGAATGACAGCCAAACTTTGATCTGATGTGAGCGAATGTTAGATAAACTGTTACCTGCCAGTAGATGTCAAATAACATTCTGCTTCAAGTTTTCCACTGATTCTAAAAATTCTCCTGCTCTCTGTTGCTGTGTGTTTCCTCTGCAGATCTCTGAGTGCTTAATGCCATTAGCTCCTTCACTGACGCTTGCAACCAGTTTCACCTGTCTGTCTTCAACCACCCTGTCGTCACTGAGAAGCTCCTTTAACTCGCTTGCTGACCCTTTTAACTATGGAGAATCTCAGTGAACTCCAGAACCCGCTGCTGGACAAAAACAGCAAGCACATGGTCAACGGTTATGGTGGAGATTTCCCAAATAATCAGTACCAGGAAAATATTATTAACTACTTCTCTGGAGGTGGAGGAGGAGGTGGGGGTGAGGGCGGAGGAAAAGTCAATAACGGCAATGTTGTGAGCGGAGGAAGTTACAATACCAATGGGAAGATGAAATCTCAGCAGCTTTTGGACGCCACCTCGCTGCATCTGGCAGTAGAGGCCTTCTACAGGCCCAACTTCATCCTGTACAAAGAGGACAGCGGCAGCATCAAGGCTAAGGAATACAAAAGCGAGTGCTGTGAGACCACCTTCACAGAGAAGAAGGCCAAGGAGGCGTCCAACACAGCTGGAGCAGACACGGCCGGGGCGGAGGATCCTCAAGCCAAACTGCTGGAGGACGGCGAGCACATCAAGATCCAGACCGTCTCCTATGAGGTGGAGGAGGAGGAGTACGTGGAGTATGAGGTAAGAAAGCAAAGAAATGGTGAGTCTTAAGCACAATTAACCTTGGGACTAAATGAATTGAGCCAGTACATTCCTTGATTTTTAGACCTTTGTGGCCTCTGAATAACAATCTTTTATCCAGCTTGCATACCTATGGCATGTTTGTGTTAAATGAGTGCAAGCTTGCTTGAATTTCTCCGGTATGAGTGCAGTTATATCATCACACACCAAAGGATTGGGTTCAGCTATTGGATCAGACTGACATTTTACTAAGCACAAATCCCATTTGATCCACTGACCTTGTCCTCAATTCCCCAACTCTAGTAAAATTCATCGTTAGATAATAATAAATCACCCATGCCTGCCTCACACTGGGATATTAGGTGCTACAGTATGACAGCATTAGCCACAGTATTTTCACTCTCAACTGGCACGACCAATAGCACAAAGCTCTCAAAAGGATTTAGGGGATTGGACAGACGGAATAGGGTGTTGAGAGTCGACCGGTGTCCTGCAACACCTAATGGACCGGCTGCTGTGCACCAGAGTCCCCAAGAATTAACCTGGATTGCTGTGATAAACGTGAAGCTGCAACGTGACATGGGTGCATATATAGCTAGAGAGGTCTACATTTTCTCAGCTTTACTAGAAAAAAATAATGTGTGTCTTGATTTTTTTGAGAACAGATGACAAAACCGTGAGGCTCCTTTCACCCATTCAGTGTTTAAGTGAAGACATATTGTTCATATCACCATAATTCCTGTTCAAAAATAAGCAACAGCACAAAAATAAAATAAGCATTATTAAGCCCCGCTGTTACTCACAGTTTTCAGATGTAAAGCGGAAACACACAGTGGGAGCCATTATGTAGCATCCCAGTGGGAGAGCAGTGACACCACAGAGTGTGTGGTGTTTTTCTGTCATGCTGCCCAGTCTGCCACAATTCAGACTTTTTAATAATGCTGTGAAATGTTAAAAAGCTTTATGAGTCTATGCACTGACTGCAGGGATTATCTGAATGAATGCAGGATGGTAAAGCTTCTGATTGTTGATGAGTAATTGTTGAGTTTGTTAAGGTTGGTCTAATTTAATTTAATTTGTTAGTAAATGTCAAACATAATGAGTTCTCATTTTTATGTGGATATATGTGTTTGTGTGTAATTAAATTACCGTAGTAATAACATGATTTGTTTAGGATGAATGAGCACAGATTGCTGTATTTGCCCTCACTTGCAGTCCTCTCTTCCTGAGGCAGATACCCAGAAGGTTTAGAGACCTTCTGTGGAGACCAGTGGATGGAATAATTGAAGCTGTACAGTTAGACAGTACTTTTGTACATGCATTGTGTGATGGAGGAACTTTAAAAGCTGTTTTTTGGAAAAAATATTGCAGGTGCACAACAGTGATAGTGCATGTTTTTACTGTGATTGTAGGCACAGTGTGACAGAGATGTGGATTGGTGCAACAATAAAAGGTGTCTTTAGCTTGACAACAATGACACCAAGGTGGGCTGTGTGTATGATAGTCTGGAAGTGCATAATGCTAAATGTTGCCACAAAAACAGCTCCTTCAATACAGACATTTTAGAAGACTGTGATGTCACATATCGGAAGAGCCATTTTAAGGTCCACCTAAACTCTTGATTAGTTCATATACAGGCAAAGAGTTAGAGTGACAATTAGTGACAAAAAGGCAACTCGATTCACTTTTAGAGCCAGATGAACACCAAGAGGTCATGGGAGGAACTGCAGTCTTTGACACTTCTGCATAGCTTTTTCTGCAGAAGTTTCCTGTTATTTGTTGTTTCCTGCAAGGAGGCAAGCTAACAGAGGAAAGGGGGGACCTTTAAATTATGTGGACAAAGTAATCCACACAGCAGTCGCAGAACACTTTGGTGAGTTTGGTCCTCCAGTTTTGCGCTGCTGATTTAAATAGGAATCACTTATGCCACTTTTGTTGACTTGGCACCAAACTGCTCAGCAATGTTTCAAGACTACTCTTCTTTACTGTTACTCCACAGTTTAACAGAAGGTTTTTGAACCTTATAGTCTCTTGTTTTTTTGGTTAAGCACAGGAATTGGTGTAATGGCTTTTGTCTAAAGAGTTTCTTATATTTTTCACTAATCGTATTGGTTAGCGTTGAGCTAACCAATACGATCCTTCTCCTACAATGGCTAATCCATAATCATCATACTAGTCATGCAGTGTGACACTGCCATCACTAAAGGCATAAGGTTTTCACCAGCAGTAGATGAGAGAATAGTGACCATGAACCTGAGAACCCGCCGTATCTGTCCTCCAGTTCAGCAATAATAACTGACTAAAAGAGGTATTAGAAGTATTCCATGCAACAGGAGCTAGCACATGATGTGATCTATACAAACAGGAGTGTTGTGATCAGAATCATTAGATTTATAGGCCACCCATACACCTGCTTCTCAGGCACACATGCGTGAGCATCATTTCCACTCACACAGCTTTCCAGTATTAGAAACGCCCTTAAACATTCAATCCAGACTTGTGCACGCTTCACCTCTCATTAGACTTGTCAGTGAGACGAGAGAAGAAGAGGTACAGTTTAACTGATTGTGTCACATTAACAAGGTTCTCCAACTGCTGAACAGCTGCCTTCATGCACACACTGCTGTGGTTATTTATAGGGCCTGTAGCACAAATGTATTATCACAGTGAAATAGAACCATTAAGCTACAATATAAACAAAGAGAAAAATACATGAATTTGTATTTTTCTATATATAATCTTGTCATTGTTGTTTGTCTTTGTCTGCCTCACTGCACTTTATTCCCTTATGGATACCAAAGATGTTTTGTTTTTATACATCCGGCCCCAGGTGCTACGTACAGTGTGAGAAACAGTCTAAACTAATGATTAATTCTACACACATTCATTTCAGGCGAGTGAAGTGCTCTGCATTTTATTTGTTTCTGCATTTATCTGCATTTATCAAGGGGTGAGTTATTTAAAAAGCACAATTACTGCATTACAGAGTGCCTGGGTGGATTACAGATAGCCTCTGAGGAGAATCAGTGGAGTAAAATAGACCTTTTTTTCAAGGAGGAAATGAATGCAGTTACGAAGTATAGCTATTAGAGAAGTGTGTATGATTTAACTAATAGCAGAGGAGAGCAGTTTCCCATTGTTTTAAATATATTCTCAGTGTCAAAGCCTTTTCATGTCTTACATCCGCACTGACGGGTTTCTTTGGTCCCTTATTGATTTGTTTTCTTCCTTTCCATAGGATACTTGTTTATATTCATGTTTGACACCTCTTATTTTTCTACTCCTTTTACATTGTTTTGGGGACGTCGAAGGGAAATATTTAAAAAATGTGCAGCTCATTTGTTAAACTAACTATGCTGAAGTGCCGTCAAGCAAGGCACTGAATTCCACAACCAACAGATGACAGGACTGTCAGATCAGCTCCCCCTGTCTTAGTGTTCCATCCATGGCCCTCAAAGCAAAGTAGTTTCAAAGCAATCACTGTAATGTCACACACATGAGCTATAGTGTGTATTTGACTTTTCCAAAGTATGTAACTGTAATTTGACAGGTGATGCCCAGGTGATGCCCTGCTTAACAGGTAGCATTTACGGCCTGTGGACAAATTGCTGCCCCACTGTATAGAGGAAAGTGTTGGCAGTGAATGTAAACAGCTCAATGATGCATAATGCATTATTTACCTGAGAAATCAGAGCTGTGAATGACACCAACCTGAGATGACTGCATTTCAAGACACAAAGTCTAAACCTTACATCCTGAAATCGTTCATCCCTGCAGATGTAATCTCAGTAGACAAGGTGATTGAGGTGGATCGAGGAGCCAAGTGCGGCTAATGAACCAGCAAGAATTGATTTTCTTTGTTTGTACAGGTTTTTAGTGACCATCTTCCCCACCAGTATCTGGATTTGTGAAAGCAAGTTCATGTTCATGTCATCAAGACATTTAGTGACAAATGTTTGTTTGATTTTTATATAAAAATGTTTTAGGTATAACATTTAGATCTCTGTCTAAAAAGGCATTGTGGTATCTGGCCCCAATATATTTCAGCAGAGCCTTTAAGTCCTGCAGGTTTGGAGCAGTGGCCTCCATAGATTGGACTTGTTTGCCCAGCAAATCCAAGCTCAGATGTATTGAGATCTGTGGAATTTGGTGGCCCGGTGTTGCCAAGGTAGGCAACACATGATCCATGGCTCTGTGGTCCACTTCTGGTGCCCAATGTTCTACATACTCCCTTTCTTTCAGAACCAGATTGAACTTTTTTTAAGTTTTTCTTCTTCTTCTAACAAATGAACCAAATGTTCGATGCCATGATGACCAGATCAGTGTGTTATTCACCTCTGCTATGGCTGATGGTATTTTCTTATTATGAGGTTTATCATTAAGATCTTACATGATAATTCTAGTTGAATGTTATTTCAAAGTTGGGTGTGATTGGTTTCAGAAAAATGTTACATGATCTGGAGCTTTCTATGTTTAATTAGACTGGTATATATTGTGTTGATCACTGTATGTGTGTGTGTGTACTGTTTCTCGTAGTAAAGATATAAGCTTTCAGCTTTTTCTTTCTGAGCTGGAGTCAGTAAACAATGGTCAGAATCATGGGAGCTGCTGGAATGGCAGACTTCAGCATTGATGTTGACAGTGCATTTGGTGGCTGTAGCCGAATGAATGGCAGTAATGAACTGCATCAAAAGCTGTGCTCGATCCGATGAGAAGGATCACAACTTTAAGGAGGACGCTCCCTCAGCCATTACCACCCTTCATATCTTTCATCTTGCAGTCATGCATTAGGACATTTACATGTTTCTGAATTTTCACCCACATAAAACAATAGCATTCAAGCTCAGGATGAAACCCACACCGTCACTATTTGACTACCATCTGTTTCACCATCTTCAGTGCATAAAATTTGCATTTATCAGTACATTTCATATTCACATAATAATTTGAACATGTGGCATTGTTGCCTCTGTGCAACATTTCAATAAAATGGCCTATTCTCTCCTTTTCTTGTGCCATTTCTTCATTACAGTTATTGGACTGTTACCAGCATGCAGAATGAATTGAGAGATAAATTAAAAAGATGGTTATATCAACAAATGACCTCTGCCTGTCCTCTGCAGCATTTTAGATCATCCTCACTAAATCTGAGAGGATGTGAGTCCTTCATTAAATCTACAACATAGTCATTCTTCAGTTCACTGCACACATATTGTTCCTTTTCTGAAAGGTCCAGCATCCAATATGAACCCATGTCATGTATTCTGGAGACATCTCTCAGGCAGTCAGACATTTCTCATTTAGCAGTAAATGACAAACCGATCTCTTGGATCATTTCAATTCAGGACTAAATCAGTTCAATTGATTTTCAAGCTGACTGAGGACATTTATTCCACAGCTCTGCAGGTCGCACTCAGACAGAGAAATCTTAAGGCTTCATTAAGTGATGGAAATTGTGACATCTCAAAATTTCAAGATTACATGTCAAAGGTTTTTAAGCCTGGAATGAAAAGGAGTATAAGACACATTCTTGACTAGAAGGAGAGGACATTTTCAAACTAAGACGTACATACTTGTACTTTAAAATGCAGACTGAAACAAACAAAAAGTGTATTTTCCAAAACTGCAGTTCCTCGGTTGGCCACTTGAGGCTGCTTGCTAAAGTAAAGCATTTCCCATCGATGTTAAAATGTTCAACAGCAAGCCTGTTTATGACTACCCCAGAAATAAACAGGCTTGCTGCAAACACTGTTTCTATAAATACTCATTTGAATTATGTGACACCAACTTTACAACCTACAAGTCACGTCACCAATACTATGTATATATTAGTGCTATTTAAATTATAGCTTCACATGTCATCCTTACATTTACAGCATGGCTTCAGTAAATCACTATTCTGTGTGAGAGATGTAAAAGGGTCAACGTTTGACCCTAAGGCTCATATAAATTGAAAATATATCAAGGCCTTTTAGAGGATGTTTTTATCACAGCAACACTAAATTAGCACACCATCAGAGCAGCATTCCTATTGTGTTGTCAATGTGTTGAGCTTGGCCAAGGCGCATCCAGTGAAGACATGCCAACAAACTGAGCTGGCAGTCTGATAGAATTTGCTTGCTGGGTCAGTGTAGTAATAAAGGGACCTTTCAGTTTGATTCAGTGTGTTTCAATAATTGTTTGTCATGCCCTCCTTCACATCTCCTTGCCATATGGTAATACATGGGGCTATATGTCATGCAAATGGACGTGTAGAGAGCAAGGAAGGGTGGGTGTAAGGGAGGAAGCAGGAAATTAAGCAAAGTTGTCCTTGAAGATGTCTCATAATTAAGTATAATGACTGATGATCTGAAGAAGAAGAAATGATAAACAAACATTCCAGCATGCTTATTCATGCTGCAGTCGTGGCCGTTTTAACATGGGGATTTACTCATTTTTGGAGCCAGCCTCAAGTGACCATTTGAGGAATTGCAGTTTGTGGCACTTCTTTTCAGTCCCAGAGGATGCGGCTTAAAATCACACATTGTTCATTATGTGATATAGACACGTGTTCATTTACAAATCAGAAATATCAGATTGTCCTCATTCTTCTCAAAAGACAAATGAAACCTCACTGGTGCTTGTTTAATCCTCGCCTGAATGGCAGCTTAGAATATTTAAAAAAAAGTGAATAATGAGAAAGATGCTCCTGTAATGCGATGACTTTTGAGTAATATCAGCCCCGCAGGGATTATTACATGTTGCAAATCTGAGCAGGGACAGGCACGTAATCAGTCTCTTGGCTTTAGATGGATTTTGACTTTTTGCAAATAAAAAATATGTTTAATGTATAGAATTGTTGACAGTGACCTTTTGAGCTATAATTTTTACAGGTAATTGATTAGAAAGCCATTGATTATAATATGTAAGCTGTTACAGTGACAATGCATCCAGCTGCAGGGATGCAGCTGATGCGCCTACTATGATCTTTATTTTGGAAAGATAGTAACCAGATAGTTTCCACTTTATGTGATAGTGGGCAGAGAGACAGATAGGCAGTGACACATAGCAAAGGTCCCTTGCATTGTGATTCATAACACCCTTGGGTTACAGGGGTGCTCTAGTTTTTCTAAAAATCATTAAAAATACAAGAAGCATTCAGCTTCTACAGGACCAGCATTTCTTGTTATTTTTGTCAGATTTCATCACTGATTTCTCCACAACACAGTTTTGTGTTGTGCACCTCACCCTGTTTACACAGCATGAATACTAAGTGTATTGTGTGTGTGTAGTGCTTCCACGTTGTAGCCTCATTACAACACCCGAAATTGTACACCTGTCAACAAGAGGCCACAGGGCAATGGGAGGAAAAATAACAAATACTTTTCATTAATTCACTGCAGGTAATACATCCCACCAAAGTCTGTAATACATGGTTGACAGGACTGCATCATGACAAAGCTCTTATTATTGTGATCACACACTCTGTGACTGAGGGTCCCTCTGAGGCACCTGACTGAGGTGGGCCTCTTATTACAGCTGCTGAACCCAGGCACTGTGTAAATCACCACATTGTAACTTGTTCTGTGTCCCTTAACCAGCTGTTGCCTTTGGTAGTAGTCCATCACACTGACTGATAAATTACAAACCCTTGGGACCACATCTGGGGGGTTGACCTGGTATAACTTAACATGACCATCTGGAGCATGGATACAGGCTGAGTATATGTTGCACTCTTGCTGCATTAGTATGCAGAACATACATTAGGCTGCAGATGAATCAGTGTTGTGTTGGGTAGAGCTGCCTTGTGCCTGACATATAGGCCAGATGACCAGCAGATAAAGCAAACATGCACCGTGTTTTGAAATTCAATAATTAAATAAGGGGGCGACTATTAAAACCCTTTTGCACCATCCTCAATAGTTGACAAACGCCTGTCAAAGGCATACCCAAATTAAACTACAAGCTGTTTGTGAGCCCTTAGGAGTATGTGCAAAAGCTTGGTCTCATTGTGAAGGTAACACTCTGGAATTTTTATTTTAGCTGTGTGATTTACTGCAATTGCAAATGGTTAACAGTGAGAGAAGTCTAAACACAGAGAAATAAAAAGATTTTGTAGCTCGCCTAAATTTTTTTTGTAAAAAAAGGCTGCTTGACAACTGGAGCATGGAGTGACACAGGCTGAAGTCTTACCTATTCCCAGTTAAAAGTAGATAGTAATTGGACAAGAAATGAACATTTGGGACAGGTTTTTCTGTAGGTATTCCCAGGCGCTCTCCAAAAAGTGCCATTTGGAGTCTCCAAATGGACACTTTGGCACCAAAGTGCATAACTCTGGAATGCTTCAACATACAGACATCAATGAGAGCTCTAATGAAAGGTGCCACTTAGAGGAACCTCATTCCATATTCAGATTCACTATTAGCATGATTGAAATAATGTTAGTGAAGCAAAAACACATTGAATGCTCATTATTCTACTGAAACTGAAATTGTGCATCAAAGGAAAAGACTCAGAACAAGAGATATGGTCAAAAACAACACCTTTATCTAAACAAATACCCAAACTACTTACAGCAAACTGTTTACATGTTTACAATTCCACAGGTTTCACAGCCACATGTTGTTCTCAGTATGCCACTGTTACAGTCACGGGCTGCTACAAAGCACAGCTAGAAAGCTTGATGGGTGTCTTACTGTCACCAGAGATGTAGACTGGCTTGTGATGTTGTACACTGGGAGTAGGAGGCTGCTCTGGCTCTGGTGCTTGGCTCCCACTCTGTATCTGAATCAGTTTGCCTAAAATGCAAAAAATAAGGTTTTCATTCACAGAACAACTGTATCTGCATTCATTGTTCACCTCACAAATCAATAGTAATAGTGCACACCACACAGGTAAACAAAATAGAACAGTGTTTGCCTAAAATGCAAAAAATATATATAAAACAAAATAACTATAGACATATGTATGTCTGTATGTATATATCAGATATTCATTCACAGAACAACTGTATCTGTATTCATTGTTCACCTCACAAATCAGTCCTCCACAACTACTTGTAGAGGAATAGTAAAAGCGCACACCTCCCCCATACACGTGTAAACAAAACAAAGGACACAGCACAGTATTCACGAATTCTTCGAAATGTCTACATTCTGTTTATAAAACTGCAACATGTATAAAAGTTACACTTACTTGTCAAGGACTATATCTCCTCCTTCAATGAACATATCTTCTTCCACCGAGTCAACACATAACACATAACTTTCTGCGTCCGACACGTCCTCGTCAGAAAAGTTGCTTTTCCTTATTGTAAACTCATCGATAACTTCTTCAATGGTGTAATTCTTCTTTTCTGTGTGTTTCGTCATCTCTCTGGTCGCTAGAAACACCAAAATATGTAGCTATACGCTCACTCTCACTGTTACGCACGTACGCACGGACAGCCGGCATCCATTGTTCATGTTTACGCTTAGGTGTGTAGCCCACCCTCCTTCCACAACCCCTTCATGTGGGACATCCCCGTGACGGAAATCTTATTGGCTATACATCCATTGCATCAGATTCAGCGTCAAATATAATGGGCTGAAAATACAAGCGTACGAGTGGGGGGAGGTGCTTCGCTCGATATAGTCGCTCATTGGATTCTTTTGGTACGGAGAGGCCCTTGATCCTTTTGTATGGTCAAACGAGCTGTCAATCAATAGAGTAGGGAAGTGGCTTTCCAACAAGGTATAGGTTGTCAACAAAGAGCACAAAATGGCTGCGCCCGGACGGAGATATTGCAGTGAAACATGAATCGTCCCGTCTTCGGGCCGCGTGTCCATATGTGTCTACAAAAGGTTAAGAGGACACAGAGTCTAATGACGTCTCTCTGGTCCATCTTTGGAGCGGGTTTGTTTCTCTCATGGACATCATATGATGAAATCATGGAGTTTTTGTCATTTCACATGTATTCATATTCTATATCAGGGGAGTAAACATGCTGAAAATGCAATTCCAAGCAGATTGTATTGCATCTTTAATGGCATTTGCTCATTAATGTTGCTTATGCATTCAGCCAAGTAATAGAATCGCCTTTGGTTGCAAAGCAGCTTCTTTTTCTATGATTCCAGGCCTCTTTATATGCTTTACCTTTGTGCAGCTACACAGTAAAGCAATTAATTTGTGTAATATCAAACATTGGCTTTCCCTTCATAAAATGGTTGAAAAGACAACATTCATTTCTTTGGGTGGGTCTTTGTGGGTTTCATTTGGAAGTGTATGTAGTGTGTTGTTTCATCATCTCGTACAATTTTAAGAAAGGAGCTGGTTTGCCCAGATCTTAAAAGCTGGTTTGTTTTATACATATAACCTTTGATTGCATTCTTTTATGGACTTACTGACTATGCTAGATGTAAAGAATGGCAAAGGGAAACTATATATCCACATTTTCCTTATAAAGACATGTTCAGGCTCTCGTCAGGCTACCTTCAGAAACCTCAAAGAAACATATAGACAGAAGAAAAGGTGACAGTTTCATTCTGATGTCCTTGAGGACAAAAAGCTTTAGGTGCTGTTTTTATTTGAGAGGGGGAAATGTGAGAGCAGTCTGACATGAAAACAATGACAGGTGGGTTAGATACATGTAATGTTAATGTATATGTTTTGTATTGTCTTTGTGTAGCATGTTTTAGGATCAAACAAGCCCCTTTTCCTGCAGTAATCGCAAATCAAATATTCAACAAACACTAAACAGACGCACCAGATACGCTGTCACAGACCCATCTAGAAATATTGTCCATTAAAGTGGTTTTAGAGGACTGTCACATCTATCACAAGCTAACCAATCAGACCGCTGTTCATTGATGCCACCAAAGATGCCTGCAAGTGTCTGTAGCTCCTCACAAGATGCTGACTGGTCCAAATCACTGTTTTGCAAGGCAATAGTAGCCCTGAAACTATATCGTATCTCCTAAAAACAGGTCGCCTGTTGGGATTAGCTCACTAACTCCAATCAACAAGCATCGTGACACGCAAAAGCCCCAAGACTTTCCTACACAAACCTAACCACACCTCCACAGAGTATATCCAGGCAGCTGCTGTGGTAATTACAGACAAACTCAACAAAACAGTCAACACTTCATCAGCATCAGGTTTATTTGCTCTCTTTTTCAAATACTGGATGAACCCCCACATTGTGGCATGGTGGTTGATTCACTCTAGTCGTTGTGTGGTCCCAGCAGACACGCTGCGGTGTGTTTCAGAAGTATCCTAGAAGCACGTCGTATGTTTGTACATCATAAGCAAACAGAAAACTAAACAACACTTTCAAAAAGTGTTAGAAATCATGTTTACACACCTATCATCTTCAAGTGTTTACCTTACTCAGGAGTCATGACATTTACTTGACATATAATCATAGCAAAATATGCACAGATTTAAAAAAGAAAATCCAGATTTATAGAAAGGAGAGAGCAGGAAGTGGTGGGAGGCGCTTCCCCTCCTGAACAAATTACACTAGCCCTTCTCTTGGTTAGGCTGTCATGGCAGAGTGCTGAAACCATCAATTAGCTGTTCATTACCTGTCAGCTTGTTGTCTCATGTTGACAGGATTTACACCCCGAAGGACATATCTGAGTACAGATAGCATCTGCATGCATAGTCATTATGACTTTCTCAGAAGTGGTGCCTGGCTGACACACACACGCACACACATGCTCATTTATTCAGGTAGAAAACACAAAACTGTTACATTACACAGAGGCAGTATTATCTGTGAACTGTAACTGTAACAACATATATTTCAATCAGGAGAGGCTCAGGTGACTGCATGAGAGTGAATATATTGCTATACAAAGAATCTAGACCTGGTGGTGGTGGAGAAGGCTGGAGAGCAGGAGAGAGGAGGCGTGAATCTAGTGGTGCCTGGGGTGAAGGAGGGTTGCCGAAGTCGATCAGGAGGGCAGCTGAGAAGAGACTTTTAAATTTTCTGCTAAGCTGTGATTGGGCAGGTGAGGGAGGCGCTCTTTATTAATCACCTGGCCAGAGTGGGCGGTTAAAGAGAGGGAGAGCAACGGAGCGAGAGAGAAAGAGGGAGAGCGTGAGAGAAGCGTGAAAAGGGAGAGCTCAGGGAGGCGGATAGGGAGATAATTGGTGAATGATGTGAAAAAACAGATCCTTCCTGATTGATCTTGCACTTCACAAGAGCTTCATTTGTGGAAATGTAATCACGTGATAAAAGGACAGCCTCACAGAAGCTCGGTGGCTGGTTTTCTTTTCTGTTTAATGACCTTTATGTATGTGCAGGCCTGTGAGCATGTATTCACTGACTCTTCACTCACCTGCACTGACGTCTCCTGCTTCTCAAACTTCTCTCTCTCTCTCAAACCTAAGCCAGTCGGATCCCTGGATGATGTGTGTTTTCATTTTCCAAACAGCCAGAAGGCTGTGCAGAGATTGTCAGTGAGCTCTAAGGCACAGCACAGCGCAGAGCTGGCTCTGCAGTGATTGCACCATAAAGGCAGGATGACATTATGCACAATGTAAGCAGCATTACTCTCATATATTTTGACCTTTTTTATGTCAGCATTTCAATATAAATTAAAATATATTCATATATTTTCGCAATCACAGCTTGACAATACAGTCGTACAGCAATAAATTAGAAATAGATTTTGCTGCATGCTCAGTCAGTGTTTAACATTCTTTGTCTTGGAGAGGTCTATTTTTGGAGAGAATTAATCCAGTGCTTCCCCTACCATTAGTGGGCGGGGCCCCCACACTTTTAAACCACCCACCCTGTAATTCCTATCATCAATCAGGCAGCGTGGCTGTGAGGGGTGTGTTATTAAAATTAATTGAAAACTATTTCACCCCTGGCATTCCCAAAGATCTCGGCCATTTATGGCAATTTAATACAATGCAAACCTTCACCCTCATGGAGACAAAACACATTAAATTAAATGCATTTTTGTTCAAATAAGCCTGTATTGATGATATTTATTCAACATATCATTACAAAAATGTTTGTTTAAAGTGTTGTAATTGTAATAAATATAGCTTTAGATCATATCAGGGCCCAGGGGTCTGGATACTGACACCAGTACGGCATCACAGACACAATGCAGCTAACCTGGAAGATGAGGTGATCTGATGATTACTGCCGAAGTTAAACTATGTAATCTGTGTGTGTTTAAACTAAAGGTCTAAATTATTTTGCCACACCACAACCACTAAAATAAATTCAAGGATTAAGAGGCATAAACCCACTGAAAATAAAAAATAAGGAATGACACGTTTTCAGATTAGAAGAGCATCAGGGTGACTCTTTGTCAGATTAAAATCTTAAATGTGATTTGACTGATCTGTATTCTCCCGTCCTTCCCCCAGTTCTCTGGAACATTCAAAATAATATTTGACTCAATTCCTTTGACTCGATATATTCTTATCCTTGATATTTTTTTTTCATTTATTTTCCATGCCCCCCCTCTCATACTGGATGATCCTTCAAACAGGATCATGTGGGAGGGCTGCAGCTTAATGGTTCCTAAAGAAACTGTGCCCTCAATCTGTGACTTCTTTTCATCTCTGGGACTGCGGGAAAAATGAATCTCTGTTCTTTGTTGTTAGGATGGATTAGCTGTGTTTGTTTAAAAAAATACATGAAGTGATCAGAAAATCAAAAATTGATAAGTATCTGATATTTTCTCCGTATGCAGATGTTTGAGTGACTCTTCTCTTTTGCTGAAGGAGTCGCAGGTCCATGTGAGAAATGTTGCGTGGAGCGTGAAATAGTTTCATAAAGCTTTAGGGAGGAGGTGTGTTTGATTCATAACTATTTCAGATCTGAAATGGAATGTACTTTCAACCGTAGCATTTTCTTTTTTATGCCATCTGTTGTTTAGATGCCAAAATGTAAGAATCTCCATATCTCTAAACTAATGAGAAACTAATGGGCCATCACACAAAAAAAGGACCATGAATATGAGCTGTGTCATTACGTGGAAGCAAATGATCCAGCATGCAGTGACATGTTTTGTTTCACATTACGCAAACGCCTTCTTCTTCTTTTCCGTGAGTGCAGATCTTTGCGCAGTCAGCTTGAAAATCACTTCTACCTGTAAATAAATGGTTGCACTGCACACAGGAGGACCTATTTTATCTATTTCAGTGATAAAAAATTACAAACTTTCATTCATGATTGAGGTGTGCTACGATGTAGTACAGAGGAAAGAAGGAAAGAGGTCAAAAATCTGCAGGATGAGGGTGAAATTAACCAAAGTTAGAGTAGATGAATATACCTGTTTACCAGTTTCCTTCCACCAATGGCTGTTTATCTTAGCATAGCACAAAGTGTGTTCCCTATTTTCTTTCCAAAGGATACCTGCCTTCCATCACAGCTAAAGCTCATTAGCTTACATCTTCCTTGTTTGTTGTAAGGCAATATATTATATAGCATGTTTGAGAGCCTTATAGGTCCTCATAGGCCAATATGACTTTTTATTTTGGGGTCTACATGCTAAGCTAAGCAGCCGCTGACACTAGTTCTCATTTGGTCTGATGGTGATTGATCTTTACATCTACATCATTAATAGTCTAACTGTTAACTGGACCAACCTGCTTATGTGAAATGTGGCATGTTTTAACATTAATTTCTTTTCCGTGCAGACTGACTGCTCCAGTGACAGCGAGAGTGAAGACAACTTCATCGTTGTCCCTCCTCGAGACCACCTCGGCCTGGCCATATTCTCCATGCTCTGCTGTTTCTGGCCTTTGGGCATTGCAGCCTTTTACTTCTCACAGGGGGTGAGACTACACACGCACACACACATAGATGTATGCAGACATGCAATGCACACAGCTCCAAAATTGTGGTCTGTCGTGCATGAATGATTCAGCATCTGTTTGTCAGGATCTAACAACACCTTCCCCAACCACACACTCACACACACACACTCTCTAACACATATTTTCATAAATTCATAGACACACAAACACACATGCATATTCCCTGTTTTTATGTTTGACTCATCACCAAAAGATTAAGTTCCATTAAATATAAAGTAGGACTGACAGCTGACTCTCTTACAAGGCCAATTTTTAACTGACTTAGCCATCAATAACTCAAGGCCAATCTGTAATGGCTGCTTGATGCTCTGTAAACAGCCTGAGAGCCACTTTTAAGAAGAGTCTATAAATCACTTTCAAGGTTTACACTGTAAACACCAAGATAGGAGGTATTCAAAAAAGCTGAGATGAGACCAGGCCTTTTGAACTGGCGGTGTCATCAGAGGACTGACGATAAAGATGTGCCATCATATTACAGCATGTCAGAGCTGTGGTGTGAAGGTGGAATTTGTGAAATGTACAAAAACCTATTAAAAATAAGTTTAAATAAACATGATGCTGTTATTTAGTCTATACTGTTATTTGCACCTAAAATGAGGCTTTTGGCAGAAAGCATGAGGTAGGACCATGAAGCAGAGGTTATAATTTCTTTAACCAAACCAACCAGAATCACCTTTCCCTGTTAGCCTTTTCAACCAGGACATTGTCTGCTGGATGAGAGCCCTCTCCCATTAGTGGACTTTGTTGCTACATTCCCTGGCTTCCTAAGCTTTTCTTGCAAAAAGCCCTGAGGGCAAATGTCTCCCACTCCATAGCTACCCACTTAAATGATGCAAAGCCCTGCATGCACGCAGTACAGTGTTTTATGTTGTTGTGGAGATGGAGGAGGGACAGCTCTGTACGGCTGTAAATAGGTTAATAGCTACTGTGGGCAAATAGACATGTGTTTACCTGTCTTTCAGGCCTCTATGCCCACCATATAACCCCGAGTAATCAATATCTACGTATGTGTTGAAACCAATGACAGTAAAAACTATGGACAGAGCTTCCGTGACGTCACCCGTTTGTTTCTGAAGAGCCGTATTGAGGCTCGGTGGGAGGTTCAGGGACGTGATGACCGGCGCCATGTTGGCAGTGTCACATCCACCAAAACTCCAAATATGGACAAAGAGGGGGAGCACGAGCGGGGTTTAGGGGGGTGGGTGATCGTGGAAGCAGGAAACTCACGCTGTGATACGTCAACTTCGTCTGTCGTCTGTCACTCTCAACAAGCAACGCCCATAATTAGGCGTAATTTTAAGTCCGAAAACAATTAAAACGAGTGAGTTGTAAAAAAATGTACCCCCCGTACAATCGACACTTGAAGAGAACCTATCATCTGAGACCAGAGTGGTTTTTTGTACCAGGCTGTAAACATGTTCTTTTCTGCTGTGAAATCGGCCATTTTAACATGGGAGTCTATGGGAAATTACTCGCTTTTGGAGCCAACCCCCAGCTGTTGCAGCGTGAATTACAAGTTTTGACACTTCCGCATGGGCTTCAACTTTGAGCCCCGAAGGTTGCCGCTTGGTTGAAACTGGCCTTTTTAAGTGCAGTTTATTGAATGTGTGACACAGTGGCAGTTCATCAAAGCAGCTGTGTTTTTACCATTAGCAAAGAGCACATACTAGCAGTGTATTGATGCAAAATGGATTTCAACTTTTCAGTTGTGTTCTGCAGGAATCAGCTGTGATGGTGTCAACCAAAGAGCTCAGGGATTGCCACTAATCAATTCCCTCTTGCGTATCATCAAAGGCAAAAACATATTCAAAGGCCATCAGAAACACAGACACACACATGCATGTTGAAAAAGCACATGAACACACACACAGCCATGTACACGGACAGAGCTCTTCAGTAAACTGCTCTGCCTTTGACTATAAATTCTTATCAAAAGCTCAAGCATTTAGCTGTCTTATCTGTAAGGCGCAAGAGTCCAAGCCAGTCAGTGAATTATCTTGTCAGGAGCTAATTTGATTCTTCCTGGGTAATTATGGGGAAGTGATGGCTGTGTTTAGGGATGGATGGTTTTTTTTCTGCCAATCTACCCCTTTTAGAAGGTACCATCCAGTGGAGCTGTCAGGAAAAGATATGGAGGGAGTCCGGGATCGCTTAATTTTATAGCTCAATAACCCACTTCACTGGTCTTCACTTCATTCAGTTGTTCAGGTCCCAATGAATGATGTAATTCAATTGGAGTTAATGTGAGGATATAACAGACCTGCACTGTCTGTTACATATTATGTCTGTGAAGTGAGCAACCTAGAGCACCCACACCTAGTTAATCATATATGTTGCATCTTTAGTTTTTTATAAACTTTGGAGTGAAGTGCTAGTATGTTATCTTAAATCTTATCAGATATCTGATATCAATATTATTAGTTGTTAGATTTTTTAATTGTTAGAGTTTGTTGTCCCACATAACTAAATCTGAGAAAAAAACAGTGATTTAGCCTTTAGCTAAGTAGTAATCATTCAATGAATTCCAATCATCAATAGTAGTCATGTGTCTAACCAGCCATGACCGTGGAAGCAGTCCAGATCTGACAGCATAGAGCAGAATTGATGCTTCTCTGGGGTTAGAATAACTACAGGACAAAAGTATGTGGACACTCAGCCACCATTGTCCTGCTTTGCTGTCAAGCCCACTAAGAATGTGTGGAAGTGATGAGGTTGGTTCGTCTGATGGTCTTGAGGTCAGGAACAGGCAGGTACTCACACCTTCTATGTTAAAACTGGAAGTTGAATATTATGTCCATTTATTTTTGGTCACATAGTAAAATACTGTCATAGCATAGTTGTCATGATGTCATGATATTCGGTGTAAAAATCACAATAATTTGAGCATGACTCTACAGCAACTGTGTACTCTGGATACATTTACAAACAAGCAGGTTAGCCTCTGTCACAGAGCCTGTGGACGACTGATCAATAGTGTTTTTGTTCTACTGGAAGGTCAGGCTTATACAGAGCTTCTCTGTGAATGTCAGTAAATACACAATCACAGCATCAGACATGCATTCATAAGCTAATTGAAATACAGTGCTCGACACACAAGTCTATGAAGAGCCCTTATGGTAAATAGTGATGCACAGTTTCAGGATTCAGTGTTAACCACACACACCCAAAACCCGATAATGACTAGAATACCATGAATATCTGAGGGAAATTAGCTTTGAGCATTTGATTGGGAAGCGGAATTGAGTTTCAATTATCACCACTAATAGGGTGAGTGTTTTGTTTGGAGATGCTGATAAATTTTTCTCTCGGCTCCGAGACATCTGCGGTGGAAAAACGCAAAGTTGAGGAGCGGCAGCAATTCCTTTGACGATTATGCAAATAAGACTCCCCTGAAGTTATCTTATGGCATACAAGTCATCATAATGAGTGAAAATGAATGAGCTAATTATTGTGAAACAGTTTATGTATTCATGCATGAGGGAGGTAGAGAGACAGAGAGAGAGATTTTTCAAGCTTTATGTGTTGTTTATTTAGAGAGGGAGAACAAAAAAAAAAAGGTTAAGGAGGCTGAATTGACTTCCGAGAGCTCATCTCAGTATGAGTCTCCACGCAGCCAAGTCTGAGATGTTATCTTTTTCTCTGACACCACATTTCAATCATTTTGTCAAGGTTGTGGAGATAAAGCCATAAATGCCTCTAACCATTTCCTCTCAAGGGTATTCAAGGAAAAAGAAAACCCTCACATTGACGTACCACAATGTGTCAATGTGAGGTTTTTTTTGTCCACGTTGTAGCTTTTTTACACACATGCATTGAATAGATTTTAAGGGAGAAATCATTTACGGTGCACTTTAAGTGTGTGCCCTTCTGCCCTACCTTGGTTGAGAGAACTGCCCACTCCCACTAAAGACCTCGCTGTGGGGAAGTAACACATCCACAGAGGGAGGATGTGCATTTTCTCGTTCGAAGTGAATTTAGACCTAATGTTCCATTAAGTCTTCATAACCCCGCTGTTGTTTCAATAATTACAGTATTGACAAGGAAGCAAAAGACTGCGTGTCTTTTGTCTAGATTAGCTTCATGACCTTTCAAAGCATTTGTCTGCAGAGGATCTCTCTCTCTCTCTCTCTCTCTCTGTCTCTGTCTGCCTGTAATCTGGCTCTTTGTCTTGGACTATTGACCACTGTCTTCAAAATCCTTTTCAGCACTAATGAACAGTTTGTGAATGTTGAAGATACTCTGTCCTGATATTTGTTTTCTTCAGCAACAACCAAAACATACATCGGCAAAAACTGGTTTTATATTTATTGTTGAGTGGATAAAAATAATGTTAAGATTGTTAATGGTTAAAAGGTGGAGTCTGGGTTGTCCTATAAAAAGACCATTGTTTTTTTCTCGTTAATAATTTTATTTCTGTGATTATTACATTTATTTAACTGTTGTTTGGTTAAGTTTAGGAAAAGTTTACATTCACCATATTTATTCATTAATTCAACCATATATAAATATCGACCTCATGTTACGTGCTCCTGGTGAGGTATAGGCTGGCCGTTTTCTTTGTTACGATGACGACCCCACCTCAAAAATTCCACCATGCACTTCTTCACACACTCACAGGAGGGTGCATAACAACTTGAACATCCACCTTAAAATATCAAACCCTGCTGTTGTTAAGGAGAGGCTGGCAGAAATCACTGTGCCTGTAACATCCTTCAGGTCTGAGCCAGGTTTGTCTCCTCAATGTCTGTTCAAACAGATCTCACTGCAAGGGTGATTGACATTTTTAATTAACGCTGCTGTCCTTAGGGGAAAAAAAACACATTCTAAATAAATAAATCTCATTTAAATAAATGCCTCACAATCATCTCTAAACAAATCCTTATGAAAAAACATTTAATTCCTACTAATCATAACAAAGCTCTTGAAAGGAGTGAATGGTAATTAGGCTGTGAGGCTTCCTAAGATAGAGCAGGAGGCACAGAATCTAATTAGTATCTGCCTTTACCTTCCAGTATTTTCCAGTAATAGATATGTCACCCCTACTTATTATTATTATTATTATTATTATTATTATTATTATTATTATTATTATTATTATTATTATTATTATTATTAACAGAGAATGGTTCATTGTCAGCTGCAGCTGCCCTCCATCTGTTTGCATGACTGTAGTGCAAATGGGTAGACGTCAATAATACAATATTTCAATCAGGAGAGACTAATAAAGAAAGAGAATTAATTATCTGACTGTGTGCATGGAAGAGAAATATGAAAAAGGGTGGGGTCTGGTGGAGGTATAAATATCTCGATGACTCCATCATTTGTGATGAATCAGGAATCATGAGATGTTTTTGTGGGTGCTGATACTGTGGTCGGACTGACAGGTTTGTGTTTCTGAATGTAGCCAAAGTAGCAATTGAAAGCAGTACAAAACAGTGACTGTAAAGACGCATGTTTGGTCTCAGCATTGGTAGGGACACTATTTCCAACCTCTGTGTATCCACAGCCACATTGATCGGGTGATACTGATCATACAAACACCATCCTAATAGGACTTTTGTTAAGATCTACCTGCTGATTAATAGAACAGAACGGGTTCAAAAACATAGATTTGCACATTTGAACTGTGAAACTAACACACTTCTAATAGAGACCTACGTTGACATTGTGCATTTTGATGTAAGACTGGCACACACTTTGCAGCCCATCTTTTTTGCAGCTGTTTAGGGCCGAGATGTCAAATGCTCAGAATTTTGGTTTTGACTCTCCTTTGAGTTAATCATGCAGAGCACACCTGAGAAAAGAAGGTAGAGGCAGAAGCAGAGCCAGGCACCTGAACCAGCTGGCTTCTCTCAATGAAGAGGAAGCAGTGGCTCTATTCCAAAATCCTCCCAGATTTCTGTTATGATGAGCGAGGCTAGGGCTTCTGCGGAGCCACTTTGATCCACAGAGCCTGTGAGCAAAATTGAAGGTCAAATTTAATACAGGCCTGGCAAACGTTGGTGTTTTCCATTCTTTACCTCTGTCAGATACAAACTCTGGCTGCTGATGCTGCATCTAACGAGCAGGCATCGCATCCCTTCACCTTAGCTGCAAATATGAATGGTATGTTCATGGACTCTGCTGACCTCCAATATGAAAGGGACAGGCTTTAATAACAGAGAGAGGAACTGACCCTGAGGCCAACTTCATCACTCACACACACACACACACACACATTCACTCGATCATTATTAAAATGGACTCAAGAATAATGAAGGTCATTGATGGCATTCATTCAACACAATACTCTGACCCATGCGTTGTTACAGGTTGTAATTCAGACATGTTGAAGTGTCATCAGAAAGATAAATATGTGACCAGAAACTTATTTTAAAGTCCAAAACATGTAACACTGCTGTGTCGTTTCTGCTTCAGTGCTGACCTCTCTTTAGTGATGTGAATGAAACCAAACAAATCAAAACAATCTGTCTCTCCCTTCTGGTAGGGAAGTCTCTTCAGATAGTAGGGTACTATACCTGGAGGACATCCAGCACAGCAGCTCTGTAAACACATCCATTCCATGTTGTATTTATTATTCATATTAGTTGTCTAATAGAATGGTACCAAAATCAAACACCATTTTTAGCATCATTTATTGTTCTGCTCAGTGACGAGGACTAAAAGTGCTTCTCGATTAACTTTTATTTTCATGGTTCTTCTTATCAACCAAAATAAGTTTTTTTTAAAAAAAAAAACATAATTTCTTTCTCCCCCTTAAACTTACTCTCATCTTTTGTCTCTTTTCTCTCTTACTACTCTCATCTATTCAATATTCTGCTGATTGCATTGAAAAAAAGCAGACACTGTTCACAATAATGAATATCTGGCAGTGATCCTTCATGTGTGTCCCTTGCCAGATTAAAACAGAAGTATTACAATTTAGACAATCAGTGTTTAAGTATGTGCTCTCCTGTGGTCATGTGAATATATGTGTGTGTGTTTACATGGACTCATCACCATGGAAGTTATGAAGAGGATGTAGATGAAAGGGTTTTTAGCCAGATGTCACAGGGGGAAATAAACTATTGACCACTGCAGCAGCAGCACCTTTAATGCAATAAATCCTTGTTGACACTGACAGAGAGGACATCGTGTGATAATATAAAGATATAAGTAATGATAAATTTGCTTTTCTCGCACACTCATAATTCAGCTGAATGTCAGCAGCTCTTGACATTTACACACTAATTGCCTTTTTTTCAGTCCTGCCATGCATGATGAATCATGCCTGCTTGGTCAACTGGCCCATCCTTCAATTTACTTAATTTATCCACAGAAATAATACACAAAAATGTATTTTTTGAATGATTTTTTTCTCTTCTCCATCTCCTCACTTCTTTTTCTTTTAGACCACCAAGGCTGTCAACAAAGGTGACTTCCCCCTGGCAAACATCGCCTCCCGAAGGGCTTTGTTCCTCGCTGCCCTTTCCATCACCATAGGCACCGGTGTGTATGTTGGGGTAGTGGTAGCTCTCATCGCCTACCTCTCCAAACCAGGACACATATAGCAGCCGCACGTTCCCTCTGCACACCTCTGGGGAGAAGAGGAAGAGAACAGCCCCCTCTGGGGAACATCATGGCTCCTGCAGACTTTAAGGAATGTTTTTTTTTTCTTCTTCTTCTTCTTCCCTCCACCGTCCCTTTCTTTTCCAGTCTTCTCTCCCTACAGGCTCTCTGTCAGCCAAGATTAGCAACAGTGACTGGAGAGAGGTCAAGCTGGTAGGCCAGACGAAGGGGGTCTGGGGATAGACAAACTTTGCTGAGTTTGAGCAATGGAAGTATTCCATGTTGGAGCCCAGTCCGCATCACACTGACTCAAACAGGCTGCACTCTCTTTTGATGGATTTCAAGCTTCTAAGACCCCACAGAGACTTTGAAGAGAAGAAACTAAGACAACAATCTATTGACTTTAAACAAGTTTTCATGAACAGGAGAGTTCATGGAATAAGAATCACTTGCACGCTTACGCCAACGCGGCGCTGTTGTTATCTGAGCTGCCGTCAAAAACCATGCCACCTGTCATCTCAGTTACAGTCTGTAACAGGCCATGATCTGCCCCCATCAACTAAAAATACCAGGACTACGGTCTCCTTTAAATCATGAACACACAAAAAACAGAAATATTGAAAAAGGTTGAAAAAGGTAAATGTGATCAGACTAATAAATTGTTTCCTTCTCATTCAAATAAATGAACTGGCACAAAATTGGAAGAATCTGAATGGGAGCCTCGGGCCTGTAGTTTTCCTCAGAGGAGGTCTCCATCCATCAAAGACATGAGCCCACAATCGCCCAAGAACTCACATTATCTGTTCATGCAGATAAGATTTTGCCTACAAACATGAAAATGTGCTTTATTTATTCTTTTCTGATTGTCGTTTTGTGTTCCCTGCTTGTCTAAATGTGTCCTTATCAATCATCGCTTTTGAGGAATGTTCATGTGTAGCCTTTCAAAGTAAAGCACAGATATAAGGTGGTGACGTGATCAGAAATTCAGGGCATCTACTGTACGCTGCATCTGGGAATATGATGTAGAATAAGGTATCAGCCATTCACAGTGGGAGAGGAAGTAATAAATCAGGTTTGATAATGTCATTAAAAGGCAAGCCTTACATATCCTCCAGGGCTGCACATATAAACAAAGTGTCTCCGTCTGACAGCTTTGAATTTAGACCTGATCAATTACTCTTTGCATGACTCTTGATGTACCAGCAGCACACTGCAACATGTGATTGATTGGATTTAGGACTTGTTTTTGTAACATCATAAAACAGCTTAAATTAAAATTGATCAGCCTGTGAAGGAGGTTGTACATTGAAAAATACTTTTTCCTATTCCAGCTAACAAAACAGAGGAGATTTCACAATAATAAAGTACAGAGACATCTTCATTTTTCTATTTTGTACTCACATTCAACATGTTCACAGAACCCTTGGTAAAAGGGCTTGTTAATTACTGAACATTTTGTTCTATAATCCAAGCACATACCAGCTCAACCAGTGACACTTCAAGAGGTGACTTTATGCGCATCCTTGCGTAGGTCCTGCATTAGTCATACCTGACAGTTATGGTTCACAATTAGCTCCCCTTAATGGCTTTTTCTGAAGAAATGTGTATTCTCTGGAGCATAGCCCCAAAATAGAACAACCACATTAATTTCACTAATAAGCCACTTTTGCTGTCAAACCCTGCAGGTAAACAATTCATTTAGCTCATCCTCAGCTCCTTGAAAATCCCAAACTAAAAATGTTCTGTTGTGCTAATGAATGTTCAGCGGATGACTTCACATGTTCTTCATCAGAGAAAGTTCTGTGTGGGTTAACATGAAGACGCTCAGAAACAGCTGAATGCTTTGAGTCCTGTCAGATCCATCTCATTGGAGTTTCTGGTCATCTGATGAGATGATTGGTTCTCATAACCTCCTGACCTCTCTGACCACTTGTTTCACCAGTGACTAATGAGCTACAGATCCCAGTGTATGCACACATCACGATCATCACTGTAACTATAGCGAAAAAAAAACTCTTTTGGAGAATGTTTTATTGCTGAAAATAATGAACATGCTTTGTTTGTTATGTAGCGTGTCATTCAAATGATGTGTTTTTAATCTGGCCTCTTTTGGCAGCCCGATATTGTGCAATGTGTCACAAGAGTATGTGCGTTCTAATGCGGTTGTTATTTTCCTCTCATTGTGATGACACATTGTGAAGACATTTGTTGAATGCATTACACAATACCAGGATGGTAGTGATCTGGTGTCATGCTCTAAAGCCGAGGAATTTTTGTTGTTCGTTATGTTATGCTTTTGCAGTTACTTTTCCTATCTTGTGTGAAGGCAACATGTACATAGTGCAAATAAAAAACATGTTCCAATGTAATGACAAATAAATCAGAAAGGAAGGATGACCTTTCTAAAAAAGCTTGTCTTTGGTTTTATTCCTATCAGAGATTGACCGAGTAATTGAGATGCTTGAATTCTTAAAGCAAAAGCAAACACAGACTGAGTCATGGAGCGTAGGTGGTTTTGCCAGAAAGAGACAGAGCTCTGAAATCTGCAGCTCTGTTCTCATTGTTGCATGCAGAAAAGTGCACCTTCCTTTGTGCTGCTATCATCACGGTCATTCTACGTAAATGCAGAGCAGCACTCAGCTCAGCAAGAGGTTGACGTGACATTTCTGTGCTGTGTTACCATCACATTTTCCCAGTCAGAGCTGCAGTTCTGTTTCACTGTGATTGTTGCTTGCTTTTAAAGGTAGGGTAGGAGATTTTGAAAACTCAGTGAGAGTCAGCCAGATTTCGAAAGTAAACACACGCCCCTTTCTCTCGGAGCTCACCCCGAATCCACGCCTCCAAATCACATGGACGTGCATTACCTGAAGACGAGCTGCGGTCTGTGACTGCGGCCATCATGCATGTACTTCTCTGGTGCGCGCAGAGCAGGAAGAGAGTGACAACCAGCCAATACTCAGGGTCGTTCTGGAGGATTGGCTGATGTTTTTAGCGTTTTATAGCTTCCACAGATGATTCATATTCTTCGTTTTAATGCGAAACTGCCAAACTAATTGGTTGCTATCGGGTTGTAAAGAGAAGTTACACTAATTTAACAAAAGTGCATCAGAATGAAATCTCCTACCCTACCTTTCATATTATCTGCAAAACAAAAGTCAGACATACCAAAACAGTACATGATCACTTCATCAGCATTGATCATGTGGTCATGAAGCATTCAATAGGATTTATTTAATCAGTTTCCATTGGCATTTAGAAAGGTAGAAAGGTAAAGCCAAAATTCCAGCCACCTACCCAATTTAGCAGCAATCCTCCATTTTTTCTGTAGCTTGGCTGCTCTATTCCATAAAATCTTTAGTGCTCAACCTTACAACCTTACAACACAGTCTGGTAAGACAGAAGGTTTGTTAAAACCACTAGGTTTATATACATTCTATGTTCTAACTGCTCTCATTACCATCTCTTTTTTTAGCCAAATCTAATAAAAATTTGCAAGTAAAGCTAGTAGAGTATTAGTATGTAAGTTTAAATGTATTTGTACTTCTTTACTGCACCTAAGTACATTTTTTCACATTTATACTTAAATAAAAATAATAGTGCATACTGTAGACTTTTACTCCATTGCATGCAGAAATATACTTCACTACATTTCTACAGTGTTTATCGTTACTTCTTACATTTTGTGAATACAGTTTCGCCAAAATGTTGCTTCGATCTACCAAAGATATGGATTGTTTTGCTATCTCTGAAGTTTATAATAATCAGGTGATTCTGAAGGGACCTGTGATAAAATAGGATGATGAGATTGGTCGTTTTTATGGTGCCAAGAAATGGCACATTGTTAATAGTCAGCCACGTGGATACTGTGATGCGCTTTGACACAAACAGAACATAACAGAAAGCATGTATTATCCACATTGTGGAGAGAATTATGTGTCCCTGATGGAGAACACATCTCACCTCTAATCCTGAGCTAGGGTTAGCATCTCGGTGAGTGAGACAACTCACTTGAGTGAGACTCAAGTGAGAGTCTCACTCAGGAGAGAGACAGAATAGCTACCATTAAATTTGTAATGGTACGTCAAGACACAAGGCTAACTAATTGTATATTTTATACAAGTAGTGAAATACACAGCGATCATAGTGCTCTTACTCTCTTGTGCATCAGGATTGTTTTCAAAAAGGGTGTTTGAGTTATGGGGAAGTATATGACTCTCTTCGGTCTCTGCTGCACCTGTCGGGGTCTCTGTTCACGCTTAGTTCTCCCCGTCGGTATTCTGCATCTTCTCCATATATATCACTGGGTAAAAATACACCACATAAAAAAAATGATCTATTTTTTTTTTTTACAATGATATGCTAAACAAGCGATACTTTGCAGCAGAAACACTAGCAGACTGAATTAATTAGCAATACAGATTAAAAGTGTCAGGGATTGTACGATGGTGGACACAAGTGCAGGACAACAGTCACAGACGGCAGTCCATGAAGCAAAGGGACAAAAAGAGTAAGGCAAAAACAGAGGTCCAAAAACATGCATTCACAAAGCTCAAAGAACAAAGCTGAAACTCAGAGCTAGAGTTTCTCAAAAAACACAAAAGTACTCAACAAAACTCAACAGGCTGTCTGGAAGGCTCACAAGACAAACTGGAACTGTGCGAAGAAAGGACACATTATATACAAGGGAAGGGAGAGAAAATGAGACATAGGTGAGACACATTAGGGCGGAGCAGGTAAGACAAGACACCTGAAATGAGAGGTAGATCAGTGATTTCAAAACAAAACAGGAAATAACATTAAAACTACAAAATAAAGGTCCTGGCTCAGACTGAAACCCTGATAAAAGGAAAGCTGTTGGGTTTTTCAGAATTTGGTGAGTTTACCTAAAAAAAAAAAAAAAAAAAAAAAAACAAGAAAAACAATGAGCTGGAAAATATTTTGCTGGTCCTCCTTTCCGTGCTGACTGATGTTCTGTTGTATTTTGGCACGAGGGACTTGATATGTTCCTTTTGTACCTCAGGAAGGTTGTCTGTTTCTGTAGCATTACAAATAGAATCAACACAAGCTTTCAGTTACTGAGTTTGTGATGCTACGTGTCTGACTCATTTGTGGATGAGTCACTTTTCATAATTTTTTCAAACTATTGCCTTTCCTGCTTCATGGATCGTTCCAAAGATTGTCATGGGAGAGAGAAAGGAACCCGCTGGCTTTATTCGCCTGCTCTGTGTTTCTAACTAGAAGCTATAACAACAGCCTAGTCTTCAACCTGTTTTTCTGAAAGTGAATTTTCTTAATTGGTTATTGTATTTCACTTAAGGGTGGTGCAACACCTTGGAAACTCCACTTTATCAGCTCTCACTTGCCCACACGCGATAAAACTGCAAGTCAGTGGAGTTGCACAGCTTCTAGTTATATTGTTCTGAGGTGGATTAGACATGCGGAACTGCTTCCACTTTGTGTTTTAATTACTGTGTTCATGCCACATGATCCCTTTGCTTTTCTAAATCTGATTCCATTTTTAGCTGCCGTGCACTGCAGTAAATATTCACTGTTCTCTCTCGGTCGCTCTCTCTCTCTCTCTGTCTTACAGAGGTAAAATTGACAGCACTTTGAAGCCAGAAGACACAGACAGGAATGGAAAAAGACTTTTTTTTTTTTTAAATGCTAATATTATAGAGGTTTGTGCATGGATTTATTGTTTCTAAATCTGCAAATGAAAAACTGTGGGGGGATGTTGGAGTACCCAGAGATTTTCACATCCCTTTAAAGGTTTTTTGAGGTTTGTTTAGGGAGATAGAGTGCCTTCAAGGCACCCGGGAGGATTTCATACCAGCAAGGAAGCTGAGGAAAATGGAAATTGAAAAGAGAGCGAGTAGCCTCCTCCCACTGAGGTCATTCTATGTGATATTTCCCTACAGCTGTAAAATAAGAATCACTTTCAAACATCCATACTTGACATATTGGTCCGTGATGTTGGCTCGCTGATTTAAAACATAAAAAAAAGACATGATCATTTCAGGTTCTTAATGGGATTGCTTTGGGTATTAAAAGGGTTTTTGGACAGATTGCAACCTCAGACAAAGAGAGCATGTTTAGCGAATGTGACTCAGGTTCTGTATAAAAATAGCACAATGAGCAGGTGCTGGTTTGAGAACACCTTGTGAATAGCACTGCAAGATTATAAAGAGAAAAGAAGCTTAGAGGAGGGGGGGCATTGTTTTTTTTCTTCTTTCTACTGAGAGGACCCATAATGTCTCGAGAGCTCTAAACCATTAAAAAAAGGCAGAATGCAGATGTTATGTTCCCTAAATGTTCTCATCTTAGATGACAGTGCTAACCAAGCCCCAGGCTGCTGAGGCTTCATTTCTCTAACAGTCCCCGAGGCTACACAGCCACAGCTCTAGATCACAAAAGCATTTTGGGTCATGAAAAAACCCTTTTTTTGTACAAATGTAGTCCCATTTTCAAACAGAATGTTGCTTTACCTATACTTCCATTTTCAGCCTCTATATTTAGACGGTATATTCTTTGTGGCTGTTTTATCGCTTTCAACCAAAAGGCTCAGCAGATTAGAAGGAAGTGATGTCGCTGCTGATGAGAAGACTGCAGTGTTTTATGAGAAATGATTGAAAATATCAATAGTCTGAAAGGCCGGCATCAAAATGCTCTCTTTTTCAATTACCAGAAAAAAGTGAACAATGTATCAGCTATGTATTTTGTACAGCTTCACCTGTGAGTTTGCATAATAAGAGGGATTATAGAGACGCCACCCTATTGTTAGATCGAACTCATCATGGCTGCATCATGTGAGCCCAAAGGAGGCACAGAAAAGAGTGCTTGAATTAAATTGTGCAATTACTTGCAGATGTTTACAGTCTGTTCCTTTGCAGAGCATTAGGTGTATTGTTTACCTTGAAGCAGCAGTTCCTTTATGTGGGTGGATATTCCTGCTGCTGCTGCTGCTGAAGAGGCTGAATAATGTAGGGCTGAGCTGAGAATCTCTCATACAGAGCAAAATCTCCCCTTTATAAAAGTACAGCCTAAACCTACTGCTGCTGCGCTGCTGGGCTCCATCCATGACTCTGCACACCTCTCGATGAGTATAGGCTTCCAGGAAAGTCCTCTCAAATGCAATGAAAGCCAGGGATTTTATGTTTTCACATAACTCCGACTTTTATCTTACTTCTGCACTTGTTGGTTTGTCCGTAAGCAAGGGGAAAGAAAGGGGGCGAGACGGAACTAATGTTATGGAGTTTGAAGTTCTCAGGAGAGAGCCAGATCCCCCAGCTGTAAAGATTTATTTATCAACTCAGAAGCAATCAAGGCAAAGAGGAGTAGGAGAGCAGGAAACATGAGATTGTACAGAGGAATCTGTGTACATACCAGCTTTTTAGAGTCAGCCGGTGGCAGCAGTTAGGCGGCTGGCGCAGACCTATGTTTTTTTATAAGATAAGATAAAGCAAACAGGCTGCAAAGCCGTCATCAGAGTGGATAACTAGAAGCTACTTTATATTATAAAACAGCAAACTTTGATTGGTTAAGCCTTTACTGGAAGCTACAGGTACAGATTAAACACTAACAATTATTAGTTAATGTAGCTTTAGCTTTGTTTCATGCTAGCCAGCTGATCACTATAGCAACCTTCATATTTGGGCTACAATCATAAGAATGATATCATCATGTGGTGCAGATGTTGTTACCTCCTACACTGACAGCGCTGCTGACAGTCATTGTGAAAATGTTTATTCATTACTGACTAACTAGGCCCGTCTTTACATAAGCTCTCGTGTGGTTCCCTTCTCTGCAGACTTTACATTGTCATCATGCCCGTAGGACCCGAGTGCAGACTTAAACACTGTTAGATAATACATGTCTCAGTGCTGACTGATTAACATTCTGACACACACACACACACAACCAAGAAAAAACACACACAGTCATTTCAATCCGTGCCCCGGGGCAAAAGCACATTCATGTTTTAGCACGAGTTTAAAACAAACAAAAAAAAACTAATCTCTTTTTCCTTCTATACTAGTTTTTGTGTGTGTTCAGGGTTGTCAGCCTAATAAACATTTTTTGCTCCAAGCAGAGTCATGACTGTCTATGAAATTCAAAAGCTATCATCCTCAGGACAAAGCGGGGCAGGATTCGGATAAAAAGTAATAAAATGGACTCGCTCAGGGTGGAGCTGTGTTTGGTGACAGATGCTGGAACAGCCTTCAGAGGCCTGCTTTTCTTCCACATAAAAAAAGGAATAAAAAAAACAGGCCTAGAATTTGGAGTCACCCCCTCTTTGAGAAAGAATTCAACCTTTTCATGCCATGGCAACAGATGCACCAGACCTGATGTGTAACATGTTGGATTAAAATAATATTTTGTTAACTGGGTTGTTAAAAAAGGAGGCAGTGTCACATTAACAGAGGTACATCAGCACAGCAGCTAATCAAAACCAGCAGTTTGCCTGAAGCTGTGACACACTGCAGCGGAAAACGTCCATTCATTACTTTCATGACTGTATAGTGCCAATTTTCACATGTTAATTGAGAGCAGCTGAATGTCTACAAGGCAAAAGTGACTTTGGGATATCAGTGTCAAATGTGACAGTTTAATTCCTCTTCCTGTAAGAATTTAGCAGAGATACACATCCACATACAAAATGTAGCCATTAAAGCTGCGCTGGAGCCAATTAAATAAAAGACAGATACTCTCATATCTATTTTAAGGTAGGCGTGTTATAACTTAGAACATGCACAGCCGCCAAGTGATAAATATATCCGCTTCTTACAACTCCAGCCAGACAACCGTCAGATTACAGATTCTTAAAGTGCAACAGACAAATGCTATTTGAAGCTCCTTATGTTCAGCACGCTCATGCTTGATTGAGTTAATAACAGCATCTCGACAGGAGTTTTATTACAGCTTCTCTGTGCAGACTATGAGCACGCAGAGATAGGCAACATGAAATGGGAACAGGAACACTTTGAATAATGCACCACCACCCACACACACACAATTGCTACTGTCATTATCTTTACCAACACACCTGGCTCTGTAGAAACATCTCCTGCAGCTGACACACACACAGCTCTGCCTGTTCCTGTTCCATTCAAGTTATTCTTTAAAACATGAGTCCTCCTGCAGGGTTGGCAGGTTTCAGATGGTCAACTCTATTATCTCAGCCACAGCTGGTGCAGCGGTGAGGGTTCATAAGATGGATATGGGATATCTCCCCCTTTATTAATATGGAGGCAGCGTTCTCATTGTCTCAGCTTATAACTCCACAAACAGGAGTTTGTTTGCAGGAGGTGCTGACTCCTCACTTCTTCCTGCTGGAATCGACGGTCTGATTAAAAGCCTGGCTAATGGCTTCAGCACTGGTCTCTTTGAATAGCACCAGCATTCCTGTCTGAATGTGGCCTAAGTCACAAATGCAGCTAGGGAATCCCGCTAGCAACATGATACTTCCAGTTCACAGGGACAGTGTTCGGGTCGCGTACAAAAGCTGCATGTAAACAACCGCCGAACTACGGCAGCTTTGCCCCGAGTTTATTTTCGAAAGGGCTACAAAGGAATAAACTGCTTTTTGAACCAAAAAAAAAAACAACGAAAGAATGAGCAACATGGGACAAAAGAAACGCATGTGCACAAGTGGTCCTACCATAGCCTGAACGGACTCTGTGTATTAGAAGGCGCCACCTATTGGTTTTGAGGACTGCAAACAAGCTAGATTAAGCCAGATTGAGTGCAAACACGCATGTGTGATAGCCAATTTTGAAAATAGTTCTGAACGTATCCAGCTTAAAGGCTATCTGGATTCAATCCCACTATGTCTATGTCTATGCCTATGTCTCAACTTATTCACCAAATGTGTTTCCATCACCTCCAGTGAACACAAAACATTTTTGTTTAATTTGACAGAGAGATGGAAGCCCAAATGGAAAAATGTCAGAATGCCTTGACTGATTGTGGACAGTTCATCAATAATGCATACAATCCATCCATGCAGCTGCAGATCTAGCAGACTGTAGCATTAAGATGATCCCGCCTTTACAACTAACAACTAAAAACTGGCCAGCCACTAAAGTGTCCATTTACTTCTGGTCACATAGTATAGATCACAAATAAAGTTCAAATATCACAACTGATTTCTTTGTGACTCTACACATTTCAGAAGACCTTTTATATCATGATCAGAATGGCTACCTACACGTGTAACGTGGGGAATGTTATGGTCACTGACCTTTATGCAAACAAAACATGCGGCAACAATCACCTGGTGGCAGCAGGTTGAACTTTAAAATGGAAACCATTCACTCAGCTGTCTTTACCCAGCTGGAGCAATCACTCCACAGAGAGAGTGAGGAAAAAACAGGAGGGGGCTGTATTCACTGTAAATACCATCAGAGAAAGTGGCATGAGACCATACGAGGGAAAGCGAAAGAGCTTGGCACTCCAGCGCGCTCCAGTGTATTGGAGAGAAATAGAGACAGAGAGTGAAGAGAATGAAGAACGGGGCAGCCAAGGCCGCCTGACAGACAGGTAGTGATTTACTGCCTTCCTGCTGACTTTCATGTTGTTGTCTCTGTCGCTAATTGACAGTCAATTATCTCCCAATGACAGCCCCATCCAAAGGCGAGCCAGTCTGCGTGAAGGCTTTGTTGACATCCCCAGGGCACGGCCAAGTTTACAAGGCTCGACTCCAGTGACAAAACAATCGTGCTTGTCGACATCCTTCCTGCCCCCAACCACCCCCCTCCCCCTCCCAGAATGGGAAGAAGCCTTTTGTATGAGTGACAGAGGCCCACACTGCAGGAGGAGGACAAGGATGCTGATTGCAGGGTGAGTGATTGTTCTTGACTATTATGTTTTACCAGAATAGTTAATGACAATAACATGGAGAAAGAGAGTGGATATGTTAAAAAAAAAAAGTCAGGACAGGCTGTGTTGACAGCTGACATTATGAAGAAAAATGTGTAGAAAGTTTAGAAATAGAAACACAGAGGGAGATCTGCTGAAAGCTCCTTATACTGCAGGTTTCTACATGATGTATTAGCAGGCCAGTGGTCTGTTAATCAATTCTTAATTATGCTGCAGAGATGTATTTTTTTTCAAGTCCAAGTCAAGTCACAAGTCTATGTTATGCTGTGGGCAAAAGGTCTCCAGCTGTTAGGGTTAATGCAGAAAAACTCTTATTCCAGGTCAAAGGGTACCTGTGCAGCATTAATGTATTGACGGTGAAGCAGCAGCAGGATCATAGCAGTATGAGGAACACTAACACAACTACATATCAGTGAGTCTGAACTTGTGTGTGCGTGTTTCTTATGTGCGATTAGTCTTTTGCAGTCCTGGAGGCTCAGTGCGGGCTCAGGGGTTTCTTCAATAACAGCTGTTGTTGTAGATGGCTTTTTCATGCGAGGTTTCATCTCCCATCATCGATGGAAACAGCTTGATAAGAGCGTGTGCTCGGCTTAGTAATGAAAAGAAATATGTTGTGCTGCAACCGCCTCCCAACACCTGTCCAATCAGCTCACGAGACCGAGCCTTAAATGTTTTCCATCAATGCTGCTGGTGTTCTGGAGCTCTGCACTCACAGGGAAGCACTAGTAATTGGCTTCTGTTTGTCTTGGCCTTATCAGTGTATTACTTTCATGGATAACTTGGAACTAATTAATCGGGGTACGGAGGGAGGGATGGGATTTGCCTTTCTTTCTCTCTCTCGCTCTCTTTTATATTCTTTTCATTTTCCTTTAAACAACATCTCTTCTAAGTAAGCCTCTCTTGGAACAGTTGGAAAACAGATACGGACTCAGAGAAGTGGTAGAGATAAACACTTTGAGTATTTCCCAGTTTAAAAGGCTTTGTTTTTACACGCCTAATCCTATGTTTTTGTCTCACATTGCCACTTCTGCTTTGATTTAAAGTTTACAGTGCGTCTGCCAGACGCCCTGCAGCATCTCACACCCATTTGGATGCAAAACAGAAGGATTTCATTCTAAAGAAATCACACTTTTCAAATAATTGCTTTGATGCAATCTCACAATTTCATCTATTAATGCCCCAGGAAGTTGTTTAATGGAAAGTGACTGAGCGCTGTAGAACAATGATGCTAAATATGTGTTCTCAGACTCCCATTGTTACAAAAATGTAATAAAGAGCAGCACCATAACATGAAAATACACACATTCCTGATGTGATCATCCTCTGTGCTATATTAGCATTCTACAAATATCAACAAGCAGAAGTGACTCATAGCTTCTCGGTTATTACTGATGATTATTTAAACCATGCATGCGCCTGTTTTTATGGCAGTGTGTGATAAATCTGACAGCTGTGTGTTCTCCCTCATCATCATTGTTATATTTTCACAGTCACAAGCCATGTGTCATGTATTTGTGTGGCAATAAATGTTAGCAGAACAAAAAAAAGAGATTTTAATGGTGTGATTATGAGCACAAACACTGATCTGAAAGATCCATAAATTTTCAGCAGATTACAGGGCCATGGCACAGACCGAGAAACCCCCACGCAGATGTCTACTGTCAGTGGATGGCACAGAAGCCCTGAAGTTTCCAAACACTTGGCATGCCTCTCCTATAGCGATGAAAACACTATGTATAGCCAACGCACGAGCTGTTGTTTGCACACACGTTCGAACAGCTGCTGTAAGTCTCTCAGGGAGGCTATATGTTCCACATAACATGCTAAAGTGCACACGATACACAAATGATGCATTATCCCATGAGAGGAAAAAAAAGGCAATGAGCTGCAACATCTCTAAAGAAGGATGCGAAGGTATGTGCACTCATCCAGAGGTGGTCGGAAAAGGATTTCATTCACTCAGACAGAAAAAGAGAGAAAGTCAGACAGTGACTCAGTGGCAGAAAACTAAATGGATCAATGGACCATCCACCATGAAGACCTACGGAAATCTAGTTGGTTTTTATCCAGTGACAATCTCAGCATTCAGACAAGATGTGTTTTCTTTTCTTTGTCCATTTAGAGCTGAATTTAAAATGCTGGCTTCCCTGATTAGATGAATTTAATTAAGAATGTGTTATATTGGTCTCAGTGGACATTTTTTTTCCTTTTTATTTATACCACACTTGACAGTAAACAAAAAAAGACCAGCACTGTGGTTTTGCATTACAACCCTGTATCCAGGGACTGTGTGCTCAGAAGGGGTTCTGGCTAAGTCACTAGCTTTATAATCAAGCTGATATTAGCAAAGGATGAAGGAGGAGAGAGAAGGCATGGCTGCCCGTTTGATGATGAACTGGACGCCCATCAGGGAAGCTTGGTAACAATGTTTAATATCTCTACAAATGGAAAATCTGGCTATGTGAAGCTTGCAGTTTATTTTGAGTCAGTCCTTCAAAATCTGACCTGTATCACACCAAATCCAGAACAACTTTGCATTGTGCGTGCAGTATGTGCAGAAATGACTCTTTTACTGTCAATAACAATACTGATACCTGGCCGACACACCTCTGTACCAATCTGATAACATTTCCTTCACAGATACTGCAAATCTGATGGTGTATATAACCTCCATACAGAGTCGAGTCTACCAGCAAGCTGCTGATGTGTGACTAAGCACACATTGCAAACATAGAATTGGAATGAATAGATTGTCCCCATTGAATCAGGATCAGAATATGAATTCCTTTATTTATCCCCAAGGGGAAATGCAGCACCATGTGCCTATTTGTTCAGCATATATCCAATATCAATATTTTATTATTGCATCCCTATTTGAAATAATACATTATTTATCTTACATGTTTCTCTAAAGATTTACCTTCTCTGTATTGAGTTGGAGATTGATTTATTCACTGACAATGAAAAATTGAGTCTCCAATAGTAATAATAATTTATTGATTTCAGCGTCCATCCTCAGCAGGAAAACATAAGAATGGGTCAGTTCTTCATGGTGTTATGACCCAGCTCTGCTAGGGAAGGGGGAAGTAACTTAAACCAGATAGAGTTGGTTAAGCAAGGTGTTTAATGGGTAAAATAAAGTAAAACAATGAGCAACCAAATAACAAAAACAGACCGCTACCAGAAACAAAAACAACAGGGTGCATTAACAGAAACTAAACGAGTGCCTCGGCTAGCGCTATGCTAAACACATACAAGATGCATAACACAAAACAAACTAAGCCTCAGCATAGCGGTAGCCACACACACAAATCCGACTGGTTACACAACACTGATTGGCCAGTCAGGGGGCACCGAGGACGCTTGTCGTCATGACGCTGACGTAATGGAATCGACATAATAGAAGTTTGTTACACTTTACGATTTTGCCTCACATATATGGATTTAATGTTGTGAAAATGTCTTTATTTAAAAGTGCACTGACTACCTGTTTGGATGGTGTACAGTATATTTATACTGACATGACTACATGCTAAAATCTGTCATTCACACCAACTAAAATCCATTTTAGTTGGTGTGAATTTATGGTTATTTTCAAATCATTGAATTTAAGTATTCATTCACGTTTGATTATCAAGAAGGCATCCAGGCCCTAAGGAGGTCTTCTATTATTCAAGAGACAGCAGGGCACATATTTGGGATATGAAGCACTTTGACACATTTCTTTGGTTGTGAAATGAATCCTTATACTTCTGCCGTTTACTCAAAATCTATCATTTGAGTAGCGGCCCATGGGAGATCGTTGTCGTTTTCTCTTTCTCCTCAGCCTCAAAGTGTGGGAGGAGTGTGGAGGAACCTCGCATTAATGCATCGTGCCTTCAAATGGAAGCCCATCGACTAGGGATGCGGGTACGTTTCATTTGCTTGATATCTAACTCAGAAGAAGGAGTGGGACGTGTGAGGATTAGCACACAGACAGACACACAGAGAGGAGGTCTGTCTGGCTCTGTTGACTCTGCTGGTTCCCAATAGACTCTGTGCACACATATATATATGGGAAGGCAGACGGACAGAGACGAGGCAGATGTTGATGTTTGTAGACATGCTGATATGTGGAACATATAGGCTCTACTTACACTTGCACACAAATGAATATTAATACAGACTTGTATATACAAATCGCCTATGTGGACTCACACACTGCTGCTTGCTCTCATACTAAATTCCCTCATTTTAGCTGCAGCACAGTGTCATGTTTTTCATGCCCTCCTTGATATTAAAAGGATTGGAATAGAAGCTTCAGAATAGCAGATTGACTCCCACCTACAAGCTCAATAAAAACTCCCACGCTGTGTGTGCTGAGTCAGAAACACAAAATGATACACATGCCATGGTCATGATCACATAATGTGTATGTATGTTTTAATATAGGCCGTCATATGCATCCCTTTAATAATCAGCCAATCCCTTAAATGATCTAATTTTACTATGAGGGTGTTAAACGGGCAAAGGGGAAATCTTGTCAGGATATGTGCAATGCTTAAGAATTTGTGTCAAAATATGCTTCGCTGACACGTTTTCATCTTTTTGAGAGGCTCATTTAGTCATGTTGTGTATAATAACACGTTGCTATTTAAATGCGCAGTGAAATGTCATTTCAGCACTGGTTTCCACCTCACAGGGTACCTCAGCCTCCACTGTATAGATGTGTATGTTTCTACATGTGTGAGCCTGTGTGTGTGCAGCTGTGTGATCCATGTGGGTGCAGGTGGCACATATTGGCCAGATTTGTGATACTAAGCACAGCTGTGATATGGGGGTGGAGACCCACTCAGAGGACTCTTAGCTGAGGCAGTTCATACATCGTCCCCACAGCTGGAAGATCCTGTCGTTTGTGAAGATGGATTCTTATAACTAGCACATCTTCAGAGCCACTTGTGCGTCATGTGTGCTCTCAGCAACACTAAAATAATACCTCTGTGTCATTTTACAATTAGCAGCGCCTTAACAAAAAGCTGAAATCAAAGCATGCTTTTTATTTATTAGAAGTTTGATCAATAGTTCCTTCTCAGCAGTGTGTTTGTATATATGTGTGTGTGTAAGTGCTACTTGATTCTGTTCATGTGTGAGTGTCAGTGCAGCTGTGTGATTGTATGCTTGGTTTTTCAGAGCTAAGATGAAAAGCTACGAGATGAGAGGAACAAGCTCTTTATTATTTTCTCACAGAGATTTATGTGCAATCTTCCACTGTGGCTGAATGTGGCCTAAAAAAAATGAAGCCCATAATCTCAGCCATGGATTTAGTGCCAGAGTCAAAAGGTCAAGAACCTACAGTGTCCATGTATAAGATCTACTTCCAGCAGTGAACTTTTTTTTTTTTTCATTTTTCTTACACAAACTGATCAGAAATTTGATCTTGATGAAGACCCTACATGTAGTCTTCTTCTTGATTATTCAGCAGAACTCTCCCTCCTCACCGTGCCATATACCTTCAGAGCCTCTGGGACAATTACAGAGACATGTTGACATGGAAATGTAATTATAATGTCATTAAAAGATAATTAAAAAGAACGCGGCCATCATACTCCCAGCGGGGCGGTTAAACCCACATTTGCCATCAGCTCAGTGGTCTTCAGGGCACTGTAAGGCACATGCAGGCACTGCTGTCAGCTCCAGGGATTCCTTTACAGGACGTCTACACACAGGGCTCCATATTTAAAACAGCATTTATACCGGGCATTAGTAATAGCTGTTCACATGCATACATCTGTACCCTGTTCTAAAATGTTGTCGCCTTCTACAGGCATGTATGTCTTTTAAAGACAATATCCTAATATTATGGCTGCTATGGACTAGAAAGATATAGTCCTGTTACAGAAGCCTGGCTACACCTTCTTCTACAGGTTGAACTGTGTTTATTGACCCACTCAGAGGAATCTCCTGGGTCAGTACATCAGGGTTCAAGTATTACAGAGACAGGATGTTATAGTGTTGTTAGAATTCCACTTAGCTTTCTTTATCTTCTGCTGGAATTGTGTTTAGGTTGCTGCTGACTTTAGTATTTCATGGTTCATTAGGCATATTTGTTTCTCACTGAAGCACATTTGGTTTTACAGTCACATCTGCCTCAGGAGATGTATATGGTGCCAGCAGGCTTTTCAAATGCTGTGGACGATGAGCCTTCAGCATCCCTGACGAAGATGTGAGAGAACCAATTCAGCCAGAGAGGAGGCAATTCTCTGTCACACTGTTTTTTTCCAGCAGCAGTGTGAAAGCTTGCCTAACAGTGTTGGCAGAGGTGCAGAGGAATCGAGATATATATATATATTTGTCTTTAATTAAAGTTTAGCACCAAACAACCAAGTTTCACTGACTGTGATGACACAGACAGATCAGTCCAGACAATGGCTACATGCCATGTGCTTCTTTTGTATTTTAATACTGCAAAATGCGCTTATACTGTACAGCTGAGTATTAAAATCCCTTCTTTATCCTTTCTCTCTGAGCCACCCACATCCTTAGTCTCTTCAGGGACAGGTCTGTTTACCAAACAAGTCCCACATGTATGCTTGCCGGCCAAAAGCCACAAACTACATGTCTCATTACTGCGTTGAGTTTTACAACAGAAATGTTAGGGACAGACCCTTTCATCTCTCTTGGCTCAATTACGGACTTTTGCAGGACTCTGTGGGTGATGTTTTGACAGCCAGACCTGAAATCATTGCAAAGTGTAATCCTTCCTCAGCTACAGGCACAAATATATATATACATTTTATCTGTGTGTGCTCTGTATAGAGGCTATCAGGTATTGTGCCGCTCAGCTGGGACTAGCTTTTGCCACAACATCAAGTCACTGCCACTTACCTGCTCCATTGACTGTTAAACAACAGGCCGCAATAACATTGGACCTCGGAATGGGGAACAGGTCCTGGTCTGCCCATTTAGTGCCTGCCTCATTTCACAGGGCTCTTCAGATCTGTCTCCAGGCTGCTGTAGCAGTTAGAGACAGAAGGCAACACAGTAACATTGATAACTGTAGGGATTACTGCATGACAGTGAGCTGTATTGAAGCATACAGCACAGGGCGATCGTTTTCTCAGGACATCCGTCAACATTCTGACATTTTTATTCATAAAATTGTCACATCTGAGCACGACAAATGTTCCTTGTGTTTACTATAAACAAAAAAAATCCAGACTGCGAGCAATACAGTCTTTTTTTTAATCAGGAAAACATATTTTTATGTAACACATTTTTTTCTGAAATAAAAAAAGTCCATTATTTTTTATTTATTTTAGTTAATTTATTGTTTATTTCACACAAACTAAGATATGGCAAAAGTCTATGTTTTTTTTAAGAGCAACATATCTTTAATTTTGGCCTGCCTGAAATGTCTGTCTGTCCTTTTGTTTGTTTTTTTGCATTGAGCTTTTTCTTTTTTCTGGACAGGATTTATGCTTCACATATTCAGGAGTAAATATAAACATAATACCCCGCCTGTGGTTTTCTGAGGGTTTAGTGCTTGACAGAAAAACAGTCTGAAAAAACACAAATTCATAACTATCTCAGATTTCTCTTCACTATATATATATATAAAAGAGACATTATTTAACACATTTGTGATTAGTCATATTTTAGGACTGCCTGTGCAGTTTTCTCTGCTTATTGGCCATGTGATGTGATTCAGTGATATCTGCTGTCCAAAAAAAATAAGTAAACAACGCTCATCCTTTTTAATTTTCTAACACTTTCTGGGAGCAGTGAGGAATAAATAAAACAGTGGTGATAGCTTGTCAGCTTTTCCTGAGTCTGACTGACGAGCCAGCCAAAGTTCTGACATGTTAATGAGCCACAGAAGTACTTCTCTTACAGGTCTGCACTGTCAGGTGGTTTTATGTTATTGGATGTTTTTTTGTGTGTTGTTAACACTGTTTGCTGAAATTATAATACTTCTAATACTATAAGACCTGACTTTCAATAAGATGCCTACACCACTCAGCAGATAGGAGCAACATAAACGTTCATGTGGAGTCATACTTCATGGTGCAAAGTAAACACATGTTTTACTACATGTAATAAATAGTTTATTTTTACTATAAGTCAATGCATTACGGAGGTTGTGTTGTGAGCTTTCCTAGCCACCATACTTTTTAGGTGCCATCCAGGAAAACGACAACAGCAGCTAAATTGTGAAGATGACTTGGCAAATACATACAGAACCTGTCTGCCCCTCCTTGGACCGCCACCTTATCATGGTGGAGGGGTTTGAGTGCCTGGAGGATCCAAGGAGCTATGTTGTCGGGGGCTTAATGCCCCTTAGCAGGGTCTCCCAAGGCAAACCAGTCAGACCAAGAGCAGTCCAAAAACCCCTTATGATGAGAAGGAAATCAAGGCCATGTGACGTTGTCCAGCATGGCGCAGCCAGGGCCCAACTCTGAAGCCAAGCCCGGGGTGCCCCATGAGCTCGGCACCTGCAGGAGGAACCGTAAGGGGCCTGTTGCAAAGAGGATCTGGTGGCAGTCGAAGGCAGGGGCCTCAGCGACCCGATCACTGGACACGGAGACTGGTTCTGGGTACATGGAATTGCTTATAGCCCCACAGCTTAGCTGCCATGAAAATGGATGGATGGGTGGATCCTGTCTGGATTCAGACAACAATATTGCAAACAATCTTTATTATAATAATCTGTATCTTCTTGCTTGCCATGTAATCTACATCAAATTTTGATGTTCAATTGTTACAGGAACACAGCAACACTAACAAATACACAACCCCTCTCAGAGAATCATAACGATGTCCTCCTTACTGGAACGTAGTTTCATAAGTGGCTGCAGAGTGTCACCTTACAAACACGATGCATGTGTAGAAGAATACAGTAACTCTGGCAAATGGAAAAGTAAACAGCCGCGGGTGGTAAGAGTATTAGAGCAGATTATACAGGTGGCAGGCTGTGAGGCTGCCCCTGCCCCATTAGCATCAATACTTTCCTGGCTTCAGAGCAGAGGTGGCGTGCTGCTCCTAAGCCATGCTTCTGGGGTTTCTCACTCCACTCCAGATGCACGGCTCCACTAAGCTTACTTACATCCAGTGCAGGATGATAAAGGCTTAGCATCCCACTTGTGGCAGTGAGATAAAATTAAACTTGTGTGTGTATGTGTGTGTGTTTATCGCACATTTTCATCATGTGCCCCTAATGGGAAATGCACATGAGCTGTTGAGGCTTGTCTGGTTAAAATATGTAGCAACCAAACCTATAAAGTACCTCGTCTTGTATGTGTGTGTGACTTCTTGCGTAACACTGTTGCCATCACATGAATGCAAAATGTCACATGAACATTTGTCACAGCATTTGAGAATCTGTTCCGGTCTTTTGATGTGGCTAACAAAGTGCATTTTTATAGCTGCGAGCAGTATGTTATACTGACTTGTTTATGTCAAAACAGCATGAGTGAATTTTAATCACGCCACTCTTTTTTGTGCAGCACCGCTACTTCCTGCTGCCACTGAAATATATTCAATCACTGAAAAGAAGGAAAGGATTGTCTTCGATTTCTGTGTGTGTGTGTGCAGATTAGATGGGCAGACTCCTGGTTCAGGTTTAGGGACAGGTATTGATGCCTCAGGCCCTCTCACTTTGCCGTTGTCTGGGGTTTTTGTGATATGCTGCATTTGTGTTACCATAGGGGCATAGAAATGAAGCGATCTCTTATTTGCACTCTTCTGTTCTCTCAGAGGGAGCTGCTTTTTGAATGCTAAACAGTGTTGCTATATCTTCAAAAAGCGACAGCGGATTGATACCCCTGAGCAACAGAGGACTTTTCCATCAAATCTGGTATCAATTTACCTCTGTGCTCCTCCCAGCATCCACCATCTGAGAGTGAAAAAGCAGACCTAATTTTAGATCAGAAACCGAGCTATGAGGGTTTTTTGCTTTTGTCCAGTTTTTCACACTGCCTATAGATAACATATGAAGATTTGTCCCAATTAAATTCTCCTATTTAACAAATATAACACAGAGATATGTTCCTAAAAAATAATTATAAATACTATTTTCTGCTAGCACTCCTCTGACAGTTTCTACTGACAGAAACATTGTGCAGATTGGAACTTTGAAGAGTCTCTTGAATTTGGAGCCCCCCTCTTTTCACAGGAGGTTGATGAACTATGTTTTCTAAACCTCCATCAGAGGAGTGGGCTCAAGTGGGTTTTTCAGGGAGCACTGAGTCAAATAGTTTCCACATAGCACATTCAGAGAGGTGAGAAAGTCTGATTAGATTGTTGGGCTTGTTAACAATAGGACAGGCTGTGAAGGCGTCGCTTACAATTACACTGCATACAATATTCAAAGATCATTTTAATTGTAAGTAACTATTCTGCTAATTTATGTATCCTTCAGCCACCTTCGAGAATTGTTTTATTATTTGTGCTCATCCACAGGCCTGCCAAATCTGTCAGAACATTTTTTTTAAAAGTGTTTCTGCTGCCAGCCACAGATAATGAAGCATTTACATTGGCGTGTCCTTGTTATTTGCATTGTACAGTACAGTCCTAATTATGGTCACAATGCACAACCACAATGCTAATTTTTATCAGTGTCAGTACTTGTACACTGTTAAGGTACCGCCACTTATAAAGACAAAGAAGTGATCATATCTATAGGTGTAATTTTTCAGGGTTCTACACAAAAATGCTCCAATATTTTAAAACCCTTTTAGCACCTCCTAGGTAGCTTCAAGTACCGTAGTCAAATGAACATGGTGATTACGATATTGTCCCACAAGGGGGGGAGGTATGAGCCCCAGATGCGGAAGCACAATGCAGTTCACACAGTAGACTCTGGTAAGCAGTCGGTACACCGGGAACAGAATGGCAACAGTACAGAAGGGTTAGACTAAGGCAGTGACGTAGTACAAGCAGAGGTTTGAATAGCCAAAGACAGTCCGGAAGCCAAGGTACTGACAGGGGCAAGGCAGCAGAATCACCAGTCCAAGCAAAGTCCAAAACCAGATGGGCAGTCCACACAGGCAGAAGTACAGACAGGGATGAAGCTACTCACAAGTCCGTCCCAAGGGATCCACAGAGTCCAAACCAGAGTCCAAAAACCAAGTAATCCATCAGGGAAGGCAAAGGTACCAACAGGGAGCAGACAGGAGATCAAAAACCAGGGCTAGAGTAGTCAAACTCAAGAGAGTAATCTGGGAAAAGCGCTGGAACGCAAGCAAAATCCACAATAAAATCTGGCAATGAGAAACAGGAAGCCAACAGTTCCCAGGGAATCACAGGGAAAACAGGGCATGGCCAGGTTCCATGACGGGAATCACCCCGACCTGAACCGGAAGTAAACACTCTTCTGCTTCCGGTCCACATCCGAGTGCGGAGTCCTAACAACAATGCTAATGTTTAAAAAATAAGGTAAATATTGATTTGGAATAAGATTGACTGGACTTCTTTAGTGTATTGGACATGATCAGAACAGTCTGTTCTTCAGATATAAGGCCTGCAACTGACTATCTTGCAACTCCATCTTGCACTACTTGCACACTAGTACCACCTCACCGACCCATGTGGTACCTGTTACATTATTACATTATTACACTGTTGCATTCGTTCCTTAAGGGTCTATGTTTACCATTATATCCGCCACTCATTTTATGTTCTGTTCATTGTATGTCTGTTATGTCATGTATGTTATGCCATGTCAATTTAGCCTTACTTTAGTTTATTTACCTTAATTTTAACTTAGTTTTATCTTATTTCATGTTAATTATTATATGTTCTTTGTATGCACCAATCACTAAGGCAAATTCCTAGTAATGTGAATCCCCTTCACTTACATGGCAATAAACACGATTCTGATTCTGATTCTAATCAGAAGTGATAATGTACAAAACTGTATTATTGTGTGTTTTGATCTCATATGAAATTATTTTGTTGTATGGTGTGAGCAGAGAAGAGAACATTTTCCTATCACCTCCTCGAGGCACAGACGAGGAAAGCAAGCTGCAGCTTATCTCGCACACACTGCTCTTCCTTTTGGTGCTTTGGTTTATGAGGAAGCATTGTGACGGTCTGTATTGTAAGTCAGATTGGAACACAATAGACTTCTTTTCATTCAGGAGCTCCTCTTGTCTTCTGATGCTCTGTGTAGCTTCGTATCTTCTTACCCTCCTCAGCCACATTCGGAAGATGCTATTCATGGCAACTTTGCATGTTTTACTTAAGACACTGGAATCTGATAGTTCTTTGAAGTTAAGACTTTGGAAAACACATATTTTTAAGCTTATTTGACAGCCAGGGTAATTATGTTTTTGCCTGTATCTCAAGCCATTTGTTTGTTTGTTTGTTTGTTTTTCTCTGTTCTGTTGTTGGGAATATGAAGATGCCTCGGTGAATATGCAGCACAAATAAATCATACTTTCTCAGTGTAAACAAAACAAGTTGATAGGCAGAGTCATGAGACAGAAAACAAACTGGATGAAAAGAAACTTTGTGTTTTTAATGTTTGAAATTCCTGTGAGCGCTTCATGGCACATTTCCCAGACTTTGGGTTTTTGTTTAGTTCAACAGGTAAAGGACGAGACAAGATGAGAGTTCAATGATTTCCATGGGGAAATCAGGTCATAAAAACAGAACGCAGATGTATTACATTAGTCTTAGACACAGTAGACACAGTTCTTCAGTAACAAAATACACTTACAAATCAAAATGATTGGAAAGTGAGCTTTCACAGGTGCTGATAGACAACTTTTGGCTAATATTTTCACAAGGTTTAACTGAAACTGGATAAGAAAGATGGACACACATTAGCTCCAAAACAGGCTACTACAACAAGAAATATGAAACGATCTTGTTTAAGTCACAACCAATCAGACGGTGGGGCTGACAGGAGATAGACACCTGTCACAAACTGTTGCTTTCACTTGCAGTTAGGCTTTGGTATTAAAAGTAGTTCAATCAGGAGAGACCAAGGACGTACAAATTTATTCGAGTAGGTACAATAGAATGTGTTTTGGTTCATAGATCTCGATGTGACATCCAAGAAAGGGGGAAGAAAGGGAGGTGAAGCCGATAGAAATACATTTCCCCCTGGGATCTAGACCTGGTGGTGATGGAGAGGAGCTGGATGAAGGTGAGGATCAGACGCTGACCTGGTCTGGACTCCTGACTGGTGGTGCCTGAGGTGGAGAGGGCTGAGGGTTTGAACGCTGACAGCAGAAAGGACATGTTTTAAATTTTACACTCGAATATGATTAGCTGAATGTGCAAGGACATGGTCACTGATAGGACAATACTGATCAGCTGACTGGAGCGGTAAAAAGGGGAAAGAGAGTAAAAGAAGGCATAAAAAAGAAAGGAGAGAGATAATAGGAGAAGAAGGAGGAGTGAGCGACCGATGAAGCTTGTTATGAAAGTAAGAAATAATGAAGGTGTTCCTGATTGAACTTTTTCTAAGGGTATTCATAACATCAACTCATGCTAGTAAATTAGCTTCTGGCTATAAGATAACACACTTTTATTCTAAATGGGCCGACACTATCTCTCACAGAATTCCTACAAGGTGGTCTTTAAATGCTGTTTTGTGCCTACTGGCCTGTGTCTTGCTTCAAGTGTTTATTGTTACAGATTCTTCTGTACTGGTGTGGAAGGGTGACTTCTGAAGTTAATGTCCTCATCTTGTTGCCCCCTTCTTTTGAGCCATGAGTGGTGGCGAGAAGAGTTGATGAAAAAAGCTACTGAGGAAGAGAGAGAGACAGATTATTTAAGACAAAGACAGAGAGACAGAGACATATGATTACACAGGGATCATATCCTTGTGGCCAGACATCCTCTAGAGTATTGCTTTTGATAGCTGACTTCATAGAGTGTGAGCAGAAGAGACGCTCGTGGCTGATAATGAGTAATGCAGTCAATATTCTCCTGACAGATAAAACTCACTCGGACTGGGCACACATGGCAACACTGCTGCAGCCACTTGCTTCAAATGAAAGATCGGGCCCAGGGGGTCAGTTGGTCATGTGATGCACGGCTCCCAGGGTTTGTTTCCAAAGCTAATAAATCAGGACAGATTGAAGGTAGGGGAATACCATTTAATATAGTGTAAATGAAAACATAACAACTCTCCTCCTCAATGTTATCCTGTCTTTAAATGACACCAAACTTACGGCATTTATAAAGAATACAAGTAATTACCTTTCAACCCACAGAAGACTCTTTGTAACCCTGTGGCTACTATATGTTACTAAAGTACAGTTGTGTATTCAACATAAATCCTGCTTAGACTGAATTTCTCAGGGTAAACTTTGTGTACAAAATGCCAACATCAGCAGAAACTTCTTTGGCTGTGATTTCCTTTCGCAGGTTTAGATCTATTTTCAAGATCCATTCCACAAGGCTGTTTACTCATCCCACCCTTTGAACTCTGCATGCTGCAGCAAAGGTTTGTACATCAGCCAGCAATCTGTGCAGAAGTTGGACGTATTGGAAAATTAAACTTTTCCCATTTACTGTCAATAACAAGGTCAGTTCTCAACAAAAGTGCCCGACGCACACACTCGCCAAGTATAAGAGGTGCCACACTTTATCCTTCTGAGCAGTGCAGCCCATCCTCATCAGGAAAATGTAGCATGAGGTCGATATTTCAGTCACTGAAAACAGAACATGTAAGCATACATTCCGGCCGCACCGCTACTTGGTCATGAGGACGGTGATTCCCGGGTGTTTAATGTTATATATTTGTTATATATTTGTGTGTTTTAAGGTGACCTCTTACGCTATTTTGATGCCTAACATTAGCCAGTCATTTTTTTTATGTTGTATCAATGGAAAACAAAACAACTAGCGGCGTCAGGGGACTCAACCTCGGGGCCCACCTGAGGGGCAGTGTTGGTATTCCACCAGCGTTGATAACAATACTCTCAGTCAATAAACAAACTTAAGGTTTCTTAAAGTGCAGCTGTAAAATCTGCTTTTCTCACACACACATAGAAGGTCCAATGGGCCTTGCACAAAATATAGCAAAACCTTGAATCCACAAGTTATATATTGCTGAGCTGCAAAATTATCTGTTAAAATTTAGGTGGTGTCTATAAACAAACATTTTGTTTCTAGGCTGAGAGTCTTCTTAAAAAAGTTAAAAAATCAGATATGGTAAGATACGGTATAAAAAACACTATAACGTGAACGTTTTTTATTGAACTGAGTGACCATGAGTTTTGCTTTGTGTGCACTAAAACAAGTTATGGTAGTATTCTGTGCTGATGCAGCAAACCCAGAGCAGTCGGAGCGATTTTATCTGCACTCCATCCTCTTTCCTATTCTTCCCCTTAAAAAATGAAATACCATAATACATTCATAGTGCTTGATCTCTGTATAAATGCGAACTTAATGTGCTCAGCAGGTTGTTCTACCCAACAAGAATCCTGACTTTTATCTTTTAATATTTGGTGTTGTTGAGCTCAGATTCCTCTCAACACCCACGTCTTCTACCCCCAAAAGCACTGCTTGGAGTTCTCCTGTCCCAAAGCACATTTTTAATACATCAAAAACATTGCAGGCTCTCCTAAGGGTGGCATTATTTCTATATCTACCTATACTCTATTAAAAAGTCCTTTTTCCTCTGTGGTGATTTTAAAAAACAATGTGGCCCAATTCTCTCGACACAATCAAAGAGCTCTGCTTTTAGAGCAGGCAGATGAACAAATGCTCTCAGACAGAGGGATTTGGGACTCCTCTGCCTTTGTGTGAAATATTACAAAAATCACATCATCTATAATTTTACAGCCTGCTGGCGTGATGACAGTGCATGAAAATACAAGTAATACACAGCTCACATTCTATTTTTCTGATGGTTGCTTATACGGTTCAGTTGTCAATTTAAAAAGTTCAAGAAAAGAGGGTTTTATACAGCGCAGTGGAGGAGAGTACTTAAAATGAATCGTGCAGAAATTATACACATAAATAGAACTATATGACTGTATCATAACCAAAAATGGCTAACCTGAACCAATGAGTACTATAGGTTGTTTGTTTTTACTTGTTTATGAGCCATTTTGTAAGAATATGGACTATTTTCTATGAGTAAATAATCCATGACCTGAAAGCTACAGACAAAATAATGCACACCAAAGGACTCATACAAGAGCAGCTCTGTGCAATTCTTAGTTTTGTGGGTGAAATGTGTTTCCCTGAGCACACATCGTAGTTCTTAGTTCTATAAATTTCCTTAATTATTACAACCCTGCAGCGATCTAACTGAAGCTAGTGAGGTTGTTACGAGTAAAAGCAGCGGCAATAATTCAGCCTAATGTTCACAGCAAAAGGAGTTAAATTGCCACAAGGGACAATTTGATTCACTCAGCTTTGGATTTATAAAGAATTTAATTTCACTTAAATTTCACTTAAATGTTGCTGCACAATTTCAAGCTTTTAATTTCACTGTGTTCTGGTGTAAAATGAGCTGATCACAGTGTGTGTGTGTGTGTGTGTGTGTGTGTGTGTGTGTGTGTGTGTGTGTGTGTGTGTGTGTGTGTGTGTGTGTGACTAAGTCTGACCAAAGTCTGACCAAAGTTCAACAAACAAGAAACATTCATGCACACACAAGGCTACATAGCCAAGGTGAGAACAACTTGGAGGAAACACACACAGGCAGTTGCTACCATAATAGAAACTCATTTCACAACAGAGTAGAATGTTTGCCAAACAGAATTGTATTTGGAAGAAACTTCTGGTTCACTAGATGGTGCTTGTAGCTACATATGTACAGATCATTTATGTATTTGGAGTTTCTGTATGTATGCACAATCACCTCTTGCCGTTTCTGATGACCTTTGCTCCTCTGTAACAATCAGATAGATAAAAAGCCTAAAAATCAATATAACAATGTGTCTACCTGACCCTGTAGGTCACATAAATCACATACCAGTTAGCCTGTTGTCTGGCAGTGAGCAGGGGAGGTTCAAGACAATTAGACTCTTAGCCTACGTCCTACATTGTCATAAAAAATAGACTCGTATTATTCCACGTGATTTCACATTCTCCTCTTTCCATTAAAAGGTTGTGCAGACGCTTGAAACTCACAAATATTACAAATGCAAAAGCTTCTGTTAAAAGTATTTGCTTCCACTTACTAATGCAGACAGCCAGTTATTAGCCAAACTCTAATTTCCTGTCCCCGCTTCATGGTTATTCCCCTGTACGTCACTCTTCTTTTCTTGTGCTGAAACAAAATCTGGCAATTAGCTCTTATCTTCTCATTCTGCAGACAATAGTGTGTGCTGAAATGAGTTCATGGTTCATGGTCACGGAGCTTTTAATCACAACCCTGGACATTAGCCATTAGAGGAACCAACAGCTGTGCTTATACACCCACCCAGCTCACAATGGAGCCCACACGGTCATTATGGGAGGTTCATTTGGTGAGGCTGAGGTTACTAATAAGGTTCTCTTATTAACATGGGGGGATCAAAAGAGGGCATTAGCAGTGGATATGGAGGATAGCTTTCCCATCATTTTGATGAGCAGGGTTATCTGGCCCTCTGCCTCACAGCCAGGAATGCACACGTGCACTGAGGGCAAGTGCACATCATTATGTTTTCACTGTAGCACACTATAACAATGAAAACATGACAAAAGCACGGGTTCATATTCTAACACTACTGCATACATGCATTGTATATTGAGCAGATATTGAAGTCGTAACCCTTGAAGAGTTTTATCTACACATTTCAGGTTCACCCTGCACACACAGTGCTACCGAACCCACACTCTCCAGGCAAGTAATCACTAATCACGATCACTTCCTCTTACAATGCTGAGCGCACACTGCTCCAGTGTTTTGTGACAGAACATGGATACACATCGCATGTTTTTGCTATGTCTGTGCTTGGGTGCTTTCAAATGATCTGATGCTAATTTAAAGATATTGTATTATGTATGAATGAAACATGCACATATTCTCCTTCCAGTGGAAACCATAAAAACACATAGATAAGCCAAATACTGTATAAGAATACTTATTTGGCAGCCTCATGGTTACAACTCCCAAAGGACATTTGGATCCTATTGGACAAAAATATGAAACTAAATAATAACTTCTAGATGTGCTGGGAGTCAGATTTAGCTTTTGGACTGAACCATGCTAGCTGTTCCTTCTTTTCCAGTCTTTAAGCTAAGCTGAAGGGCTGCTGCTGGCTTCAGATGGAACAAGTAATATTGATCTTTTCATCTAACTCCTGCCGAGAGAATGAAATGTATTTATTTTTTTCTCTCCACATCAACATCCAACCAGATGAGGTTTCACTCGAATGACACATTAGAAACTTAGCCACAAAGTAAATAGATGTGATGGAGTCATTATCACTCTTCTCACCCTGTTAACTCTGTGAGGTCCTGAGGTGAGACTTAAGACGGACAGTTGCATGCACAGGTGGATAACGCGTGCTTTCTTCTTATCTTCTGTTGCAACTGTATTGAACTTTGCTGTTCTGCTCTCTGACTCACAGTGTGGATGTTGCATTGAGGGATTAGGCCTCTTGCTTTCATCAGCTTATGTTGAGTCAAAAATTGAACAGGTGGTAGAACTTACAAGAGCAGAAAACAAACATACACAAAGGATTATGTGAACACAAACAGGGACTACCCATCAAGGCTTTTATGTGTCTGAACTTTTGGCCCTGATTATCTCTAACAGGAGCTGAGATCAGTCACAGTAACTGCTGGTGACTGTGCTCTGTACACTGACAATCCCTCATCTTTCTCATGCTCATGTTTCTCTCTGTTCATCTGCAAAAGGGCATCACAGAATTATTGACTGCAAACCCAAAACCAAACAATTGGCCCAGGAAGAATGAGTCAGAGGTTGTCATCCATTGATTTACTTGTCTGCACAGGTCTCTGATCAGCAGCGCGGAGTGTGAGACTGTGTGTTAAAAATGAAATAGGAGGCGTTGGGTGCAGCAGCAGCAACAACAACAACAACAACCCTGCAGTAAATCACTGAAACAGAGAGTGAGAGGAAATTGATTTGAGTCTTATGAGGCAGCAGTAAGTAAATAATATTGTTATTGAATTAACTAATGCTTTCCTCCACAGGCTCCTCCTTGGTGTGCCCTCGAGATCTGAGCATGCTCAGCTACAACATTCTGCATAATCGAGCATGTAAATTGCACATTACTCATGGAAAATTCACAAAAAGCTTCTTGTCTCCTCAGCTGACATGAACAATTCAAAACTTTCCTTCACAAGCACACAGGCACCTTGACAGAAGTGAATTCACCTCATTATCAAGTCAAATGTAGAGTCAAGTGTGGTCTCTCTCTGTAAGTGGCCTAGTTTAAACTCTGCAAAACTTTTTACCTAGATGTTTAAAAAAGTTGATTTCTAAAGGAAGATTTTATTTCTGATGAGGTTTATTACATCAACGTCCAATAGGTAAATAAAGAAAAGAAGAATAGAATATATAGATATCATGTAATGATCATAATTAAAACTGATTATTGCATGTTTTGCACTTTGTGGGTTAGAACACAACATTTCAAGATGGTGGCCTCTGACGTGGGACAAATTGTTATTTAAAACTCTAATATGTATTGATGTTAAATCGTTTTTGCATGCTATAAACAAATGTAAATAACTGAGTATTCAAGCTTAAGGGGAAAAAAACTGCATATCTTTTTTCCTGTACTGTGAATTCTGGCATTAAACGATTTGTTATCTGACTTTTGCATTACCTGGACATAATGTTTATTAATGGAGTTATCGGAGGAGAAATCTGCACTGAGCTGTGCAGTAACACATTGATTTTGTGTCCAACTAAAGTGTGTATGTGAGCCTGCTCATAAAGCCAGCCCAAACACAGGAAACTGTCTCATGAAACTACTGCCACCCAGTGGACAAACCGCTTACTTGCATGTAAAATCAGTGAACAGAGCCTTTTTTGCCTGGCTCAGACAGAAGTCAACTCATTATGAGTTCATTTAAGGTTTCCACTATATTCAATCAGAAATAGTTTAGTTTCCCACTGTCCTCACTTTACCCACACTGAGGTCAAATCTCAGACTACTTAAGGTCATATCACTGCTGCTATCAGAGGGTAATTGGCAGCAAGCTGAGCGCTTGAGCTGTCTCCCAGGTCTGTTTTGTTTACAGACAGAAATTGGCATCCTTGAGATACCTCTCTGCTTTATCATTCTGTCTTTCTGAAGCAACTGCGCTATGCTAATCCTTGAAGACTCCAGCTCCCACCTGCCAGCCCTCATTATTTTCATGCTATTTTTGAGATAAACAAAGTAGAGTAGCTCGGCGCCAGTGAGATTTCCCTCCATCGTACAGTAATGAAGATGGAGATGGCAAGCAGGCCACCAGAAAGAGAAGCAAGGCTTCAATGTTTGCTTATGCCAAGGGCATTTACCTCTGAGATACTGATCACATGGATTTTTTTATGTATGTTTCAGTAAAGAAATATTGTGCACGGTGCTCTGTAAGACAAGGAAAAAGTGTAACATACACAAAAAAAGTTCAAAAAACAACAAATCATATAGAAAAGGTAGAAAACAAGAACGAAGGAAACAGTGAGTGAGCTGAGGCTATTTGTCAGCAGTTGTATCCAAGTTGTATCCAAGGCCAAGGAATAGGACATCCCTCTTGTTTGTTTGATTGGGCTGGCTAGAAGTCTCTTTGTATATGTGTCCTTGTTTTTTTTCCCTTTGGAAGCATTTTATGACAGAATGAAAGCACAAGTCAAGGTTTGAGAGTTTAACAAGGTGTTGCAGTTCATCGTAAAAAAGTATAGCTGAAATGAAGCTGGTGAGGATGACATGTTTTATACATTATTATTAATAAAATACACTTTACTGCTCAAGGTTTGTATTTGTGCTCACAGACCTAATGTTTCATGAGGTCTGAGCACTCACTGCAGTCCAAAAATGTAAAGTAGAGCACTTAGGGAAATGCTATCCAAATGCAAAATAAGTGTTCAATTCTCCACTTGGTCCAAGAACAATGCAGTGTCACCTGGTCAATACAAAGGTTTCAGTTCAGACAAAAAGGTACACAGATCCCCCCTCTCTCTCTCTTCCTTCTCCTGCCCTCCCCCCAAAACTCTTGGATGTTCTTGGCCTTATCTCAAACACCTCTATCCCCCATGCATACAATTAGCCCCTTCCCCCTGTCTCTCCCTCCCACACTTGGCCATTAACCCTATTAGCATAAGCACAATAGCTAAACAGAGAAGAGGCACTGAGCAAAAAAAAAAAAAAAAAAACACAGAAACAATCACGAAGCTCATTGCTATTCTTGATCCACTGGCTCGGTTTGACCTGTGAGTCTGAGGTTCTGAAGTGGTTTTATGTAAGGATTCGATTTGCTTGTAATTTGCACTGCATGTGGTTTGTGAGCTTGAATTAACTGGTTGGCTTGTTGTGATGTCCTGCACTAAAGTTCTGAAGTTAAACTGAGCAATTTCACGTGATAAATAGTCCAATTTATCCCACAGAGAATCACATCAAGATGCAGCTGATGGAGCATGAGATAAGGAAAGGATCCACAGATTTGACCATTTGATTTGGGGAAATTAGCACTAACTACTCTATGAAATAGCTTTAAAACTTTGTACCAGGTGACATGTGTTTATAAGGTGAAATAATAAAGCACAATGCTGCATGAAATGACCTGTGATTCAAGGACTAATGACACGAGTCATTGAGTGTTGATGATGTGGATCATTTATTGAGTACAGACTGTCTCACCAACTCAAACTGCCGGTGTTAACAGTACCCATTCAAGACTTGTAATTCATACAAAAATAAATAGTACAAATGTCAGATGAAAGCTGGCATTACAGAGGTAGTCTATGTGGACAACAGTACACAAAAGTAGCTTATAAAGGCAAATCTCTCTGCAGGAATTTAGAGAAAAAAATAGGTAGTTTTGAAATGAAGGAGTGTACAAAAATAATTAAAAAAATCTCTTAATCTATATTCAGGTTATATCTCATAGATTTGTAGGAGCAGCTTAACCCAGATTGTGCATAATGCCAAAGATAATACATTCAACGGTGTAACAGGAACCATTCTAGTGCAAATACAATGTCACAGAAAATTGTAAAATGCCAATTATAAAACCACCAAAACAGTGCACAAATGTGAAACCCTGAGCTGTGTGATCAAGATTTATGATATTGGACTGGTCAAAAAGTAGAAAACAAAGGAGTAATCTTTTCTGAAAAATAATGTTGGCTTTCAGTCCGAGAAAAAAAAAAACACTACAAATCTCTCAGATCAATATTTCATGCAACAAAAAGCATACAGTATAAGCATTAACAAATCATACAACAATAAAAAAAAAATCAAGGGCCCCAAGTCTGATTAAAACAGAGTGGAGGAGAGACGCTTCAAACAAAATGCTGGTAAACTGCAGCTTTGAACTGCCTTTCGCCTGCAGGGCAACATGCAGGGCTTTAACGAACCCACAACTCAGTCTCTTTTCACACACGTGCAAATGTCCAGGAGGAAGGACTGATGTGTGGTGGTGGTGGGGCAGAGGAAGGACACAATTCATTTCGATGCTGAGCCTGTGTTCTAACAGTCTATAAGAAAGTGAAGTCAACAAGTCTAAGTTGTGTGTCTATAACAAGATGTAGAGGTATGAATGTGAAGTTCACCAGAGCCCCCCCTCCCCCTACATGCCCCTTTGTTACCCGTGAACCAGTGACACTCCATGATGCAAAGCTCGCTTCCACATGTAGTAAGTTGAACGTGGGGTGAATGGGAAGTAGGACCTGAATTCTTTGAATGTGGGGAAGGATTTCTCCTCAAAGCGTTGCTGCAGGAAGAGCTTGGCCTTGGCCTTGAAGTTGGCCAAAGCTACAACATCCAATGCAAACATCTGCTCATCTGTGGGTGCCTCTCTGTGAAGGCTGTGCATTGAATGTGTGGGATTGAACGAGGGCATGATGGAAGTTTCTAGAGATGGGAGCACATTCTGGCTCTGCAGGGTTTCTGTGCTTTCTGTGCCTGTGCTCTCCAGGATCTCTGGGACATCAACCTCTGCCCTCTGGGCAACCAGCTTCTTGCGGCTCTGGCCGTTGCGCCACAGCCAGTAGAAACATGGGGACATAGACGGGAACTTGAGTCTGAACTTTGTCAGGGAACATTTGGACCTCTGTATGTGCAACTTTGCAGCTTCTCTGAGCTGCTTTTTACTCACATATGCCTGCCTGAAACTTCTGTGCTTCTGCCTGCAGATCCTCATCCTCGGCACAAAGGGCTGATGAACATCAGGATGCACTGGTGACAAGCTTTTTGGACTTTGACTCTTGTCAGCATCTGAGCTATCCTCACTGCTGCCGGTACTGCTGCCTTTGTAACCTCTGTTGAACAACATGGCTTCCCTCCTCCAGTTGTAGTAGGTCGATCTTGAGATTCCTGGAAAGTTTCTCTTGAAGATCCTGAAGGGGAAGTAGGTGTTCATGGCAATGCAGTTCTGAAGACAGCGTTTAGCTTCCTGCATGTGTGCTAAATTCTGGGCTCGTTCCACTTCCAGCTTGCCAAGGCTGAGGCCAAACATGCTGGCCACGCTGTCATGGTGGTCAGGCTCGTCCAGCTTTGCTTCAGGTGATGACCAGGCCTCCTGCTCAGTGCTCTCCCCAGGACTGATCTCTCCGGTTGAAGATGAGGTGGAGAAGGTTCCGCCAGTTTTCAGGAGTTCATGTTTCCAGTTGTAGTAAGACGACCTTGAGATCCCAGGGAAAATTTCTTTAAACTGGTGCAGAGGTATTAGCTTGCCCTCTAAATAGCATGTCTGCAGGAAATACTTTGCCTCATACCTGGCAGCTGATTTTTTGCAGTGTTCCCGTGACTGCCTCTTCCAGCGGTAGAAGGTTCTCTTGGTGATGTTGTACTTGTCTTTCAGATTAGGGTAAGACAGTGTCGAGTCGTGGGTCAGAAGCTCCTCGTCCTTGATGGGAGACGCCCTCTGCTCACTATCAGGGCTCCCAAATGTGAGATCACTTGTCTGGACAAGTGCCACAAAATTATTTGGCCTGAACAGAGACTCTGACTGCAGCTCGCCTGACCACATGATGTGGATGGTTTGCGGCTGGCCCTTAGGACAGGTTCTTGGACGTATAACTCTGTTAAAATATGGTCTGATCTTGGGGTTGAATAAGGGGTAGATGGAGTAGATGTTAAACTGAAGAACTGATGACAGGGCGTACACATGCCACATGTTAGCATAGGACCCAGGGAAGCAGGAAGCTTTAACATCTGCGTCAAAGATGGCCTCCAAGACTGCAACAGGCAAATTGAGCATGTCCTCAGACTCCTCAGCACACAGACTGAAGCGAACAGCCTGGAGCATCATTTTAGAATCTATCATTCCGGACAAGTAGTATCTCTTCCACAGCACCATCTCCACCACGGTCCGTACCTGTGATAATAATGGATTTAGCATTACAATCATTAAAGGTGAAAAGCTCCTGTAGTGTAAATGTAGCAACAAAGACCAGGCTTACCTGTAGCTCCAGGCTAAGTCCAGTGTTGCCAACCAACAATGTGCTGACTGCATCAAACAACAAGTTGCCTTCTCCATTACAGTACAGAGGCAGGAGGGACCCTGGGGCATCGTTTGGGTACAGGCCTTGAGCTACGTCATCCACGCCTGACCACTCAGGGAAATCTCGACAGGGGGTCTGGGGGAGCTGGAAAGGAGCGAGGACCTGATCCACCTCCAAAGCAACCTTGGTCAGAGCATCCAGGCCAGAGCTCTCCGTGGCTTCCTGGAGTTCTTCCAGAACGGACAGCACGACCTCCTCCCTCTGAATCATACCTGAGGATATAATGAGAGCTGCAGGAGAAAAGCAGAAGATACTGAGATACTGTCCTGGGAAAAGGAAAAGGAACATTTGATCATGTTACCACTAGACTGGATTATAAAACTACTGTGGTTTAACTTCTACACAGCAGATGCAGCATCAGTTTGTATTCTGACTGAAATAAACACACCTCACCTGGTCCTAAGCTGCCTTCTTGTCTGTTTATCACCTGGCTAACCTTTCAGCTTTGTTTTTGTACGGTCACAACTGCTTAAAAATATGCCTGATCAAAAATACTTCCCGGGGGAAAAAGTTAAAAAAGTTATACTGTGCTTTAAATTAGCCTATTTTATATTAAAGAGTATACGCGTCTTCATATTAATCAAAATTCAAAGTCATTACTACGCTGGATAATAAGTCCTGCTTTGCGTTGCGTTTGTTTTGGCCTGAATATATCACCTGATCAGCAAACAAAGAGGAAACTTCACTTACCTGTGTGTCCTGTGTGTTAAAATGTGCCTCAGAGGAAGTCACGCAGCGGAGGGTGAAGTTCTGGTTTTCTGATTCTCTGATCTCACTCTTGAGAGTTTTAGTCCATTGTGCGCGAGCAGCTCCCGTGTGTCCTGTCCACTGGTGCGCACTGGAGATTTGGGGGGACTGATAAGCAGCACCTCCCATCAGGAAATAGTCAATCGTCGATTCGCTGTTTTTTTGTCTCTGCGCTGTGAAAAACCTCCCCTCTTCCCTCCTTCTCCTCCTCCCCCACCCACCCCACCTCCTCCACCAGCCGACGAGCCAGGGTCAATTTCAATGTGAAGTGTTAACAAAAGCCAATGTGTCGGGGTAAGAACACAGGGGCCAGCCCGTGTAGGTGAACAGGTATCGGTCCCGTTTTACCTTTTGATCAACACGTTTATGCTTTTTTTTGTCAGAGCCAACTCCACAGTCAACAGTTCAATTTCAAGGTTACTTGTGAAGTGCCCCTCAGTGCCATCAGTAGCTGTTTCTGCTGCATTAAAAGAAGACATGTGTGAAGTTTATTTAAAATACATGAAGCCCTCTCTGTGTGCAGACACAAATAAATGCAAATAAACATAAAACAATACATTGACCTTGTTCCTGATCATGCATTTGTCCTTTAGTAGACACTTTTACAGGCTGCTTTGTGGATTAGAGGGAATATGTGCAGACAGGGTGTGGACATGAGACCATGAGGAAGACTCCTGAGCTCCAAGTCTGCTTGTTTCTCCACTGTATCACTTTTAACACCTTCCCTTCTCCTGCCTTTTGCAGGATTTCAGTAATCAAAGCCTTTTGTTCCACACACGCACAACAATCCCAGCGACTGTCCCCCAACCCCCCGCAAGCCCCTACAGTACCTCTACACACACTCAACATTCACACAACAGGGGACAGGAGCATTTGGCCCCCACTGATCTGTCCACTCCGAGGCCTCTGCAGACAAGCTGGTGCCTGGGTTCACTGGGGTTCAAGGCTTTGACTTAAAGCTTATCAGCTATTTGAATAATGTGTGGCTGCCCCCGTCTAGAGGGGTGTTTGGAAAAGAATGGATACTTTTTCACCTCTTAGGTCTGGATATCTGCACTCCAAATAGAGATAATGCACATAGACACACACTTGTTAAAAGGTATGGCCATAGGTGTGACTCTTTGTCTTCCTTTAGATTTGTTCATGGTGTTTTTAGTTGTTGAAAGAAATGAACGAACAGGTTGTGGTACATGTACTGCACAATACTGAAAAATAAGGACATGTTTGGCATCTAAAAGTACAGATGAAATACATATTCTAACCTGAAGAAGACCCAACCAGCATCATCTTATGGTTTATAATGAACACACAGGTTATAATCAATATACAAATTAGTTTAAATATAACCTTTTACACTGGTCTTGTAATCAGAGCTGATTCAATTAAATTTTATTTATATAGCACCTTCTACAATCAACATTGTCTTTAGGTGCTTTACAGAAACCCACAGCCTGAATCCCTGAGCAAGCAGACAGTGTTGAGACTCGACTCACAAGGGAGAGTTTAAGGAGGAGAAGAGGTAGACAAGACAGGATGGAAGAGTGAGAGAGAGAGAGGAACATACAGGCAATTAACATCATACAATAAAGAACAAACATAACAGCTACATAAGTCATCATCATGGTGCTTTATCTCTCCTCTGTTCTTCCTGCCTTCATCTTCTATTTATTTAAATTCCTTTTAAACAAATTGCACAAAAAGTTGGTCTGAATACTTTCATCTTTTTAAATCCAAATTTGAATCTGATTAGTATAACATGCAGTATGCAGCGAGAGCCTCTAACTCATCCAGGTATGGCTCCTCATCTACATTCACCCCCTTCCTCTCTTGTGTCTTCAGCATCTCCTCAACCCCCACAAGTCAATCACACACACACACCTTAGGTGTGTAGATTAGCTGTGCTGCACTGCACTGTGAACAGTAGTGGGCTGGCTGTAAGCATTTAAAATGCAAATAGGGCAACACTGGGACCGGCTCCGGCAGTCTAATACCTGCTGTTTTTGTGTGTCTATGTGTACTAGCTGGAGAGAATAGACCCTGCAGCAAGCAGTGTACTCCACACAAATATTAATTTAGTATGTTTGCACAGGAGAAGTGGTTTAGCTTGTGCCCAGAGTGAAGTGCTGGATTTTTGGCCAAACTAAATGTTTGCACTCAATCACATAAAAGAAAAATCAATACCATTAAAATATGCCACTCCACAGTGTTCGCTGCACAATGTGCCTTTTTTAAGCAGTGTTGCCTGCCAGCACATTTTAGAGTTCCTCTGTCTGGTTTGTACAAGAGAGGCCAATCAATTAATTTCTGTCAAATCGGCCTGATTTCACTGAAAGGGAAATAGTCAAACTGTCAATGTAAACCCAGGATAAAACTGATGTTGTAGCTATATTCTATAAAGAAGGTATTAGAATGATGTGCCTCCAAGTTTATTTCAACAACTGTACACAACAAGGTCAGTGATGCTTGTACTAATGTTGAATTAACCACTGACAGTAAAGTCTCTACTGTCTCTATTGATGTATTGGCAGCAAGGTTTTACTAAAATGATTATTTTTCTTGTGAAGGCTGAGGTTTTATTTTTTAAATTAACAAAAAACTTGTCATTTGTCACAGTAAATACATAAGTTATATAACTATACTATACTATACTATACATATATAGTTGTGAGATGACATTAAAGGCAAAAGAGGCAAACACATTTTTAAGGCTAAAAGGCTAAAATGGTGTGAAATTTAAAATTAACAATTTCACATATTAAACAGTTACAGTTGGTGCTCAAACAAAGAAGCATCAGCAGTATCTGACACTGGCATACTCTGTGGACTCTGTGCAGTCCTGGACCTGCACTCTGCCTGAGCCAGCAGCAGCAGGGAAAATAACATCAGCGTAGATCACCTCATCTTGATTTGCATCCTACACAGAAATACTCATTTATTAATGTTGTTTACATAAAGGATTTCTCTCTCTCTCTGTGGTTTGATGACTTACATTGTTGGTAGTCATGGGTGAGTCACGAAGCTGCATGTCTGAAAAAGACATATAGAATAAAAATGATAGTCAGTGACGGTTATTGCCAAACATTTTCCACAGGATATGGAACTTTTAGGGCACAACACGCAAATGATTGCCTCAAACACCACATAGTACAAAGTTGTGCAAGCTTGACGCACATTAAGATTGTATAGTTTCACCAGACTTGTATAGATTCAGGAAGTTTAGGAGAACTTACTTGCTCTTCTTCTGTTTACAACAGATGCTGCAATCAGTGCTGTCAACACCACACACCCCACCACCCCTGCAGCAGCCCCAGCTGTGCCTCCACCTAAAAACAGAGATTTAAATGGCCAAGTGAATGTTTTTGTATAATTATAACTGTAAATAAGAATAATGTTGTACCTTGGTGATCAGCCAACAACCTCGTGTGTCTATCCACAGTCACCTGGCACCTAAACGTCTTGTTTTTTGGACTTTGACGGGTGACAATCAGAGTTACATCACAAGAGGACTGCTGCTTTATCTGATGTTGTGAGTCCTCTAGTATTCAAGCACCAGTTTCATCCACCCACATCAGACTTATCTCTTGTTGTAGTTCTGTATAGCAGTGTCCCTGCTCTGTGTAGGTGAAGAGAACACACTGCAGTGACGCTGTGCTTGGCACAATGTTAAAGTCTGGGGCGGCCGAGGGGGCTGAAAGGAAGAAAAAAAAATGATTGCATGACCAAGATTATTCTCCTTTTTCTTCCTCAGATCTTATTAGCAACCCACACACCAGACAAAATCCTGACCGTACTCACAGTTGTAAGAAGAGAAGAAACCCGGCCTCTGCTGGCAGCGATGGCATCCAATGTCCCCCGCTGTGAGATTTTTGACTTGCAGAATGCATTCTGAGTCATAGGCCTGGGATTCAGATGTCTGAATCTCTCCATTAGTGACTATTGCAGCATAGTCACTTATCCCCCCTGCAGTAAAATGCCAAACATAATAGCAGACCAGCTCTTCACCACACTGAAATCTAACATCATTTCAGCAAATATCCGACTCTCGTCTCCATATACACCTGTGGAAAGAAGAAAGAAAGACACTTCCTCCACTGTGTGGAACACTTTAAATACAGTAAATAAGATGGTGTTAACATTTACCTGTCCTGATGAGATAAAGCAGCAGCAACGTCACAGTGATGTGAAGGATTCCAGCCATCCTGTGTGAAAAGGTGCAACAGATTCACTGACTGGTCAACAGAAGCATCACTTCCTGCATTTACCAACATCCTCAGTCAGCTGACTGACACGGTCTTATATTTGTTAGAGGGGAGTTAATGCTGCCTCTTCTGTTTTATTAAAGTTATTGTCAATTCTGCCAAAAGTACAGAAGGTACACAGTGTGCAAAACAAGGCACACACTTATATTATATATATATATATATATATATATATATATATATATAATATATACACAAAAGAGTAATCTATTAAAACATATACATATATTCAGTCAAGTGAAAAATGTAATTGTTGTGTTTTTGACATATTTGGACAAAATTATTTTTTTATTATATACACAAAAATGTAATTAAATCCATAAAATCAAAATCTGGTTTCTAGATTAGACATAAACAAGACTAATTTAAAGTAAGGTCAGTTTTGTCTGGGGTCTGCTGCTGCCTCTGCTATTAAAATTTGAACCTCACAAAAAGTTGTGTATGCTCGTAGGTTATGAGCAGTGAGGTTAAAAAAAAAAAAACTGAAAACTGGAGAGTTTACAGCAACAGTGCACAGGTTTGGAGCCTTTCACCCCAACTGTGAAGCATGTCTGTGGAAACAACATTGTTTCTCTGTTGCTTCAGGGCAGCATCATCGATTCTACTATGAATTTTGCATCAAATCAAGCAGCGATTGAGGGTATAGTGAAGCTGTCTGTCAAAACCTGGAGCTGGAAGTGGATGTTTCAGCAAGAAGGAATGATGACTGTCTTCACAAACGCACACAGGGGTCACTCAGGAAGAAGAAAGTGAATGATACTGAATGGTGTGGTAAAGGGATCTCGAGGATGGTATCCACTCAAATGTCTGTCGAAATACGTCAAAAAGCTGACAGTTTCAGTATCATACAACCATGATACTTTTATGAAGTATCTGCTTTCACAGGGAATAGTTGAGAGCTGGGATGTCCATCGTGTTTGTGTTAGATACACATAAGATGGACTTTGCAGTGAAATTTCAAAGACAGGAACTCAACAGAGCACACAATTTAAATTCAAAAAATAAATAATAGATTTTCAAAAAGCAAGAGAGCAACCCTCAGCAGTGCAGCTTTGTATGTTTATGTTTGAGCTTGACAGCCAACTGTTCTTAAAGAGATGTTAAAATCCATTGTGTGTTTTTTTTCCTCTGTCAGAAGAGGTGACCTTCAGAGACAAAACAAAACAAGAGAAGAATCACAGCGCGATTCTGAAACAACACAACAGATGTTACAGACAGTGTCTTCAAATCTTTCAAGTCTTCACAGTTTCGCAGTTAACCCTTTAGTGCAAAATGGCGACCACAATATTCAAATAGAGAAGTATATAAATAATTTGAATGAATAACTAGAAACAGTCTTTATACAACCAAACAGTATATTTTGCAAACAAGATAAAATAAAAAAAAATGCAGCACAAAGCTGTACAAGTTGTACTAAGGGTAGTATTCATCTTTCACACAGAGGTGAGCTAGTGACAAGCAGGTTTAAGTGCATAGATCATCAAAAATAACGATCATCAAAAATAACGATCATCAAAAATAACGATCATTTAAATAACGATGTGATTTTAAACATTGCAGTTTGAGGCAGTGCATGTATCCCTGGAGCAATCATCACAGATGAAGACCATATATGCTACAGTGCCATGACAATACATAGAGGTGACAGGTTAATGAGAACTATACTGGCCTATTTACTTGTAGTTGCTTCAGATTATTAGGATAAAATCCCACTTTCAATATGATACCAAGTACCATTGTGTTTTGTCTTTTTATTTTTCATTGTGCTGTTGTTGCATCTGGTCAGCAGATGGCGTTAAAGCTGTGGAACGTGTTGAAATATCATTGTACTTGTCTGCAAAAATGAAAAGAAAAGTTGCATTAAATTGACACAGTCGATTGCAGAATAATCTTTATTTACCTATTTGTCTATTTGTACAGAAGTTTAGTGACAAACAGGTTATTAACGACACAAAAATATCATGTCTCAGTTTTTCAGTTCACATCTCTTCAGTATAACAGCAAACCAGGCCAGACTTTAAAACTGCATAAACATTTGTGGAACCACACTACACAAAAATGAAAAATATATATATGTATATACGTATGAATATATATACACAGTAATCACTTCAGTACAATCTCACATTCCACAGATACACTCTGTACATATTGCATCTTTCACATCAGCTGGATCAATGATTAGCAGCACTGACTTTTAAATTTAAACAGCAGGTTTCCCAGAAATCATTGTGTCCTTCAACTCTCACAAGTGTCGAGCAGACACTTGTGAGCGTGACTACCAGTGTGTTACATTCAGCATACTTCAGTTACCTGTTTTTTTTGTTTTTATAGCTGTCACTTCCCACCCTCTGTGGATAGTTTTCATATACAAATAACAACCTTCAGGTAGAGCCTTCAGGAGGAGCAGATTGTACTGATACTTTAGTGCATTTATTGGAGCAGACGTTATGTCTTAACAGCAACATTCAGGATTAAATACAAACAAGTCTTCAGATACACACAGAGGAAGACAAACTGCCATTTTTACATCTTCAAGCTACTACAGGCTGTTGATAAATAAATCTAATTAAAGCCCCAGTCCAGATTAGGTGAAGGATTCTTGAGCATTATTAACCAGAACACTCGGTGATGTGCAGTTAAATAATTGGAGATCTTTTGCAGTTTGAGGGTTTCATGTACCGGTACTCAAAAGCTTCCAACCGCAATGTGCTGCCTGATTATTATCATTTTGTTTGTTTGCACAACAGATTTGATGAGATTCTGAGTACATGTTGTTCAAATGTTTGTTTTTTCTTCTGTTTGTTCTTCAAAGAATAAAAAAAAAACGGTCCCCTAAATTTGTGGTACTGTTTTGTTTTTATGTTCCCCTCAAAATATATATAAAACAATTATAAAATAAAATTGGGACAGTACCAGATACAGTACAGTGCCATGCTCCACTTCCGGGCTAGGCCTTTAATACAGCAGTAAATGTACAGTAATAACACTTCACATTAATTGGATGAACAAAACAGGCCTTCACATAACATGGTTTGTGTCTACTGGATTCCTGTGACCAATCAGATTATAGCTGCAGGGGTTTTTGGTTTAAAAGACAGTTGTGCACGTTCTGCACACTCATCACATGCTACATTGGCTTTCTCTCACTCACTTGACTCTTCACAGTATACAGCTCAGGTACAGACATGTGCTTCAGCTTCCACAAAATAAACGTATGTTATAAGGCAGGAAAGTTTTGAATGAACTCAAAATAAGTGTAGACACTGATGCAGTCAAACACTGCATACTCCCAGATACTGTAGAGATATCATTGTTTTGTCATTGTGCTGGAGCCAGTTCATGGCTCCAGTAACAAGTCCAGATCCATGTCATACATAAAATACTTCTAAGAATAAAGATAGGCGCTACAGTTAAAAGCCTCCAGTTTCTGACCCCTTTACAAATCTGCATCTTTACGGAAACTTAAATTATTGCTAAAAATAAATATGTTTTTAATCTCTTTTCCTTGTTGAAAGGAAAGTAAAAGCAAGTGCAGGTATCGTCTGACTTAAAACTGGGAATGGCTGGTCTCATGTAAAACAGTCACACAGTCATAAAAGATCTCATATGTATATTTTGTCTCTCCATGCCCCTGTAAAGTGCCCAGATTGAGGGTTTGACCTCTCTGCTGTCACAGGCTGGTGGGTTGGGCCTGCTGCTGTATCTGTGTGTGGTGGCTAGGCTGAGCCGACTCACAGTCCTTAGGTCCTTCCTCCACCCCCCGTGCGTACATTAGGACGAGGGTGACAGTAGCGAAGGTGGCTGCGTTCACAGGGAAGGCTCGGAGCAGCGTGGAAGTGAGGCCTCGCGTGAACACCATGTAGCCCTCTTTCCTGACACTCTGTCGCACACAGTCAACAATGCCGCTGTACTTGTAGACTCCCCCCACTCCATCTGCTTGGAGCCGTGATTTGATCACATCTACGGGATAGGTGGAGAGCCAGGATGCAATACCAGCCATGCCTCCAGCAAACAGCAGTTTAGGGATCATGTAGCGGTCATCAGGCTCACAGCCAAGGCTGCGCGTCAGCACATCATATGCCAAGAAATACACTCCGAAGCCCGGTGTCTCGCGGATAAGCGTGGTCACCATTCCTCTGTTGACTCCCCACATTCCCTCCCTGTTGTAGATGCGAGCCAAGCAGTCTAGCGAATTTTTATACAGCTTCCTAGAAGACTTCTTCTCTCCTGTTCCCTGCATTTGCATGCGGGTTTTGGCTAGCTCCATGGGACAGCAGATAGCACACTGTATAGTACCCGCTGCTGCACCAGCAAGAAACTGGTTCATGGGAGTGTCCTGTCCCAGGAGTCGCATGGTGTTTCCCTGTACACCAAACACTATAGCGTTGATGAATGTAAGGCCCATCATGGGGGATCCAATGCCTTTATACAAACCAAATACCTGTGGTGAGGATGACAAACATCAAGTAACACAATAAAATAACACCAAAGGCTCTCCTTTGAATACCTTGACTAATTTAATCACATTGCTTTGTGCTCATAGTTTGACTATTCAGGTTACTCAGCCCATTTTTAAACAAGCAGATTCAGAGCTGACACTTAAAAGAAAAAGGTACCGTAGATTTAAGCTGGATCCATACTCCGCGAGACAAAGACATTTTCCCCCCCTGCAGACGTTACGCCCACAAAATGACGTCATTTTTTGTCTCTGACCGCCCGCTGATCCGCACTCCTGTGCACAGGGTCCGGGCCGAACTTTGTCTTTCAAGGCTGTGCGGCAACCATGCTGTGATTGGTCGGAATTTATTGTGGGCGTGATGAAAGTGGAGAAGCGCAAGAGCCTCTCCAGGTATATAGGTAGGTGTATAAACAGCGCTGATTCAACAGATTTAGATAAGACCATACCGGTTTTGCATGATGAGCAATAAAAGAAAGAAAGAAAGGCAAGTCAGGGTGATTTGTCACCAATAACTCCAGACATTCACACATACCAGATGGTGACTGTTATTACCATTCTATATACTCCTACATACCCGGGCATAATAGGCTCGTTAACAATGTCTGTATATCTTTGCTATTGTTACTTTTAATGTCGCATCTTCACAGCTCATCACCGGACAGTTTGAAGTATCGCAGGCACATTGGAACACAGTAGATGTGCAAATGTGGTCATAAAGGCACAAACACTGAATCTTTGCTATTGTTACTTTTAATGTCGCATTTTCACAACTCATCTCCGGACATCTCACGCTGTTGCAGGCACCCTCTCTGTATAATGCCCTCTTGCCATGGCACAAGTCCTTGTGGTGTGTAAAAACACTCAGTAAAGTCTTTCCTTATAGTTTAGTGGGCGGGCCGTATGAGGAGTTCTGCACACACGCGTCTCGCGGAGTATGGTACCTCAGTGCGGAAAAGACCTTTTTTTTGTATCTCTTACCACCCGTGGAGCGCGTTCTCCGCTCTTTGTCTCGCGGAGTATGGATCCAGCTTTAGGCACGCTGAACTTTCACACTGGGGTTCATCTTTATAACATAATATTGTGAGACCCAGCAGTCCAAAAAACTACATGTATCAACTCAATGTGAGCAAACAAAGTCAGACTAGTCAAGTGTCCCTGACTTTAAGATGCCTCAAAAGTGTCTGACATAACTCTGCTATCAGTTACTCCGACCTTACTGACTTTACCACAGACCATAAAATGTATCCAGGTTCAGCCAGGAAAGCTGCACACTGCTAAAGATAGGTCTCACAAAGAGTCACGAGCAGCAAGATCACAGCCTTACAGCACCACAAAGGTACATGCAAAAAAAACAAATAGTGATATCAGTCATAGCACTTGATTATATGCAAGAGAAATCCACCTACCGACTCCTGTCGTATGATGGATTGGAAACAGTGAAAGGTACCGCGATACAGAGGCTTGTCAACATTCTGGACCTGCAGTCTGACCTGGCAGAGACACAGTGCAAAGATCAGATAGCACTCTAGAAAATACAATAGATATGTTTTTTTTTTTACAAAAATGGTTAGGTATGTTATGCACATATAAAAAAAATACATAGGTGTGCAATGAAATACTGAGACATATTCCATGAATTTCAATTGCAAATCAAGGTCCAAAGGTCCTACCTTTACTGTGTCAAATGGGTGTCCAACCAAGACTCCAGCAGCACCTACAGGCAAAGGTAAGTCATGAATAGTTGATTTTGAGTGCATAAAGAAAAGGCCTATTGGATATTATATTATTAAATATAAAATTCTGCATTATACTGATAAAATCTGCCAGTATTACCCAGATTGACTATATCATAACTTAGACCATGTGAACTCACACTAACTCAGTCTTGACAGTCTTTGTACACAGGCCTTGATATTTTCAGGCTTTTATTACCAGTCTTGGAGTCTGGTTGAGCAGTGTTCAGTGTACTGCCAACCTCTTAAGGGTTACACTGCCTTATCTCTAGCCAACTCACTGGGCATCAACACCCTCTAAAATTTTCTTTAGCACTCCTTTGAACATTACATAACTGCAGGCTGTGCAGTGCATACCCAATGTTGCCATGCCAGTTTGGCCTTCTCATCCAAGTTCCATCAAAATAAACTATAACATGACACCACCAGAATTACGATATGAAATTGTTAATACCACCATTACAGGACTGTATCCATAAATTTCACTCCAAGAAAATAAGAACAACTGCATGAGCATAACTTCTTAAGCAATATATAACCGACTGAGTTTTATATAGTCCAAATAAATAATACCAAAAATTCCAAAAGCCATCACTTTGCTGTTGGTTTTATTTGTAATGTTTGAAAACTATGAAGACAAGAGTACAAAATGTTGACTGTGTCTCATCACAGTAAACAAATGCAACAAGATAATCCTGCATAAGCACCTGCGCTGTCACATGACCCATTTGTAAAAAGAGCCAATCAGAAGTGAGTCCCAGCTGTAAGCCAGGAAAAGAACACAAGCACCTGAGAAACACGCAGAGCACAGGGTGTTGCATCATTGTTCAAAGGAGAAATTCCTTCAATGTGTACATTTATTTATTTGTGAGTAAAGACTTCACTGTCAATTTCAGTTTGGAGCTTTTGAGCCAAGCACAAACTAGGCCAAGCTTTAACGGCATTCAGCAGCATTCCACTGCCTGTACATGGTACCCTGAATTTGAGGAACCACATGGTCTGTCACATCAGAGCTCAGGGCCTGACACTGTAAATAAAGAAAGCTTGGGATTGGACTGTGAAGGGGTGTGTGTACTGATTCATAGTTTCTGTGTGTGGCGTGTCGATCCGTAAGCAGCCAAGCCATCCAGGCCAGAAAGCTTCGGTTGCACTTGTGGAATATTTGCATACTATAAATTTGTGTGACAGCAGGGATGTGCATAAAGTTGGATTAGCCTCTGTGAGATAGCTTTTCTCTAGAAGAAATTAAAAATGACACCAAAATTGCCTAATATTTAAAAAACTATTATTTGAAAAAAAAACTTAAAGTTGACCCAGAATGTCCTCTGTGAGATGAACATTTTAGATATTTGATAGTTGAATGGCTGAAATCGGTCAATGTATGCTGAAGATATTATAGCAATTAACTTGTCTGTCACTGTCTGACAAATAAAGTTGATTTGATGAATGAACCGGGTGTATATGTAACGTGGACGTATCAAATAAAACCTTTTAAAATTACTTAATAACTTAACAAAACATTTATCATTAACTAATTTATCCTAACCTGCTAAATCTTAATCTCACTTCACAGTCATCTCACCAGATGGCCTGCGGTGGAATTTCGAAAATGCGGTTGCAATCTTGTGACAGAGTTGCATCACATTATTATAATAGGCGGTGCTGGTGCATGTTTGTTTTTCTCCCGTTTAAAGCAAAACTTAGTTTCAGCTGTCTCAAAACAAGGTGGATCAAATATCAACTAACGAGGCACCCTATGTGGAGCTGTCACTGACTTACCTCCGATGCATCCAGCAACGAAGTCCATCACTGATCTTCAATGTCACCCAGTTGAAGGACTTATCACTATCTAAGAGAAGCGGTTCTCAACTACACTTCAAACTCAGTTTTCCTCAGAACCGTTAACTCTGCGACCCACTTGAAAGTGTCTTGTTCAATCTAGCTAATGGGCCAAAATTAATTTACACTTTCAGTTAGCGTTTATGTTAGCTAGCACTCGCTAGCTAGTTACAGGTCCCTTTCTACGATATACAAATGCTAACAAATGTAATTTCTCTAAGCAGCTATTTAGCTTGATATGTTGCTCTATTTGTTCTGGTAAAAGTCCCCTATTGCCTTACACGCCCTCCATGAACCGCAGTGGTGTTTATAATCAATGCGGACTACCTCTCCCCGGTGTCTGTATCATGGAGGTTTATTGTGGCACGCGAGTGGCGTCACAGGAAGTAACACACAGGGGGCGGGCTTTACGTCGGGTCCGTCTAAAGTTTCTGTCCAATCAGAGCGCAGAGATAACGCCGACACCTCGATTCAGACGTAATCCTCGCTTTTTATTGGGCTCTCAAATGTAGTTGAAATGTGTACACGTAATGTTTTGGTTTTGGTTACAGTCAATTTTCATTTGACAGTTGGTAAATGATACGGTATATAAGGTCTATAAACATACATTAAGGAAAATGTATCATGTGGCTTTAAACTTTAAGACTTCCGTTCACAAGCCAAACGTACAGTACGTGCAGTGCCGTTTTTCGGCTGCATTCGGGAAAAATCGGAACCAGTGTTTTAAAGTCAACGCTGTTTGACGGTTGATGCTGTGACGCCACCGCCGTACGTCACGTAACAGCAACCCATTCAAGGTTATGGATAGCTCATGCTAGTGGAGCAATGGGCTTACATCTGACATGTTTGTGTCTCACAGTCACCATACGACAGGATGTATATCGCTGATTTTGTGTCAGGATCACTAGCAGGTAACGGCAGTTAACATAATATTAGCATCGGTGGCTGGTGTATTAGCCAAAATAGCTAACACAGGGAAGCGGCTCTTCGTGTTTCTCTGCTCCCCGTCAGTGTAACATTTTATTATTTCAATCACGTCCTATTAAAACCACGACTCAGACCGTGGTTTGTGAACAGTCGACACTCTGTTACAGTTTCATATTACGTCTTTTTTGCACGCTTATAATTTAATGTGTGTCTTCATTAAGTAAGTCTATCACTGAATAAAGGGGAAAATGCACGTTTTATCAACCTGAGGTGTCAAAATATTGTGACTTTATTCAATAGACAACTATATCAACATACTGTACCTCATATCTGCACACTCTTTATAAGTCAAAGTATTGCTTTTATAATTGACAGGAAAACAGTATACTGTCATATGAGCCTTTTTAGCTTTATGTCCTTGTGTAGCATCAACATGTCCATTTTGTGTCCTTGAGGCTGTCTTTTCTCTCTGGACACCCACAGGAGCATGTGGAGTTGCAGTGGGCCACCCTCTGGACACAGTAAAGGTACACTAACACTACTGTCAGAGTCATGTGCCTGCGAGACAGAAACATGAGTTTTACATGATATTTTTAAATTCTTCTAGGTCCGGATCCAAACCCAGAAACAGTTCACTGGAGTATATCAATGTGTGGCAGCAACATTTTCAAAGGAAGGGGTGAGTGAAACAGGCACGATCCTGTGTGCTTTATACAAGTTGTTAAGTGGAAAAAAAAACACCCTTAGAAACTGAGACTGCCAGTTAAAGCTCCCCCAACTCTAACTGGGGACAACAGGTGTGAAAGAAAGGGTCAGGGGAGTCCGAGGATCCTTTTACAAAGTAAAAGTGGGCTCTCAAACATCTGGAACAAAAGCAGCAATGTTTTAGATTATAAAATACATTTTGACATGGCCTGTGAAGGCACATAGTATGGCATGGAGTTAATATCTGGAATGAGGCCCTGCTGGGTGCACCCTGATTCACCAACAGCTGGTGGAGACTTCCTGTATAAAAATGTTAGTTTAAATGTAGTAAGACAAGTAAGAAATAAAGAGCAGGAGAACTATATAAAGGAGTATTATATTAAAATGCCTAGGTGTCTCACATAAATGTAAAGCAGAAGCTTTAAGATTAAGACTTTTACTCATTCTTATCTATAAAGAGTAGATTTGACTTACAAACATAGCAATTGGTCAAATGCAGTGTTTGTCACAATACCTATGTTGTTATTATTGTCATTGAAATTACCCTCTACTGCCAAAGTGACAGCTGAGAAACAGCAGCTGCCACAGCAGGTGTCATGTTTATCTGAGTCATGTACATTTTTAGAGCTCAGGGTACTGTTGTTGTATAAAATGAGGTGGGAGATAGGCTACAGTCTGCACATCCATATAGCACAGAGTTTTCCACTGTACTATAATGTTGGAGGAGCAGAATAGAGATTGAGATGGTAAAATTGTTTTTGTTTTTTGTTTTCACTCTGCTGTGCCTTCAGTTTCATGGCTTCTTCAAAGGCATGTCCCTGCCCATTACTACAGTGTCCATGACCTCTTCTGTAGTGTTTGGCACATACAGGAACTGCCTGCAGTGTCTCAGCCAGGCACGGTGCGGAGGCACTGGTCCAAACACCAAGTTAGAAGTCTTCTTCTCTGGATTGGCAGGCGGAATAGCTCAGGTATCGTAGATCATCTGAATATTGTTGATTTATATGTCGCAGTTATACTGTATGTATAGCTTGAGATATCATCTGAGTCTACTTTCCATATCTGCCTCCAAAAGATATTAGTGATGTCTCCAGGTGACATAGTGAAGGTACGCCTTCAATGCCAAACAGAGTCCAAGAGAGGAGGATCCAGCAAACCTAAGTATCAAGGTCCAGTCCACTGTCTGCTGAGCGTCATTAAAGAGGAGGGCTTCAGGGGTCTCTACAGAGGGGTGCTACCACTCATCCTGAGAGATGGACCCTCATACTCCACGTACTTTTTGACTTATTCAACCGTCTGTGAATGGCTGACAGACAATAGAAAGGAAAAATTAGGTGAGTGACAAAGACAAAAGTGCCTGCTTTTGTGTATGAGTCTCTTCATATCACATTTATTGTTATATAATACAACACAAACGCAATATATCTGACATGAAATCAGCAGTGACTTGAGTTCATTGTAATGATTCATTGTGCTTCATGTAGGGAACACTCAAAAGTAGAGTTTACACAGACAGGTGTTCGCATCTGGTGCGGACATGTAGTTGTTGTGGACTTTTAATGTCTGCCTAGTCACTACAGCATCGTATGTTCTGCAATGACACACTTTCTTATTTTCTCCTTAATATTTTATTTCTTTTATATTCTTTAAAAAAAACTTTCATTGATGCAAGGAGAAAAGGAGCTCTTTACACAAGCTCCTTTCAAAGTGAGAAGCTACAAAGACAGTCAGTGCCTTTGTAGTGATGGATATGTTTACACAGGGGTTCTCTGTCACCTTGTGATGAAGAAACCCACACTATGTACTCCTCAGCCAACTTCTGGAAAGAGTTAGCGTTGTATTTGTGTGTGTATATAAAGAGAAGTATTAAATGTTATTTTTAAAGTACCATATTTTCCGGACTATAGGTCGCACCGGAGTATAAGTCACACCTGCCAAAAAATGACTAATAAATAAGAAAAAAACATAGATAAGTCGCACCAGATTATTAGTCGCACCAGCAGGTCAGCGTAAATCACTATGTTTTTAGCCTAACGTTGCCTCCTGAATTCGTCTTAACTTAAGTGGTGCGGCTGCAGGGCATTGAGAGTGAGACACACGCACAGAAATCCCTATAAATATCCTGTAAACGAGTAAAAGGCAGACTACTGTGCGCTCATATAGCTGTCTGGAATTAGCGACATATTGACCACATGCGTCACCTATGCTCGGAATGCAAAGTGTGGACAAGCTGGAGGTGGAAGAGAACCATCAGGAGAGGGACTGAACAGCTACCATTATATCTGTAATGGGACGTCAGGACACAAGGCTATCTAATTGTATATTTTTTCATATATAAGTCGCAACTGAGTATAAGTCACACACCCAGCCAAAGGATGAAAAAAAGTGCGACTTATAGTCTGGAAAATATGGTATGCGTTTCTCACTGCTATCTGTTGCCAGGTTGGTTTGTGTAAGGCACTTTCATGTGACCCCAGCTACAGTTTTACATGTATTTTTTGAAGGGAAAAAAGGGCTGAATCTAAGTTCTCAACAATGTATTATTTATAATACAAGTGGAATAATAGCATGCATGTAAACCAGTTCCATCTTCTTTGTTTCTTTTCCTGCAGATTGGAGGGTTGTAATGCTGGCTGGTGGGTTAGCAGGAATGGCAGGCTGGACTGTAGGAACACCCATGGATGTAATCAAAGCTCGTCTGCAGATGGATGGAATGAGGGAGACGAAGCGATACAAGGGCTTTTTTCACTGCATTGCTGAGACTGTGAGGGTGGAGGGAGCTGGGGTCTTCTTCAGGAGCTTAGGCATCAACTGTCTGCGTGCATTCCCCGTCAACATGGTGGTGTTTTATACATATGAGGTACTATCAGGTTTTCTCCGGGCAGGACCCAAAAGTGACCCCCCTTTATAAGGATGGAATTACATGGACTACCTCTGGTCACAGTGACTTGTATTACACTATTGATCTGTTGATTTTATTGTGTTAACTTTTTTTACTGCACTGCAATATTTCAAAGGAATTATGGTTTCCTCTTTAACTATGAACTATCTCATGAGATAATATATCTTAACATGGAAAAGGGAACTTTATTTTTATTGTTCACTGTTAGCTCCAGAAGTTGTACTATAATCAGTTTGACCACTAGATGGCCTCCTTTACCAGCAAGGAATATGTCTGCTGGAAAGGAGCAATGCACAAGAAACTTTTATTCATGTTTAAACTAATGGATTTTTAGAAATATTGGACTATATTCAAGACCACAAAAGGTCTTAGGAATAGCTGCATTTCGCACAGTTAAGGGGTAATGTTTCCCGTCCACGCCGTGTGTTTGCACATTATCAGGACCTCTGATCTTGGAAAGGGAAATGTTACAGTTGAAAAAATTTGTTTTAACATATCAGTTTTGAAAATGTTATATTTAATATATATTGTTGTAAGGCTTGTTAAACTGGAGTATTTATTCGTAAAACTACTATTGTATTGACTATTTTGTCTGTTTTCTGCTAACATATCACTTTTGAAGATTAAGATTAAGATTAAGATTTACTTTATTAATCCTCGTGGGGAAATTATCAAAAAATAAGCAACAAACATTAACTACTACTACTGGCTCAATATCAGAGGTTGAGGGAAGTCCAGTATTTTATTGTCTTGTAATTTATTTGTGTAATTGTGCCTTTCACAATAAAGGTAGTTGTTCAAAGTGTGTTAAACTCTCTGGTAATTAATGGGGGGGGGGGGGGGACAAGTGGATTTACTGTAAGAAAATGAAGGTAAAATGTGTTTTAAGTGCATCAGCGCAAAATGTTGGACACACATAGAAAGTGAACAGAGCGCCTATAATGTACAGCGGGATTACAGCACATTTACAGAATATAACTTTCACCCACAAACACTGCTACCAAGCAAGAAAGGCATATACTGACATTTGTATAACTGCCTACACAACATGTTTAATAGAATAATCAATAGTTCGAATGATAAAATCAATGAGGTGTTTACTGCAAAATGACAATCTTTAATGTTTATGATTGCAGGGCATGTGATTGGTGTAATTTAACAAGCATTGCAATAATAAACTGTATGATACTCCTGTGCAAACACATGTTTTAGATTCTCACACAACAATCTGAGGTGTCCCCTCTCACGTGCTGGCCAATACTTAACTCCGCCATAAAGTTAGTCTCACTGTCAGTGAATTAGAACCTTTAGATGTGGCCCGTGATACCACAACGTCTATTGGAGAAAGGAAACAAAGGCATCATCTGCCCCAAAAACTCCCCAGTAAGGTTATAACCCTTGCATAAGCATTTAGATGAAGCTGACACCTTTTTCTATTCCCTTACAAACTGAGTTAGCAGGACAAACAGGCCTTGTTCAGCGGAGTAATTTACTAAATCAGATTATGCCATAAGCAATATTAAATGGAATCCTGAAAACGTCTGAAACACTGGTCCACAGTCATTATGACTGCAATAACTCCTGCCTTTCCCTGTCTGCCTTTCTTACTTGTGTGGGCTGCCGAGTATTAACTCCACATGAAATATGTGCTAAAGTAATGCTTTCAATTGTTTTACATGTGTAATTGGCTCATGCTTATCCTACAATGGGTGCAATAAAGACCCATTATAAACAACTCAACTGTAATGATTTAATTGCCTGACGAAAGACAGATTTACTCAGAGGATAAAGGAGGGTCATTTTGGGTGAGACCCGTAGGAGTTCTGTTTTCAGTCAGGTCTGTGGCAGACTTTTGGTTCGAATGCTATAAACAAGAGAAAACAAATCATAAAGAGCATCAGCTTGAAATATTTATAGTGTGTTGTTGTGCATCTTCAAATCCACTTTTTGTTACTTACAAACAGCTCATTAGACTTGACAGCAGAGAAAAAACGTGATTCATAGCACACGCAGTTAATTAGCTGAGAGTGACCTAACAAAACAATCACGATAAGGTCTGTGTAACTCACAGCCTTTGATCTGGTTAACAGTCTGGCCATACATAAATTGGAGCTGGATCTGTGTACTGCCTTTCTTTTTGTTCCAAGTATGTTCCAGGATTCATAAACGCAGGCTTTTTCCACAATGGCATACTTCTTGCTGAAATTCTAGGAATTGCACTCTGTACTGTGAAACAAGAAAACCCTTGAATGTTGCCTTTGTTAGCTGCTTTTAATTAAACCCTGCATGTCTTTCCCCCTTATGCAACAACAACCCACAATTATGCAAGCATCCAAAGAGCTCATTCAATAAAGTTACAGGCCGGTTGGTCATGGAATGAGTATAGTAACACCTTCTCATTGTTATTTTTAATTAATTTCTTGACTCTGACATGACCTGTTCGTTTGTGTTTTATCCAAAAGCTCTTTCTAATCTGGATTATCACATTTTGGATGACCAGCAGACACACTTGCCTGTAAGCATTCATACATGTTGCATAAAGCACATTTTTTCCAGGTTTGAATATTGTGTTGGCAGTTTAATAAGGTGATCAGTGGGATGAGTTCTAGCATATGACTCATGTCAGAAGAGGCTTACTTTAGAGTGATGTTGTGGTCAAACGTCCCTGATCATAAAGAGGCACATGCTGTGGGCAGTTGTGTAAAAGAATAAAATTCGTTCTAAAAACAAAAATCTTATAAACTTTAAATGTCCAAAATAATGCCAAAGCACATAATATAAATCAACCAGCAGGGACTGTGAGGGTGACTCATTAAATGATGGGTGTTCACATAATGTCTGGTAAGCTTCATTTTGTTGTCAGAATCGGTCCTTGGTAACTACCACTTGGGCCCCCTTTTCACCAATTGCTGTTTGGGCTATTTTGGGAGCTCTGCGCTCCCCTGTTAGTGACGTGTGCTGCTGGGTAAATTTGCAGCTTCGACGGCCTGGGCCTGCAACCTCAGATGGCATCAATTGGGAGAAAATGGAGAGAGGTGGGAGGGATGAAAAGGAAGGCGAAGATGCTAGAAAGAGAGGGGAACAGAGAGGGAGAGAGGGGCTGGACAGAAAACATCAAAAATACAACTAATACAAGATGAGACGTGAAGAAAAAGGCGCTGTTTAAAATGACTCTATACATATAATAAGAAACGGCTCTGAACATGTGGAAAAAAGGAAAATAAAAAAATCTGTTTAATCAAGATTGCAATCAGGAAAAGTCTGACTCGTTGTGATGACTAAGATGCGCAGGAAGGAGTAAAAGGTGATGATGAAGGTGGAGGAGGGGGGGCGCTGTAGTACCTCAACTGGAAGTAACCAGCAAAAGGAAGGAGGAAAGGACATGTTAAATAAATCCTTCTGAAGCTCTGTCTGAAATGACACTTGTTTCATTTCTTGCACAGAACACTGATGATGAAAATAGTGAAAAAAGTTTCCAGCATCAGATCATCATTCCCATGTTTCTTTTCAAAAACTCAAGACTGAAAATGAGTCTTCGGAAGTTTATCGTTAAAATGTTGTGACCTGCTGCCATGTTGAAATATACAGTGAATTAAACAACAGAAAAAGATAAAGTCACAGGAGAGGCAGAGGAGAGATGACAATGTTGTAATGTAACCCTTTCCTAAACCTAACCAAGTAGATCAACCAGGGGAGACCACCTTACTAGAATGTACAGATAGAATGTGTTACCCCGAAGTGACATCATCCGAGAAGGGGGTAGAGGGGGAGGTGAAGCGAGAGAGCCTAGACCTCCATCTACAACCCCATAAGTGTTGGTTTGGGAATCAAATTATTCTGTCAAAATAAGAACACACATCTGGATTGTTCACACAGATGTTAGTAATCTAGCTTTATCCATAATGGATGGTGGTGGAAGTGTGAGTTTTTTTTTTATTTTTGTGTGGCCTCTGATCCATGCTGTGCACTGATATCCAGCCCAGAACACCAGAAGTGGTTTGTTTCCTAGAAAACATTCCTCATTTCATCTGTTAAGAACAATTTAATTCAAAACAGAGCTTCCAGTTTGTCTGTTTTGCTGGATACCCTTATGAGGTTAAGGTCACCCACAATAAGAAGCTTAAAGGATCCATAAGTTGGCCATAAATACCAAATCTTCTCTAGAGCTTTGCTAATTGGTGTGGCGGGGCAGTAAACACCCACAACAGCATTCCCTCAAGCACATATGTCCCCAGTTTTTCCCACTTTTCAAATTCCTCAGGCACTTTTCTCCTCTTGTCCCATTACAGCCCAGAATGCATAACATGAACTCAATATATAAAAGGATCACTGTGAACATATCTGGCACCCACTTGTGGTTGTAAGTGTAAGTACTGGGTGTTGCTATGTGTTAGACTTGTCATGGTGGCAGCAGACGGAAAGGTTTTGTGGTCCTTACAAGTTGAAGTTTTCTGGACTTCTATCAAGTCTGAGTGCCATCCTGCTGCATTCTCTGACTCAATCTCAGCTCCTACTTTAGCTGCTAGTAAAAAGTGACATCAGGCATCCACCTGAGGTTTATTTTATGTATTTTTTTCTGTCCTGACTTTTTCTGGCAGCGTGATGTTTTCTCCTGTTTGATTCTGGCACATGTCGTGCTTGTCATTGCAATGTCTGCATTTCCTATCTTCGGAGGCTTTCACAAAAGCAGTTCAACATGTGCTCCAAACACCAGCTTTGGGTTTGGCTAGACAACAGCAATATGTATTGGTGGGTGAGTGGGGGAGAAACTATAACATCCATCCAACTCGTCAGGTTCAGGATGGCTGAGGTCCACATCCAGGTTAGGCTGCATTAAAAGATGCACCTGCTCATTTTCAAAACCATCCAGCCTCCAATGCACACACAAGCATTAAGTTGTACAAACTGTGTGACCCTGATCTTTATAGTAGCTGCCATGTTGAGTCATTGACTATCAGTTGTTGTCATATGTTCCCTAACGGGAATATAATCTAGTTGTACATTTCCTTCAGGTTCACTTAAAACCTGCTCTCGTCACTGCTTAGTGTATAGTTATGTTCAATGCAGGAAATAATAATTGCAGTCTATTATAAGATAATCCTATTACATTAAGTTTATTTAGCAGATTACAGCTAAATCCAGCTCACACCCATTGATTGCTGCTACCGTGTATACATTACCTAAAAAGGAAGAAAAGCTTCAAAGAACTTCACACACTGCAGTGTTATAATCACAGTGGAAAAAGGACCAGATCTGCTGGGAGCCCTAGAGGTGTTTCGGGGATAGGGGCGGTTTGCTGCACTCACATGAACCCTGTAATTCCAACGCAGCTCAGGAGGAAATTGGGCTTCTTGACAAAGAAGCCTTGTATCCTTTTGGAAGACCGCATGACGCCTCAACCTTTTGTTTCCCCTCGGTGCAGCTTCGAACTTCTGTTTGAAGCAGACCTCCACTCTACATGAAAATACAAGTCTGCACCCAATTAATTACTGAACATATCTGATCTTCTGAAAATGCTTCTATGTGGTTGTGATTCTTCTCATTTATTCTCTGTTGGCACCAGCAACAGTCAGTTTAGTCGCTTGTGTGGCCGTTATGTGGTCGTGGCCACATGCGAGTCACCATGCAACAGCCAACGTGACTGTGACAGTTGTTGTAATATACTTCTCATTTCCCGAACTAACGTTTTTACAGAGTGGCTGCTTTGTTTTTTTTATATGAAGTTGTAAGTCAACACAAGCACTAATTTGTATCTGTCCATAAATTACCATGTATATAATAATATTATTACATTTTTATGTAAAACCCTCTAATTAAAAGAGGACAAACAGTAATAAGTTATTTTTAAATTAAATACATTCACCTTTTGATTCTACTAGAAATTGCCTATCAGAGTTCTCATGGCTCAGGAAGCACTAAGTTGGTCATACGGAGGACGTACGGCGGCGAGGTGAAGAGGCAGCATTCTTTCATGGTCAGATAATGGGGGCCCCCAATGACAAATCAGACCTTTGCTCTCTTTTGTGTCTTTGTGGCGGCTTGGCTGACCCACTCAAAGAAAAACAGAAATGAAAGGAGAGTAAAGTTAATGATTTAGAGAGTGTTGTCTCATCCATCACAATAATCCAGCCTCATTTACTTCCATATTGTGTTATTATTTTTGTTAGTGATTAATTAGCGATTAGGACTGTAAAACCTGTAAGATAAATTTGACTAGTAGGCGTTCTATGAATTCTTATAATTGTGGTGAAATCAGACACTATAATCGCTTTTTTGTGTTCTGCTTTGTGTGACACACCTGTGTGGGTGTGTTTGACGTCTATGGTGGATTTTCTTGGAATTCCCTGGAGCACAGTCACCTCTCAGCTAATCTCGTGTGTGTTTCCTTTAGCCTTCACTTTGACAGGCTATTTCAGGTCTATTAGCTCTGAAACAAACAGATGACTTATTCTGGTCACATGACTCTAAAAGTCTTCATGTTTTAACATCATATCAGTAGATAATGTCCTATTTTTTGGAAAAATTAATATAAAATCTGCGCCATTTTGTCTAAAAGCAGGATAAAAATGACTTCATTCACTCACATTTATTATCAGTCTCAATGAATTGAAGCCATTTTCAGTACGCTAGCATTTATAAGACAATGACAGGCTCCCAGTGAGCTCTGATGTATCTCTAAAAGATAATCTTACCGCTCATCAAATGTGACACTCTTGTTTAAGTGACATTGTTGACAGAACTGTGCTAGAGTTGTGATTACATCAAATCACATAAAAACACACAGTGATGAAACAATAAAACTCATATAAAATAAAGATAAATAGTAAAGAGAGATACTACACTTAAATTAAAGCAGGAGCAGACAAAATGACTCAAAGTGAAACTATGAGTCATTTTAAGATTAAGCGAGGTCATCCCAGCAGAAGCTGAAAGTTTCCTGTAAACAGGCGGACCTCCTTCACTTCAAGGAATGACGTTTTCATTTCCAGCAACTTTGTATTGTGTGCTGAGCACACACACACACACACACACACATATATGCATGCATGGATGTTCTGACAACGCTTTCCTGACATCTCTGCTGATAGTGTAGAAAGACTCTCATTGAGATAAAAACTGGCATCAGAGCATCAGAAGTGACGCACAGACTGACCTCTTTGTCCCTTTGTCCCTGTTAGTCTTTAAAAGAAAAGAAATTGACAATAATTAAATCATTTATTACATAATTCATTTATTTCAGTACCAAGCCGGGGTCAGCTGTTGCTTTTGTCACTGAAGGCACGCTATCCACATTTTCACACAGTGTTTAGCACCACTGAGATCTTGTAGTGTTTCAGATCAATATGAATAGCAGGAATCATAACGAGACCGTCGGCAGACATGTTTAAGCCAAAACTGAGAGACATGTAGAAAGAATGTGAACCTGCGAACAGAGCAACTCAACAAAAGAAAGGACAAGGTGAACAGCACAGAGATGAAGGGAATAATGTCTCAAAGAGATGAGCATGTCTAGACCCTGTCTGTGCTCCGCCACAGAAAGGCTGAACTGAACCAAGAGGGAAATAAACTGCGGTGCTCCTGAAGAGAAGTTCAAAAGACTGAGAGCGAGAGCAGAGAAAATGACATCAAAGCAGAAACCATGGGAGAAGCTGTGGCTGAAAAATGATTATGATATAATGGTGCCGTCCGGATAGGTTCAAACTCATGTTAATAATACACTTTGATCACTATCAGTCATCAATTAAGAAGTTGGACTGCAGTTTACATTCATTTTATGTAATGTGATTGATAATTTTATCTGTTAAACATCATTGGGAATTCATATTGATCACCTAAATGTTAACTTATTAACCACTCAGTGTGATGATTTCAGTGCTATTAGAGTTAAATTCCATGTCCTCAATCATTATGAAGGTCTGTGGACAGATCAAAGTGACTTGTACAGATAAGCAATATCAGAATTTCATATTAAAAAGCTTGATTTAGCATCATGGATTGCTTTGTAGACTGCAGACTTCAGAGATCATTTTCCCTTATTTGTCAGAAGAAATATAAATGTAGTGTTTATAATAAATATAAAAAGATAATAAAAAGATGGCTTTCTACTAGACTGGGAACAGGGTGCAGGAAAGAACTTTTCTGAAGCGCCTCTGGTTCATGATGACTTCTGACCTCTAAAGTCTAATCTGATCTGCTACAATAAACTAGTTTTACTGAGTGATTAAAGAGATTTAAAAAAAAACAGAGTAAGAACTAACCAGAGTAACAGCAGGTGGAAAGCGCCCTTCTCCTGTTCTCATAAGGTTCTTTTTTTTCCTAAGTTCTGAGCTCCACCTTGCTCAAATCATAAGGTGGAGGGCTGAAAGAACAGAAAGGTCGGAGAGGCCGGCGTGTGTTCATTGAACACATGCACATTTCAACTGCAATCAACTAGAAAAGCAGACGTTAAAATGATTATTGCTGTGAATAATGCTCGCCACATTCTTACTGTTTGAAGTCAGCCGCCCTTCGATGAGTAAACAGGTCACACAAGTAGACATTCCAGTCACACGACGGCCTGACATAGCAGGATTGCATTATAAAACCAATGCTGGTGTTCTTTGCATGTCAGGAAACAGCCAGTAAATGCTTGAAAAATTGTCTCTGCTCCACTTAACACGTTCAACTCAATGACACCAGGCCCAACCGTCACTGCGGTTCGACAGATCCAGCTAGTAGTATATTCCTGCTTTACCCCTCACATGGACGTGAGAACGAGTGGAGGGGCCTTATTATTCCTAATTGTCACCAACTCTCTGTTTTGGCACAGCTAAACACAAATAGCAACGCTGATTGACTTTGAATAAATTTGTTTGGGGGTTAGTCCCATTTGCATTAGATCCGCTCAATGAACCTTCGTCTCTCTGACCTGGTTCAACCTCTGCTGCATTGCTCAATTTGCCTGCTTGTCTAGCTGCTGTATTTGAACATACAGGGCTTTATTTTGTAACTAGCACTCTGCCAAAAACGGAACATCTAATTTTGTTTTCTTTTTTTTATTAGGAGACCACCAACCCAAGCTTCATTAGGGAAGAAACACACAGAACCCATAAATTTCACAAAAACACACAGCAGGATACACAGGAGGACAGCATCACTCAGAGCTTATTTTTATTAAGTAGCCTTTTTCTTTAGAATATCTTGTCACAGATTCAAAAACTACATCCCATATATATAGAACATTTATTTAGGTGTGCACACCTGCTCAGTATCAGGCGAGTCACAGACACTACAGTGGCAACAAATCCTGTTGACAGTTCACACTAGAGAAAATCAATCCAGCTAGAGTAGGATTGTATCTGGATAGCTTTTAAGCTGAATAAATTTAGACCTATTTTCAAATCTGGCTCTCACACATGTGTGTCCGTGCTCAATCCAGCTTAATCCGGCTTGTTTGCTGTCCTCCAAACTACAAGGTGGCGCCTCATGTCATGTCTTTTTTTTTTTTTTTTTCCATTTCAAAAAGCAGCATTCGGGGCAAAGCTGTTGTAGGTTGATGGTTGTTTACACGTGGCTTTTGTACACAACCCAGATACTGTCTTCAAGAACCCAAAAGTATGACATCGCTAGCGGGATTTGCTAGCCGCAATTTGCGTTCACATCTGAACCAGATGTAAGCCAATCCAGCTAGATCCACCTCTGAGACGTGGATTGAAATCAATCCGGATATATCCAGATCCGCGTTGTTCAGTCGTATATCCAGATACGGCCCGAATCCCCCTCTAGCCGGATTGATATCCCCAGTGTGAACGGGGTCTATGTGTTATTATGCAGCATTCACTTTCTAATGCGCATCAGTCCTAAAAAGTCCCAACAAAGTTGACAAAATACCAGGTCAGAAAAACAACCTGTGCTCATATACCAGGCTCATTAATGATAACTGTGATGTATCACATCATGTATATAACACACACATCAACACTTTTCTCTGCTGCACAGAGCCTGTTTCACACCAAAGAAACTAAAAGACAGAAAATCTAAAAAAAAAAAATAGGAAGAAAGAAAGAAGGGGTCTTCATCTGTCTAAACATCAGAGGGAGAAGGCTTTTGAAGTCTTGTACACAGTCATGACAAAAGCAGGACACGCTGCAATATCCTTGGAGGAGGCTGAAAGTTTTCTGGACAGCTTCGGATAAAAAGAAGAACGCATCAATACGACTAGGCGGACCAGTAAACTCTGCCTTCAAATCTCAGTGCAGGGACTGACAAGCATTTCAGCCACATGGATTATTAACCTCAGATCCTTAAAGACTCTTTTAGGATTACATGCATTTTAACCGCACAAACACATGGTTCAGTGAGAATGGGTTTGACTGAACTATTGAAACAAATAAAGAACCTGCTAATACTGAATCATTAAAACTTAAGGCCTAAAACTGTGGGCTGTTTGTGACGAAATGAAATATTCATCATTTAATCCAGCTGTAATTAGTTAAACAGGAGCTAATCCCCACTTCCAACATGGTTTCAAACACTTTATAAAATTCCATAAGGAATTAAGTGTGGCACAGTTTATTAAGACAAAACCTGATCCAGAGATTATACTAGATGAGACATTTTAAAAACTATATACTTTACAAAATGTAGGTCACTTTTGTTTAAAATATATATATCAAACATGCAAATAAAAGCAGTGGAGCTGACATGGAAACACAGAGGATTTATTAAATCACACTTTTAGCATCCAAACCCTAACCCTAACCCTAACTTTGGGCTACTTTTTAATTATGAGGAACACATGAAAGTGCCACTTTGAATTCTTTGGATATTACAATAATTGGGTTAGACATAACCGACTAATTCTCATTAGTCAACAGACTCGGGCTGCGATGAATGAGTGGCTGCAGCTCATTATTTTTTGTTAACCATCTGTAAACAATATTTTCATCCATTTTGTGGCTCTCTTGTCATCGTCGGTAAATATTTTTATTCCAAGAGTACGCTGCTAAACTCATTGTGTGAGAGCGTGTGTGAGGTTTACATGAGAGAGATACAGACGAGGCACACACACACACTAATTACATTAACAATTGTAAATGTAAATTAGTAACATTTTTCTAATAAACTCTGTACAAAAAGCTGAGACTCTGAGCACCGTTTTTTATGTTGTCTCAGACACGTAGAATGAATGTTAATGCTTAAACACACAGACAGATTTACACAAGCAAATTAACATACAGTTACAGCCTGTCCTCATTCTTCAAGAGGTCTGTAAAATAGAGCAACTCTACATGTAAAATCCCAGCATGCCGTTTAAATTTAGGTTAAAGCCCTACAATAAACAGGTGATTACTGTAGGGAAAGTATTTAAATCGGTTTACTGTAGAATTTACTGTAATTAGAGTACATTTCAAAGTTTGCATACTTACTAACCTAGAGGTCAAAAAAGTAGGGCACTGACCGGAGAAAAACTGTTTGTTATATTAAATGAATTTAGCTCGTGTAACCTTTACTGGAGGCCTGAAATTCAGGGTTACATGGACATATTCATATATTTATATTTTTCTCAGTCAAAGCAGAGTCAAAGAAAATGGGAAAAGCACTCATTTAAATGAACTCATCTAAAAAGCACACACTTCAAAGTATTGACACTGGCAGAGTGATTAAAACTCTGAAAGAATGATGGTCTGTGTTGCCAGTGTTCTTTGTATATTCCTATGAAACCCTAGAATTTATGTGTTGACTTCCACACATAAATTGTCACATTTTATGCTTTTGTGCTAGCCACATATAAAGTGTTTTAGCACAATATGGATACCCATCAAAGTTTACATCATTGGGGGGGGGCTATTACAGCACCACATACATTTTGGCTGTGGCAATAATTTGCTCAAATTTATGTGGCGTGAAGATGATAATGTGTGAGTCCATCAGAATGACTTACAGTACATATGTTTGTATCATTATTGCTGATTTGTGTGTTAACTAAGCACAGCCAGCAAATTAAGTACAGTTTTTTTTATTTTAGTCACTTCTTTGATGACATCTGATGTGATTTATACCAAAAACACACTGATACACTGATACTGGAGTCAATGTCTGTCAAACTTAATGACAGGGGAGCCCTTCAGCACAGCCACCACATCCTGTTTACCTCTCACTTGCAGGAAGAGCTGTGACAACTAAAATGTGTTGTTTGCCAGTTGGAGTAATTTTTAGTGACGTGTGTTTGCTTTTAACCGGCGTTACGTCAGAGATATGAGTGTGTTCCTAGTGCAGTTGTTTGTGTGCTTTTCAGGGTCAGCTCAGGTGAATTGTTTGCCCAATTTGATGGCATGCTTGAGAGACACATCAACAATCATCAACAAAGGAATTAGCACTGGGACCATGTCCCCTCAGTTGGCTCAAAGAGTCCATTCTGGGTCCAAAAAAAATCTCTTTGTGACATTTTGGAGAGATATAAAGTTTGTTGTTTATGTGCTGAATTTTGTGTGTTTTTGTGTGAAGTATTCACCGTGAAGCAGAGCGAGCGGTTTAACCATCTGTGGGACTGAAGCCAAGAGGAACAAGAGAGGAGATGAGTTGAGGACGAGACAAGAACGGAAAGGCCAAAGGAGGACAAGACAGGAAAAGAAAGTGAGAGCAGATGTGACCGGACACAAAACGGAAGAAGAAGGAGGAGGAGGAGGAGAGGTGAGAGGAGGACACGCAATAAGAAAAGAGGACAGCGAAAGCAAAGGCATGTTCATGGCAGTTGCAGCTGAGTAATTTTCTGGTGCATTCACAGACCACCTGGCACCCCCCCCCCCCCCACCCCTTCTCTGAAAGGGACTATTACATAATATGAGAAAATTCCACATGAACCTAAACTGTGCTGGCAATTAGTGGTTACAGTAGTTGAATGAAACAGCAGGCTTTTTGTTTTGTTTTGTTTTTGTTTTAACTCTGCAAATCACAACAATTATCTTTTGGAGGACTAATGTTTTCGTGACCTTCTTTGGAGGGGATATGGGTCATAGTGTGGACAGATGGAGTGAGCCGAGGTCAAACTGAGTAAGCGCATGTCTCATGTCCTCCAAAGCAGGACATTTTGCTCTCATGATGAACATCACAACAAAAAAACACAGGGGCAGGGAGTGTGGTAATAATGTCTGAAGCACACCCTGACTCATCTGCAGCTGTATTTTCAAAACACTATTTTTTCGCGCACTGCCGGAAAAAAACATAGGCTATCTGACTATTGTGCAATAGTGGCGCACATCATTTTCAGGAATCTAGCAGTTACTATTACACTAAGTGCATTTCAGGAATCGTGCAGGGATTCCAAGAAACGGTAAGAGTGAGATAAGAATTAACCTCACTAATAGGTGACACAGTTAATCTCAGAGGGATAAATAAGGACATTAAAAAACTGCCCATACCTGAAAATACATTATGGACTGTGACAATGGCACAGGTAACCTTTGTACATATGAGAATAGACAAAGACAGGAATTTGTGTGAAACTCAGTGTCAAGCAGCATCTTTAATATTAACTTAAATATGAAGGTAACACACGTGACAAAAACTGCAGTTCCTCAAATGACCACTTGAGGCTGCCTCTAAAAGTGAATAAATCCTAACAGACCTCCTGTTTTAAATGTCCAACTTTGCAGCAGAAATAAACACGATTACAGACGCAGCAACCTCTGCAGATCCGCCAACAGACACTAGATGGCAGATCAGTCACCACAGAGTGCTGTGCGGCAGCAATTTACTTATAGCCTGAGCCAAAAAGTAGTTTATAGTTGTAACAGTGTCTTTATAACTGAAGTGACAGGCAGGTGTTGTCACACATTACAGTCTTTCCAGGTGTCACCTTGCTGCCTCAGCTCCACTCATGCTCCCATTCTTTGCATCTTTTCAGATTAAACAGACCGAGGCTAGCATTGTGACACACTTCTTCAAAAGCGTTCTTCAAGACATATCAACAACACCTCCCTCGGCACATCTCACCACAACAAAGGAAGAAACAATGAAAGTAAGAGAATCACAATCAGTCCAGCCAGAGCGGCAGCTAAGACCCACTGATGATGTTACTTTGTGGGCGTGGAATCTTTTTTTACTGTCTCATATGTCTCTTGGCTGACAAAATAATTGTTCTTTCTGCAGAAAAGAAGTGGCTGTAATACCAATCTCCAAACGTGCATGTAAACTGTGTCTTTAATGAATGGGTTACATTAGAAATAGGTGGGAGTGGGGCTCTACTGTTAGTATCCTGTCCACTCAGGGGTCACAGTGAAGTGGCTGATGATGTGGCAGCTATCTTGTGTGAACTTGTGTGTTCTTTGCATGTTTGTGAACAGACTACAGCAGGAGAACCAGTTAAGTGTTAGAGATAAGAGACTCCTTAGTGGCTATAACGTGTCCCAGAAGACTTTATGTTCCACTGTTTCCTTTCATCTTAGCATCATCTTTATGATCCACAGCCAGCCATAATCTAGATATGTCAGACCTGTTCTGGTTGTTAAGGCTGTGCTATGTAGTGCAGGCTGATAACATACGTCGTTAAAAGATGTTGGGTGAGAGACGAGGTTAAGAAAGGTAAAGCTGGGATAGGCTTGTTACCAATAAATAACAAACAAGCAAGCAGGCACATATACATGTGTATGTAAGGCATTCATGTTGTTGTTTGTTTATTAATGATTGCAATTTTGCCAAATAATGCTCTCCAAACCTCTACATCTTGCCTGGTTTACAGCAGAAGTCTGATTAATCCCAGTAATGTTCCTGCAATGAATCACACGGTCTCTGACAACACTTCCAGTCAACCCTGTGTACTGTGAGTTAAGGCAAGCAAAGACAACGGTATGCACATACTGACATAGTGACATTGCATTACTGCTTGGTAGAAGTTGCATAATTCACATCAACAAAATGTACCGACTGAGGCTGTCGAAGCACAGCGGGGATGTTTCAGAGAGGGCCAAAGAGGCACAAATCAACACACACTGATCTCCAAAGTGAAATAATGGAGAAATCCTACAGGACCACCCACATGTGGTGATGAACAAAAACACTCGTCACAGCTGTTTGTGTTTGTGTGTTTATCGTTGCGCTCTAGTTTTGTGCTGCATATCATGACACACTTTAAGTTCTGACAGCTTGGCAGCATTTCAAAAGGGAAATCCAGGCCAGTGCTTTTATCACGCCCTCCAATGAAACTCTATAACCTCAAATGAACTGCATTACCTCATACCTTAAAATGCTACTATTGATTTTCACATGGCAAACACAGCTTTTTGTAGTGTTTTTCCTGTGTGTGTGTGTGTGTGTGTGTGTTTGTCATATTCAATATGCATATAACCTGACAGAACCCCCCACCAGCAGCTGAATATTGTGTTCTCGCTTGTCAGCACACATCCCACATTCAAACCTACAGACAGGACAACACAAATGTTTTGTATATCCTGCATTTTCTAACGCTAAGAATTCGCTTGCAGCTAGAATCCCACTGTAGATTTTTTGTGGTGTAAATGAAACGACTGGTACCTTTGGGTGTAATCGATGCCATGGATTTAACATGGGCAAAGTCTATATATACAGACTGCCTCAGTCACATGTAGCGTCTTACCTGAGGAAGCCCGAATAAATCTGTCTGTGGAAGCTTCTAATCAGTGTGAGGGTGCCTTTTACTGATGTAAAACAAAGTCAAGGGCAGAGAGAGAGCATGTTTGTGAATATCTCACTACCTCACTAAACGCGAGTGTTTTTTATCATACAGAGAGTTTATGGTTAAATGTGTACAGCCTTCAGAGTAAAAACACTTTTCTTCCCTTCAAAGCTATGAATTCACCAAGGTCGGGAGTTAAACATAAAACTTCTGTAAATTTGTCCTCAAAGAGGGTCAAGTCCACCGTACATGGAACCTATAGCTCATCAACCTCATTGAATCATCAGCACTTCAAGTTATCTGTAGAAACAGATACTTGCAGATAGCAGATGGCGGCACAACTCCTTCTACTATCTGTACCAGGGTGTTTCTCTCAGATTAGGCTTATGTTAGCTGTGATTTACACACCATTAGTGTGCCATTAGGACTAACATAGCAAACACATAACACAAGAGCAGGCAAAACTGGTGTGGGGACCCCCAAGGGCCAACTAACTGTATACTTATACAATGTACAAAGTTTGTAGGAGACCCCCTACCTCACTTCACTGACTCACGCCATTGAATATTAGATTATTTATAGCATACCGGTAATAGTGGGGGACACTGGTTGGAGGGGCATCCTTTGAGTTTTGCCTATAGGGCCACTGTAGACTGGAGGTTCTATTCTATGTACCTGTGATGGTTTAGGTTAAAAAATTACCCTTCCATAACATGAAACACATCCGCTGTGTTTACCACAGGACAACAGGAGGGCGGCCTTTTTTCTGTTTAAAAAGCATGTAGAGGACGGTCAATAATAGCCTCATGCTTCCAGACTGGTATGTGTGAAAATAACTCCAGGTTGGTTTTAAAATTTGTCACCTGGTGACAAATTTGGCAAACTAACCTCCTTTTTCTTAGATCTAAAATTACAAAAGTGACCTTTTGATCTGTTTCTGTGTACTTGAGGTGGCCAGCTGCTGATCTTGGCAGCATTCACACGCTATAGTAAGGAGCATGTGGGGTGAGAAAATTGTCTGGAGCTATTTCTGCTGACTTGATCAGGCTTATGGATGTTTACTACACTTGCACAGCATGTTGATTTTGTCTGCCTTAATCGGCTCTGTTTAAGTTACCCAAGGAAGGATTAACATGATAAGAAGTTGGCCTGATGATCCTGGAGAGCGGTTGATTTCACATTCCCCCAGTTTTGAAGCCTCCTCTGAGGCTTCAAATCAGTAACAACCCTACTCCCAATATCTATTTATATTGGCCTACTTTCAGTATGCATTTAGTCACACACACGTACCAAACAAACCAGAAGACATTCCATAGCGTACCTGTTCTTCAGACAGGTTTGCATGTCGGTGGTCTACTTGTTTTCCACGTGTGGTCCTGTGTGGGTTACAGTTACATATTAACAGTTCAGCAGTGACAGCAGCAGTTCTTTTGAGTGTTAATGTGCTCATAAAATGTCACATGACTAACATATCCGTGTCCTTTAAAGATTATAGTCTGCAGTCAAAATGATGTTACACCAATTTATGTCTTATTTTGAGAATAAATACGGATGTTTGTTCATCATTTATATAATTTTTCTTACAAAATACATGCAGTTTGGTAAGCAATAAAAGTGTCATAGATTTATATAGTTTGTAAACAATGTGTATAAATTAATAAAAAATGATGTTGAATTTCCTGCATAATTATGCATAATTGTCAAATTTAATCTGATTTAAAAGTACCCTAGCACCCACCTGTTCATGACATATGTCTGCTGCTGGCTCTTGGCCTAGGCGACATAGATATAAATCTAACAGTTTAAGCCTTTTGTTGAACCAGTAAGAAATAAAAATAAAAATACATTTAAAAAATGCAACATTTTGTCCTGTTGTTCTAAAATATTGAATGTTTTTTTCCCTTCCTGTTCTTCGGGATCAGGACGGGAGCGGTCATGAAATAAAGTCTGTGTGTGTGTGTGGGTGGGTGCCATAGTCTTGCCTGGGGCACCACAATGGCTGGAGCCTGCTCTGCTTGTTGGGGATCTTCTCTTGATTCTAACACCATGTTATGTAATGTCATGCAGCAGGCCAGATAAATTAACCTGTGCTCTGTGGGTCTACTTTTATCAATGCGCACAAATAACTGCAGATCAAGCATTGCTCCAATGGTGCTACAAGCCTGTTGTGTGTGTGCTCCTATTAAAGACGTCACTGTAGCTGGCAGCATGGTGGAAACATTCCCTCTGATAAGAGCTGAGGTTCACAGCTCTCTTCCTCACAGCCCCGTGGCATGCTCATAACCTATTCTCCGACTTGTGTTGTCTCTCCTTCTGCTCTCCTTTAACCTCATTCTAACCACATTCGCGTCCGACACTCATCACATCCGCACTGGCATGCTGTGCCTTGTTCCCTGCTACTGTGCCTCGGAGATACCGCGGCCTTGTATGACCCCGGTCCTTCTGCGCAGTGTTCTGCCTCTGTGCCTCTTCCCTCCTGCTGCTTTACCCGAGTATCAGAGTGAGTGCCTGCTGTTAGATAAAAGGCTCTCTCCCGTTGATTCCACCTCTGTTTAACACATTTCCTGCTGCGGTGGAGCTAGGCTTTAAACCAGAGGGATGGTGTGAAGGGAACAAAGACAGAAAATAAGAGAATTATTTTTGTAGGGGGTTGTCCTCATTTCATCTTTACTTCGCTGGTTTATGTTGCTGTTCAGAATATGAATCAATCATTTGTTGTGTCCGAGAACTATTGTGTGATTGGTCAGAAATTTAGTAGTGCAGTAGTGTAGAAGTGCAGAATCCACAAATTTTGTTCAATGTCATCGTCTCATAATCATCCCTCAATCAGGAAAACAGATAATTAAATAAGCAAATAAGCAAAATGCAAACAGTACTTAAGAGATCCTTGAGACCGTACACAACAAGAAACCCATCCCAAGCAGCTTCTTACTCAGCAGAAATGGTTTGATGGTCCAGACCATCTGTGGTCCAAGCTGCGTCCAAACCATTGACAGTAAAAACTATGGACAGAGCTTCCGTCACCCGTTTGTTTCTGTAGAGCCGTTTTGAGGCTCGGTGGGAGGTTCCGGGACATGATGACCACCGCCATGTTGGCAGCGTCACGTCCGCCATTTTAACATTGGAGTCTATGGGAAATTACTCGATTTTGGAGCCAACCCCCTGCTTCAACTTTGAGCCCCGAAGGTTGCCGCTTGGTCCAAACCAGTCTCTCCATTACCTTCATGACATTAGTCAACAGTCCTAAAGAACTTGGGGCCAGATGAGATGGCTTTCTATAATATCAATAAGTTGTTTTCCTCAGCACCAGCATTCTTTCCTGGCAACTGAATCTGGCAAATGATATGGAGGATGCCATACAGCTGGGCCGCACAGGACTTCAGGACATAGGGGCTGATGCAGTCAGGGCCTGTAGACCTTCCTTGGTAAAGCATCTCCATCTGTCTTCATCTGGGTGTCATGGACATGTGAGGGGTTGGAGATGGGGTGTTGTGATCGGTACTACAACACAGTGGGGGATAGGGGACAATGCAGGGGATGACTTGGTAACAAATGTTGAAGAAAAGTTTCAGTTCATTGGCTCACTCTATGCTGCCGGATCCACACAGAGACAAAGTCGTGTTTGTTTCAAAGTAGTGTTTCATAAAGACGGCATCGTTTCAAGCATACCCAGACCCAGAACAGGCTGAAATGATTACGTATCTCAGCTGGAGGATGTGGCTTGGGTGTGGCCTGCTGCCCCCACGACCCCCACCCAGGATGAGTGGAAGATGGATGCCTCAGTGTCACTCTCTGTTGGAGCAGTGCCCCCTTCTTGTCACCAGACCTATTGTTGCTTGAGGATTTTTTTTTTTTTACAATTAGCTACAGTAATTGAAATAAATGATAATTTAGAATACAGTTACATAAATCCAAATGATTACATAACATCTGCATCACTGTGGATATTGGTTATTGGCTATGGTTATTGATTTTCATTGACTATAATGTTTTATGGTATTGAATAATTTTCTAAACACCATAAAATCAGAGGCAATCCACAGGGTTAAGATGATAAAAAAAAGCGTTTTCTTAGCACTCTCTTGTCTTCAAGGGGTTGAAACTCACTGCTGTTTCATCCTCAGAAAGATGAATTTTAAACTTTGTTACATAACAGAGAGTGGAGAGGCATATCTCCATGGTAACAGCAGTATAAACACCCTCTGGCTTGGTGTTGTGGTAACTGAAGCTGTTTAGCATTCAGCTGCCCTCCTCTCATTTCATAAAAAGCAAGTGAACATCTGAAGAACCAGCAGCCTGTCAGGGATACCCAGGAGGGTCAGACAGACCAGATGATCTGAAGAAATGCAAAGTTTAGTCCAAGATTTTTTATTTTTTTTAACGAAGGAATTTCACAGAGGATGACAATGCTGCATGTGATTATAGTAAGTAGGTGCCAGTGTAGGTAGAGCATGTTCTTTGAAGCACAACTGAGCAAAGCGCTGAATAAATAAAGAAAAGAGGAGCGTTTGAAGAAATTAAATATATATTGTTGCGCTGCTGAAATCAATTCCGACTTCAAAAAGAGAAAGGAACCCCAGGAAGTGTTCAAAAACATGCCCTTAAAAATAGAAACCCACTGAGCAGAACGGGCTTTCACAGAGCATAAAATGGACATAAAAATTAGAGTCCAGAGTAAAAAGAAAAAGAACATCATGACTAATCTTAACATCACCGCAGACCTTTAACATTCATCACTCAGGAATAGTGTGTTCTTATGAACAGTCAGCTGCATTAGCATGGATATGTGACCCTGCACCACACAAGCCATGCACATGTATTACTTTAACACCATTTGTCTTAAAGAATAATAACATCCCATTAAAGAAATGTACATCTTTTTAAAACACATCAGCAAAAACTTAAATGAACTCTGTGTCTCAGACCTGAGGTTGTTTGTTGCAGATACCGGCTGAAGTTAGTATCCTAGCCAGCTAAGCATGACCCCTGTCTCACATACTACATCATTGCACCACAAAGTACACTAAAGAGCCTAATGAAGTGATTAACCTGCCCTCAGGCCAACAATAGAAGGCAAGTTTATGTTAACACAAGGCCAAGAGCAGCCATAAAGTCAGCTTTTTGTCCTTGTCAAGAGATAATTATTGGGATAACATAGTTTAGTTCATGTCATCCTGAGAAACGTTACATATTTTTCCACTGACAAAGCACTGATTGTTTTTTCCTTCTATTATAATGTGGGACAGGTTTGCAAGTCTCACAGTTAACCATGTGTGAATGTAAAAGGCTAAAGCAGAGATATGGGGTGAAAATATCTTCTGCTGTTCAGTTACAGTCATGACAGCAGGCTACTGTACTTCACATAAAATACTGTGATAAAGACTTGGAAAAAAAGAGCAAACTGGTCCTTTAATTTGTAAGTACAACTACACTTCACTAACCTGTATGGTGCTTGGATAACTGTACCTCTGCAGATGATGATGATCACTGTGATTGAGTCATTTTTGAAGGTCTATGACTCAGAGGAATATCAGCTGGTAGACTCACGGTCGGTCAGTAGCTGTGATCGTACAACACTCCAGTTTCTCTGCTTCTCTTTCTGCAGTGTTGTTCTCACACAGTGGACTAGCATTAGCATGCTGCCTCTCTGGGGTCGTCTGATAGCTCCTTTTGTTATATTCTCTGCAGTCCCTTGTAAGTGAACAATTTAATGGTTTAATTCTACAAAACAAAGTGACTCAACAAAAGTTGTTTATTTTAAAATTGTTGTAATCTCCTTGCCTGGGATGGTGGAAACCCCCATGTTTTTGGTATTTAAGAGTATCTAAGAGGGAAAGTCCCTAAGTGGTCTATTTGTATATGGCCTTAAGCTGGAGTCAAGGTCTTAATACTTTTTCTGTGTGAACAAGATATGAAGAGATGATCATGAATGCAATTTAAATATTAAAACTAATTTAAAGGAGCATTACCTTGTCAGATTTTACTGCTTCAATTTAGGAAACATTATGAGCCCATACACAATGTGTGTAACAGTGTCTTAAATCGGTTTAATATTACCCTGTAAGCAGATACATTAGATTATATGTTTCTGAGACTGGCAGCCAGTTTAACGACTCAGCTGTGTGCAAGACTGAGATCTGTCAAACATGTAAACCAGTTTTCAGGTCAACTTCCCATAAGGGAACAGGAATGTGGACTCTAAATTATGCAAAACGTTGCCCTGCTCAACCCCATCAAATTCATATCAGGTTTCTGGGAGCACTGTTAGTTTCACATCATTACAGACGCTGTAACTAACCAGATAAAACAACTGTGGCACCACAATGTCAAAAAGTTATATTAGCATTCTCTAAAAGCTAATGTTAGCTACTGTCCGTGTCTCAGAAGAGTTTTCCTATGTGTTCAGCTCAGATCTGAAGGGCGCTTCTGTTCATTTATCAAAGAACCTGCAGGAGTAACATGACCTTTAATGCAGAGGGGAACATGCACAGGCTCTCCATTCATGTCTCAGACGGCACAGAAATATAGTTTCCTATTCTAAATAAGCCCTGTTTAGACAAGCGGGGCACCTAAAGCGGGAAAACCTCCAAAACATATCGATGTGTTCAGACTTCATATATGAGTAATGTTATGGTCTTTTCCAATGAATGCCTGGAGAAGTGAGAAAAAATATGGAGCAGCCAATAAATCTGATTATTTTAAATGTAAGGCAAAGACTATAAGAGGGGAAACATAGAATGTGAGTGCACCTTTGTTGCCATATTTTTAAAGACAGCACACCTACGGGGGCAGAAATCTGTGCAGATTATCTGGGTTATTATCTGTATACAAAGAAGTTCACATGAAATAATCTGGCACAGGCCACACTGGTGTGTGCATATAATATTAATTGAATTAATGAGCTTTAGCAGTGCTGGTAGGTGGACCTTGTTTGACTGTGGACCTGTCTCTCTGCAAAGCTACCAGTGGGCTATAGCTTCACATTTCCATACAGACAATAGGAGGGCTGTGTCCAGCTTTTTAGAGCTATTTTAGTGGGTGTAAATCAATAATTATAAATAATAGTTTTAGTTGCTAAGTGGGTCAATTGAAGGAAGTGTTATCCCAAAAAAAGAAGCCGTGATGCTGATCTTTGGAGATGTCTAAAGACTCTGTTGTAAAATTCCTGTCTAAATTAAAATCACATTAGTAGCCTTGCTGGAAATCTCGTGTGGATAACAAATCAGTGTTTTGACATTTTCCTTTCATTTTCCACAACAGCCTCATATCAAAGCCTAGCTGACACACTTTGTTCCTGCTTTATCTGTTTAGTTTTGGTGCCTTTTTTGTGGCCAAAAAAGTCAAAAGAGACAGCGTGACTCATTTCTGATAAATCACTGCAAGGCACACTGTGGAAAACAGACCTGTAACTCTACGTTGAAACAACAGATTAGTCTTTTTTTTTCTTTGTTGCACATGAAAAATGGAAAATAAACAACACACCCTCTCTAAAGATGCAGGGGCATCAAAAGACGCTGGAGACAAAGGACGCTGGTGATCCAAGGTGATGTAACAGTGTGCATGAAGGCTTCATGCAGCCACAGTGGCCTAGACGGATTAGCCTGAAAGGGACTACATGATGGTTGCTTAGTAACTACAAACCTATTAAAATGCTTGACAAACATTAGGGACAGGGCTGTATTTTGACCATGAATTGTCAAAGGTGCTCTTTATTGCCCCCCTTTGCCACACCTTGAACAACACACAACAACACACCACACGCATGTCATCACAACTACCTGACAGCCATAAGGCTTGTGTTGCAATAACGGCCGTACTGTATGTGAGACATGTGCATTCAGTGTCTCCAGCTGCCAGTGTACTAATAGTGGTTTGGGCTGGATCTCTGCCACTCCTAGTGCTTTGCTGCAGGCTCTGTCCGGGCTGTTTTTCCTATTCTGGGCTGTCCTTGTATGACCCGTGCTCCCATGCCAAGATCCAGGCTGTGTCTAATGAAAGTAGGGTTCCAGCAGTTTATTTCAGAAAAAAAAAATCTCAGAAAAACTCAAGACTCAGGCCGCCAGCATTTCATTAAGCCATACTTGTCAAGCCAATGATGGAGATTGTGAAAAGTAGCAGTAGCAGAGGGATTGTGGTACCAGACTGAGAGGTTTGAAAAGAAAGAGCTACTTTCACAACAAAAAGGAGGGCGCCGTGGCTTTACTGAAAAAGAAAATGCTAGCTTAACAAGGAAATATAGAGAATCTGGATGCAACAACCAAAAAAAAAGCAGGAGCTCAAAGAAGTGCATCCTCTAAACAAGCCTCCCAGTACCAATACAGTGCAGGATGCACCGGACTGACAATGTGATGCAGTGGAAAGTTCATTTGCTTTTTATCTCTTTACTAAGTTTGCTCTGCTTTTCATCTCATCAGCATAATTTAACCATAAGATAACTGAACTCATCAGCATCGAATCAAGCTCTCCTGACAGTTTTTAGTACTGTAGTCCTGCTTCAGTGCGTGTCTCTCTCTCTCTACTTACAGTGTCAATTAAAGGATGACAAGCTCAGACCTTGCCAGGCTTCAGGCTTTGTGATTGTGGTCAAACAGGGTGCTAGATTTGGGGGGGTCATGACCAGGGTAATCTAGGAAGGTAAGTCAGTGCCCTATTCATCCAATTGAATTTGTAATCATGTGCTTAGAGTGACCTGCGGTCAAAGTGTGTGTGTGTGTGTGTGTGTGTGAGTGTGTGTAAGAGAGAGAGAGAGAGGATAAGTCTGGTGATGTGAGGCACGCAGGTCTGAGTCTTTGTATGCTGATATTCTTTGCTTGAGTTAATGAACTTAGGCGACTTAGTCATTCTGTGATGACCTCTCAGACTGTTGGTTCACACGAGGCTAAACCCGAGCTGATATTAGAAGCCCCTTATTATTCTAGGAAAATCTGATTTAACCCAAGAAACCGACGTTGGCCGGGGAGTTCTCTCTGCAGGCGCACACATGCTCTTTTCTTCTTTTAGCCTGGGTGTAAACAACCGAAAGATGCCAATGGTCTAATCCAGATCAGAGCAGCAGTTTAACAGAGCGGTGTGGAGAAACCAAATTCACAGGAACCCTTAATTATAGAGCTCTAACCATTTAAATGAGTTCACCATTACAGACGAAGATCAGACATTCTTTGCGATTCATGGGTTTCTTACATTTATGGTAAACACCTTGTTTGCCAGCCTTTAAAAGACCCTTACAAATTACATTAGTAGTTTGTTATAAAATAAGTAGCTGTTTTTGTAGATCAAGCTTATTCACACATGAAAAATGAGTGAAAGAAACATTGTTCAACACAGTCGATTATAACTGTAAGTAAAGCTCCTCCAATTAAACGTTATTGTTCAGATTTTGCAGCTGGACTAATGTGAAGTACAGTTTGAGACATTTTGGTTGAAGTGTCACAGGACCAGAGTTAAAGCACATCAGGGCTGACTAATTCATGACATAATAAAGAAAATCTAATGTCCATTCATCCAACGAGGTGCCCTTTCCTGAATTACATCAATTTATTGAATTACATTATTACTGTCCCTGTTTTTCATGTTCAGAGTTAGATCCAGGTGGCTGCTAACATTGTTCAGATGAAAACTAGTTGTATAATGAATGCAGACATTCAGCCAAGCTGTTTAATACCAACAATTGTTTTCTGCTTAATATGGCTCTGCTTGAGTAAATGACACCGGCTGATGGTGCCTGGCATCCCATCCTACTACTCTGTTCAACAAACAAACCCGCTGCAGATGTTTATATAAAAGAAAGAGGAGTCAGCTGATGCACATCTGGTTTGTTAACGACCATTTCTCACCAGGTTGTCTGCTGTTCTTGTTTAGAGTTCTGCAGAACACCGTCTCCTCCTCCAGCGCAACAGCTGCTGAACTGTTCCAGGTGCCTGGAGGGCTGCAGGTGCAATTCACAGAGTACATGAAGCAGAGGATCTTTTCAGCCCTGTCGGAGTTTGGCTGTAACGATTGATGATGATGATGCTACTCAAATTTATCAGTAACTCTATACTACTGGAGAGTCCAGTATGGATGGCTTGATGCCACTTTTTCATGTTCATGCTACTAAAAAAGCATGTTGCCCAATAACATATGAACATGGAAACAATACTGTCACAAACGTACAGATAAGGAGGCAGGTCGGGGATGGTAGTGGTACAAGCAGTGTGGTGATTCTTCATTTAGGAGATTAGTTGACAGTAAAAACATGAGAATGTGTTCCTAATAATATAAAGTCTTGTAGTCTCAAATGAAGACGTGATCATAAACACAAATGGCTTGGATGTAATCCAACCTATATGATATTAACATGGGACTATTTGCTCAACTTTCAGTGATTGCTGTCTGTTAAATAGAGGTGCTGGTTGATGCAGCAACAAGCAAAAGAATGCAAGAACCAAACTGGACAGAGGAGCAATGCTCACTTTGAGCACAGTTATGATGGTACAGACCGTTTTTAATGTCCTTGGACATATGCAGTCTGAAGGAAGGTATCAAGTGATGTTGTGTTAAAGACCTAAAACAAAAACAAAAAAAGGAAATTCTTTGTCACCTGTAGTGTTTTAGTAGCTCAGTCATTCTTTGTTTTGGAGAGAATTTCTCCTCTCAGTTTAAGGAACTCTCAAGCCTCACAAAAGTCCTCCTCTACTTTTAACAGTTCTCCACCTTAAGACCTCTTTTAAGATGTTCTGTGAATCACTTTGATCTTTACTAGGATTTAGTCTTAATTTATGAGGGGAAATTCTTAGAAAATGTCATAATTCTGAGAATTTTCAATATATAGTATTTTTCAATACTAAGAGAAACTCTTAGCACTAAGAATCGTTGTGAACACAGCCCCCGGTCAGTACTTCGACTACCATCAGACACAAAGAGGCGCAGCCATAACACGTCAGTTTTTCCTAGTGAATATGGGCTGCCTAAAACTTTATTATCAAATTTGAGACACCATTTCTGATCAGATACAGATTTCTCTCTAAATAAAACAAAACTAATATGACACAGGAAACACACTGCACCGACCAGTCCAGGGAAGTGATACAATCACACACACAGGTAGAGAAAGAGGACAGGACCCAGTACGGAATGACAAGGACAAGAGGGATCAGGTAATCACAAATGGAGGGAACACAACAGGAAGTAAATGTTAAGAGAATACACCAGGAAAAGAAGACTTTCAAAATAAAACAGGAAACAACCAAAAGAGGGCGAAGTAACCCACTAAAAATACAATGACACTAAAAGGACTGAAATGAAAACAAAACCAGCTGAACAAGGCATCATGACTGTCTGTGGGGAAGAAATTCTCAACTTTCAGCTGACGGAGCAGAAGTGAGTCTGTGTAGAGAAGTCACAGAAGGTCACATGTATTCTGACAGCAAGACAGGTTTTAAACCTACCAGTGTGGAAAAAAATCCACTCACTGTTGTTACAATGCAATCATCCTCACAGTGTTGATTTATGTTTAGTGTGCACGCCTCTCTGGAGGCGGAATCAGCTGAATACAGCTGGTTAGCTTTGCTTAACATTAAAAAAATGCTGTCCAAAGGTAAACTCCACCTGCTGACATGTTTAAGGCTCACTGATTAGCAGGTTATAGCTTGTCTTATTTGTATCAGGCTTTATGTGTCTTGGCAGTTGTTGCTGTCAAATGTTAAGGGCTGCACCTCAACAGACACGAGCGTCTATAAAAGGTGTAAAAAGAACACACAGCCAGGGATTAGATCATTCTAAATGTATTAAGACAAACAACTTGGCTCCTCTGAGACATTCACTGTATCGCCAAACGTATTCACTCATATGAACTTAGGTGACATCCCATTCTTAATCCATAGGGTTTAATGTGACATCGCCCCACCCTTTGCAGCTATACCAGCTCCAACTCTTCTGAGAAGGCTCTCCACCAGGTTTAGGAGTTTAGGGGAATTTTTGACCATGAGCATTTGTGAGTTTAGACACTGATGTTGACGTCTTCTCTGTTGGACAAGGCCTGGCTCACATTCTCTGCTCTAATTCATCCCAAAGGTGTTCTATCAGGTTGAGGTCAGGCTGGTCAAGTTCTTCCACACCAATTAAGAAACCTTTATTTCCCACAATGGGGAAATTGCTTAAGGCAGCCCAGCAGTGAGTACACTGGAGGCTATGCAGGTAAAGTGCCTTGCCTAGTTGGGATCGAACTACCAACCTTCCGGTTATTGGACAACCCTGCTATACCACTGAGCCACTTGCTTATCCATGTCTTTATGGACCTTGCTTTGTGCACTGGTGTGCAGTCATGTTGGAACAATACTTGTTTGACTGCATATGATTAAAATAACCTTTATTTGTCTAACAATGGGGAAATTGTCATGTTGGAACAGGAAGAGGTCATCCCCAAACTGTTCCCACAAGGTTCGGTGCATGGAATTGTCCAAAATCTCTTGGTATGCCAAGGCATTCAGAGTTCCTTTCATTGGAACTAAAGTGCCAAGCCCGGCTCCTGAAAAACAACACCACACCCTTCACCAAACTTCACACTTGGCACAATGCAATTTCCCCATTGTTAGACAAATAAGGGTTATTTTAATCATATGCAGTCAAACAAGTATTGTTCTCCTGGCAACAGCCAAACCCAGACTAGTCCATCAGATCGGCAGATAGAGAAGCGTGATTCCACACTCCAGCGTCTCCACTACTCTGGAGTCCAGTGGCGGTGTGTTTTACATCTGAAGAACAAACAAACAGACGTTCTGGTACTTATGTTACTTTTTCCTGGTGAGGTGTATTATTTACAGTAGTAAATGGGTTGCAGCTCCTCCTAGGTGAAATTGTTAAGGTGATTGATGGATGGTGTTTGTGTGCTTACATATGATGTAAACCTGCTGGTCAGGGAGGGATCTGTCACTATGGTAGCCTGGAGTCTTATTGCAGATATCTGTGAAATCTGTGAAATGATCTGTTCCTCAAAGCAGAATTAGTCCCTGAACCTAAATGGTCATGTTGCTTTAGTAGTCACTAGCAGTAGTGTTTTCTGTTATGTGTGTGTGTCACTTCACTTCATCTACACTCTTCAGTGCTGCTCAGGACTGGGTCATCCTGGCTGAGTGAACTCATCACCTCCATTATTATCTTCATCTTTTTTTGATAAAAGTGTTTGTGAAGTGTGATAAGTCATTAAAAATAAAACAATTGTTTTGTAACAGGGTGTTAGAGACGATCCACATGAGGATAAGAGAGAGACAGAGAGAGAGAGAGAGAGAAAGAGAGAGAGAAGACAGAGGAGGAAGAGACACAGGAAGGGGGAAAGGGGCTGGTCAGACACATGCTGGTCTTGTAACAGCATCACACAAACAGATCCAGGCGGTCACATGGATGTCATTTCTGTGATGAGGTGGAAAGTTTCAAGGTGAGGCAGCACGATTTGCAGTGGTCAAGGCTGAATTATCGTCACGTATCTTCCCAGGCAGGATGAACTTGAAAATAATGAACTAAAATATGTTGTTTAATCGCTGTTTACCAGTTTAGTAGCACCAAGAACAAACCGTAACAGATAAAACAGACATAAGGTTGATAAGAGAGAGTGAAGAGAGCATTTAAAATGGCTTACATGTGATTTACAGTGATTTAGTGTTAACTCTTCCCATGCTGGTGCAGGTGTTTTTTGTGAACATAAGATACTGCTCAACAGAACTGTGGTAAATAAAATAAAATTAAAATAAAATCACGTTCTGACAAATCAAAACTTCACAACAGTGTGTGTCTGTTAAACTGGTGCTGCCTTCAGGTGTTCAGTGGCCCCGGCTGATCTGTGAATGACTCATCCAGCCTGGACACGTCTGTTTGAACCCAGCGCCGTCTAGTGGCAGCGGAGGGTCCTGCACCCACCAGATCTGAGAGTTCACGGGCAGAACGAAGGGAAGTCACAGGTTTCCCCGGCTATGAGGTGCGCATATATGGCCAACAGTGAGCGCCGCACAAGGAAGTAAAAAAAAATCAGTGATGTTTAATGCACGTGGACTGAAGACTCCGTCATTGTTTTGGGCCTCTCTCTCTCTCTCTCTCTCTCTCTCTCTCTCTCTCTCTCTCTCCCTCTCTCCCTGGATCTTTGGAGCCCAGAGTTGACGGGAGGTAATCATCCCCACCATGTGAGTGGGCGGTGCGGGTACCAGAGGCGTGTTGTTTTTTTCATTATTCAAATACTGCTGTACCTATAAAAAGAGTGCATGCGTGCGTCAGATAGTTTTCTCCAATGAGCAGCTAAAGGTGACTCAATTGTCTCTCTCGCCGGCACAGTCTCATCCTATCGGCAGGGGAAGAGATGATGGACGACTCCGGCGGTGTCCAAATGGCGAGGGCGCTGAAGCACGCAGCCCTGTGCCTGATGCTGCTGCCCCGGTTCCTCCTGGCCGCCGTCATGCTCTGGCTCCTGGATTTCTTGTGCATTAGGAAAAAAGTGCTGCTGAAAATGGGAGAAAGGCAGGACGGCCAGGACGACCCGTCGGTGTGCGTCTCAGACTCCAACAAGATGTTCACCGTGGAGTCTCTCAGGGCCGTGTGGTACGGTCAGAAATTGGACTTTCTCAAAACTGCGCACCTCGGGCGCACTGCGCCCAACACCGAGGTGGTGCTGGTCCAGGAGCGGAGGCAGGTCCGGATCCTGGACTGTATGAAAGGGAAGAGACCACTCATTCTTAACTTTGGCAGCTGCTCCTGACCGCCATTCATGACGCGCCTGACGGCGTTTCAGCGCGTTGTGAGTCAGTACGCAGACATTGCGGACTTTTTAATTGTATATATCGAGGAGGCGCATCCCTCGGACGGCTGGGTGAGCTCGGACGCGCCGTATCAGATCCCTAAGCACCGCTGCCTGGAGGACCGGCTGAGAGCCGCTCAGCTGATGCTCATCGAGGTGCCCGGGAGCAACGTGGTGGTGGATAATATGGACAACTCGTCCAACGCCGCGTACGGAGCCTACTTTGAGAGACTTTACATCGTGATGGACGAGAGAGTGGTGTACCAGGGGGGCAGGGGTCCAGAGGGATACAGGATTTCTGAACTGAGGAACTGGTTGGAGCGGTACAGGGACGATGTGGTGAATTCCCAAACAGCGGTGCTCCATGTGTAGTTTGAACGATGCTGACCTGCTCTGCGCCCATTCTGCTTAAAGTGTCCAACCCACAGTGCGAAATATTCAGATGCTGCTATCAAACGTCCACACACGGCACATTTCAGATGTTCACAAGTCAAATAGCCTGAAGTCATATGAAGCCTATAGGACTGTAGGCGGGTATATTGCGCTTGTCCTGACCTTAACTGAGTGCTCATAGCGGTTTTCTTTCTGTTTTTTTTTATGAAAAAGTCTTGAATCAGTTGAAGCTGTATTCAATTGGTGATCACTCTATTTTTCTACAATACTGATGTGTGTGTGTGTGTCTGTGTGTGTGTGTGTGTGTGTGTGCGTTCACACTAATATCTCGCTCTGGTGTCTGTGTGAAGTTCGGTTTTTAAAAGGCGCATCCAGAAAACCGGCACTGATGTTTCTGACACCGGCAGCGGGTCCATATTAGCAGGATGCCTTCCTGATGATTGATGATTGCCAAACGATGTAATGTTGAAACAATGTAACTGAACAAATGTTTTTAATAAATGTCAGATTACACAGTGCTGTTGACTGTAAAACAAACACCTTTAATTTGATATATTTATACATCTGCTTCTCTGTTTACAGCTTGAATTGAGCTTCACATGTTGTTTATCTTCTTGTTTTGATTCAATATTAATCAGTCATCATGGCCAATCAGGATTCATTCACTCAACTTCATAAAAGGCTGATCTTTTTATTTGGAAAATGAGAAAAGAGAAGTGAAGTCAGCTTTTTTTTCCTCTTTTTTCACAGTTCAAAGGAAGAGTTGTTGTGTAAGAGGGTTAAATCAGACATAATAATGAAACTGATGGGATGATCAAGCAAAAGAGCAGAACATGTCAGGGTTTAGGCCTGAAATTTATTCTGTTTGTTGAATTGAAATATCTGTCAGGTTTATCATTACACTTTAAAGACTAACTGACTCACAAGAATTTTACATTCTGACCACAAAAACTGTAAACAGGCCAAAAAAAAGATGTTCTGAATCAAATCAAGCTCTGCTGCTGCTCGGCTGGTGTGATGCTGCATCTTTAATCTGCCTTCTTATCTTATTCACTTTCTCATTATTCCTGGATTCTCTCTCATACACTTCACATGTAATTAGGATTAGAGTGAATGCTGTGAATGATCCCGTGTGGACCCAGGTTTTCTTTAACATATTCAGGTTTTCTTTATGTCTCGCCTCATTTCCATTATCTCACAACATGTATGTACAGTTGACCCGAGTCTCTGAATGCAGCATGCTGCGAGGCGCACCAACAAACATCCTCACTTTTACCGTTTCTGTTCTAACAAGAGAAAACAGGTCTCTTTAAACCCCCCCCCCACCCCCAACCCCAGTCACAGAACAGTCAATATGAGGCCAGAGGACATGTTTGTTTTTCGTCCCAGCGTTGACCTGAGACTGACTGATAGCTCTGATTTGTGCCAGAAAATGTTCATCTTGACACGTTGCTCCGAATAAACATGAAAGATTTAGAAAACAACATCAGTCTAAGAAAAAGTAGGGAGAGAAAAATAACGTATAAAACTAAAGTTCTTTCTTTTTTTTTTTTAGCTGGTGTTTAAACTCAGATTTAAGTGTCTGACTATTTGTGTTTTTTTTGTTTGGGAGGATCACGTTTGTGTTATCTTGCAGACTGACCGGTCAGAAAACATACAGCAGGGATGAGTGGGGAGCAGACCTTATACACCAGAGTTTTATCAGATTGCGCCTGCCCTTTGCGTCAGACATGCATAATACATGTATGTGTCCAAATAAGTGCACAGTGGGTTGTCAGTGTAACGGGCTTATCTCTGTGACAGCGTGGCCAAAGCTGAGCCGTGATGAAGAATTGATGAAGAATGTCAGAGTCACAATCCTCATGTCCTCCTGTCACACCACGTCTACTGCTTTAATCACCACTAATGCTGATATACATCTAATATACACCCTTTGTTAAATTATCGTCCTCTACCCCCCTAGTGGCTGAAAAAATGCTTCCACCACTGCTGTCTGTCGTTGACTGTCTCACTGTGACTCCTACATCCTTTGTAAGATGTCTTCCTGACCCCTAGGCACTAAATCATTTACATACTGCCTCCCTCACCTTTTGCCCACCTGTATAAATGTTGTAACTTCACACTCGGTCAGCTCTGAGACAGTCTGTGTCTGTAAGCCCGCCGTACACTGCTGTGCTCTGAAAACAAGTTATTACAGCAAACTTGGAATATGATGTCAAGTGAATTTCTTCAACAGTTTGGTGCTGTGACCCGGATGGGGTCTACTTCGGAGGAGACTCTTTTTACAGACCAGGGACACACCAGCAACTTGCAAAATCCAAATTAGAACTAAAGGTAAGGGATCTTTTAAAAACCCAATTTCTGTTGCTGTGTGCTGTCGGAGGTCTGTGGAACTGTAGTCCTGAAGAAGTTGACACCATGTAATTTGAAGTAAGTTTGCTGTTAATGGTTGTGAAGGGTGAAATGTGTTTTTTACACTCTTGCACTTTTTTTACACAGCGACTAAAGCTGTAAAATCAGGCAGATCCTCTTGTTATAAGCTTGTTTGTGAGTTTTTGGCTTAGTTTGGTTTTCTTGTGTTGGCTTCTTGCCTTAGAATCTGACATGCTCTTGTAAAGGTTATGCATTTGAGTTTACAGAGAGTAGTGAAATAAAAGTTGGCTTAAAGAGTAATGATTCAGAGAAATCACAGTTAAGCACGTGTGTTTGGAAGTTTAGACATTTGTGAGAAAATGGAACATAGAGAGTCTTGGACACAAGAGAGAGAAAGAAATGTCCAGTGTGTCTGGGAAACACACAGATGCAGGACTGGTTGTATGAAGTGGAGGATGGCTTGCTCTCCCTAAACAACTTAAAGTTGCTGACCTGCTCTCCTTACAGTAACAGGAGTCAATTGAGTATTATATCAGAGTATTTAGAAGAAGATGGGGATAAGTTGTTTCCAGTCCTGCGGAGTATGTAGAAAATTTTAAAAAATAATTAATTAACCCCATAGAAATCCCTTGAAATTAATTACAAAAACAGCAGTTAACAAAATGCCTGAAGATGTAGAGGATCAATTGTCTGTGTGGATATGTTGTCAAACTGGCCAGAGGCCTGGCCTTGCAGGAAGGTGGGCTGTACCTCTGTGATAAAATGGCACGACTCAATGCAAAGATCTGACTTTCCACAGAACATCAACTCAGACTGAGGTGGCTAGAGGTGAACTTTGTGCACAAACTGGTCTAAAATGGACGACACTGTTGCGTAAATGTCCTCTACTATGTATGGAGAAGATGGTTCTGCTTTAACCTCTGTTGTCCAACAAGTCCACAGCTTCTGTCCTCTCCTAGTGACACAGCATATCACAACATCACACCCAGAGACTGGGTCTGCATCAAGGAGTTGCACTGGAAGAAATCCCTAAAACCACACTGGTCCAACCTCACCACCAATACCAGAAGAAGACACAGAACCCCCCACACACATGACAACAGGATCCAGGAGAAACTCAGCCACCAGAAGCAATGAGAAAAAGGAAGAGCCTTTTGACCTTTTTTTTAGAATCCTTGGACCACGATAGAAGTACAAGATCACAGCCACCCTCTAACACCTCCCTAACAGCACCACTCCCACAAAGTGCTTGTGGCTTCATCCCACAGCACGAGGGCAGGCGACAGGTTGGCCTTTGAGTTCATTTTCAGTCACTCTGGTGCAAAAGTGATTGATGTCAGTTGTTATGCTGAATACGCAATGAACAGAGGACACACACCCAACATGGTGTGTGTGTGTGTGTTTCATGGCCTTTCAGTTGTGGTATGATGACTGTGTTTCAACACCACGAGTCACAAAATGTGACTAACATGTGTCTGCATTTCAGAAATATCCTTCAGAAATATCCTTGTGGCAAAAATCACTGCCGCCTTCGCACCTTTACTACAGTCTTTAAATGAATGAAATTAATGCTTAAAGGAGTCCCACGGAGCATGAACATGAAACTTAATTTTTCTTTTACTTTTACTTTTGGATCATTTTTCATCCTCATTTCATTCTGTGCGCAATCTTAATACTCAGCTTGTGTTATTATGTGACTGCACCGCATTTCACATTCATGCAAATTTATATTGCAACAATCTTCAGGTGTAAACTGCAGAAACTGCATATAATAGAATAACAACTGCTGGTAATATGGAATGACATCACTTGGCTTGTTTGTCAGTAACACACACATGCAGCTATAAAAGTGGTGACATTTCTGCTGGATGTTTTCATGTCTGTGGGCTTTCATTTCTACATTTGTCTCCCAGACAAACAGGCACCGAGCAGAAGCAGCAGAAATATCTTTGTTTAGACAATTACTGTTGTCAAAATGTGATTCGATTGAGACCGATCAATTTCTTTGTCCAATCTTGGCCAGCACACAAAAGATTTTTCTAAATCTCAGGGAAGCATTTCCTGGTTAAATAATGTTATTAACTATTGAATAACACACAAAACACTTCCGTACCTCATAATCTTGTAGCATGATGGGAAATTCCAAAGCGGGGAAACCTGGAGCTCTAAAATATTAATTATGACTAAATGCTTCAGATATAATCCAGGTACACACCCAGGGCTGGGTGTCATTTTACAAACATGGCAGGCCATATGTCTGCATGAAAGCAGCAGGAAAAAAGGCCTGTTACATAAACAGCTGATGGTTGTATAAGGAAATTACAAAGAATTCAAATGCACAACAGCGTTCAGCTCATTGTTTACATTTTCTGCAGATTTACTGTTGGGTTAATCGCAGCTCTTAAATTTACAGTGTTCTTAAGAAACAATATTTTCTGTGCTTGCCTTGGCTCACAATGATCTTTTTCTAAACCTAACCAAGGAGTTCTGTTTCCTAAACCTGACCAAAGAGATACAACAACATACGTATAAGTGAGTTGTAAAACTCAACAAAACCCGGACCCGGACCTGAATCCTCCACCACAATCTGATATGACCACCTTACAGCATGTTCGTCAGGGTTGTCTTTCTAAAGGTTCTGTTCGCTTTGCCAAATATAGTGGAAACCTGCCGTGAAATGAAGCAACATGACAAAAACACAGTGTAAGACTGGCCCAGACACTATGAGTAGTGCAGCATTTTATTGTTTGACACTGTAACAACTGTGAAGAGCAGCTAGGATAATTTGTTTTGCTGTCTGGTAACATGACACTGGCCATGGAAACAGTGAACAAACAAATGCCCAAAAAATGTACAACAACAACTACTTGGTTTGGACATCAATTAGTTTCAGAAACACTCATGTTTAAGACAAACAAGCCTCTCCTGTCTGCAGCAAACTCCGCTGTTTATTAGTAGCTGGTTGCAACCTTTAAAACCTAGATAAGCAAATGATGTGTGTATATTGTGATCAATAGATGAGACACTGCTGATGATCACCCCTCACTCACTCTGATTATGCTCTGATGAAGAATACACATCCTTTGTTTCACTGTTAGCATTGTCTGAACCAGGTCCACCAGGCAGTCGGGTCATTGATCTTCCGGGTCTCAGTTCTTACCTGTCAAAGCAACACCTCACTCATATTGTCTGTCTGTATAAATGTGGTAACTCGCCGTCGCACTATAGCGAATTATAGCAAAGGACAAATTTGATGTAGCTCTACTCTGACAAGCTCAACCAATCAAAGATATTTATAAGTCTGTGCTGATTTCACAGCATGATTTGCTGCTGTGTGGAAAGATGTGGTCCAATACAGTCAAATCACCACTAATACACAATAACATGGAGGGAAAAAATATATGTATTTTGATTTAAATCCATTGTTTTCATCAATGACTGATGTTCTGGTCTACTGTATGACTCCACCCCCGGCATGCTGTCTACCTCAGAAACCCACACTGATTTATGAGAACAAAAAAAACAGCATTGACTGGGCAAAAAAAAAAAATATATATATATATATATATATTCCCACGCCTACAGGTCATGAAATAAATACTACTTGAGACAAGGGACTGCTTGGCAGGAGATAAAATGCCTCGCTGAAATGATATCTCTCTATCTAGCCAATCCCATGACTTCCCATTCAGCTGCAAGTTCTTGAAGTCATATGATGTAGAAAACAAGGTTTGTAACCATGGGACAGGGAAGCCATGTGGAAAGACACTCTATGACACACTTTACAATTTTGGACCTGACCTCAACAACCCCCTCTGCCCCCACCCGCCCGCCCCAGGATAATTTCTGTCATGTAAGCTTTTGATTTAGTATTAGTCTGAAAGCAGCACTTTAGCTGCTCACCAGGGACTCGATCAACCCTGTTCCAAAGCAATCATAAATGACATGTGGCAGGATGGCACACCTGCACAGGACATGACAGGCTATAACACAACCAAGGCTGCCTGTTGTGATGCAGCATTAGTGTACAATATTGCACAGGAATAAAGGCAGGAGGGGGGGGGTCTGAGTCAGTTTCATAAACTATGCACACAACATAGGCGATAATAATATGATACAGGAGCAGCGAGGAATCCCTGGAGGGGACCTGGAGATAACAACATGCTGGTATTTGACTTTAATATACAGTAAGCTCATATAAGCAACCGAGCTTATGACACGTGAGACAAGCACATAAATCTTCGCCCTGTGGTGCAAGTGTGTGTTAGATGTTGCACTTCATGTATATTAGGTAATATAATGTTTAGCCCCAAATTGACATAACAACTGTTTTCAAAAAATCATTAACTGTATCTACCCTTCATAAGCATATAAACATATTTTATGAAATGAAGCACTTTTAAAACTTCAGCCACACTCACCTACTAATACAGACATCAGTAAGTATAAAGAAGATGCAGACAATAATTTAGGGATGGAAACTAGATGAATCATTCAGTTATGTTTTTTTTTTCTTATGGAAAAATTTGTCAGTCTGGCAGCCAGTCACTCTGCATATCACCTCAGCATGGCATCTGTATCCAGGTTGCCATGGGAATGCGGTTGCTATGAGATCAATTTATCTGGAGATCTGGCAGTTGCAGATGTCACTGGGCGCTGCTCTCAATAACAAAGTCTTGGTCAAATCACAGTTGAGTCTTTTTGTATTTCAACTCCAACTGATAGAAAAGAATTAAGTCAAGGCAGACAATGATGCCTTACTGATGACTGTCATCATCACTGGTCCAAATACAGTGCATAAATGCCATGAGATGCCAGCCTCACTCTTTTCTCCTGACCCTGTTCCACTTCAGAGCCTTGTTGCTGCACGGTGCAGTGAGGCCCCTGCGTGACGCACGTGTCTGCACCTCTGACGTCCGGATCTGTTCAGAAGTTACTTGCTTTCCATTAGTTAATATCGCAGAGTGGCGTATGAAGCTCATCTGTCATGTAAATCTCTAACGTGAGTCAATACAATGTCCTCACTAAGACAGTGGTCATAGCAGGAGCTCAGGTTCTACCCTGGGCTACAGCATCATACCATGTAAGGCAACTATGTAGGACAAGACAGAAAGTAGGATGAGTCCAAAAACAAGAGGAAGTAGTCATCAATTGGAAGAGATTGAAAATCAGAAGACCCTTGCAGCCCTTAGCAAGCAGCCATTTCCCCACATTCAGTAGGCAATACAAAGGGAAAACAAGAGTTAATATTAAGGTCACTTTCCACCTCATCGCATCATTAGCTCTGCATCAGCTTATTTACCTTGTTTTTACTGTAGCCTATTATCTATGTTCTGCAATGAGAACATATATGTTCTTATGTAAGAACATATATGTTTTTACATAACATTACATATGTAAATACATATGTAATGTATTTACCAGCCATGTGTATAAGAGGAATATGCATTAATACTAATTAACATAGAAAGTTATTGTTTGTTTAAAGACACATTTTTTTCATTGTTTAAAGTTTATTTCAGGGAAATGGCTCGATACAAACCAGCTGGCGACCGTAAGTTGTTTGAGTCTCGTGTTATGGAAGACTGAGTCTTGTTTTACTTTGGTGCTGATACAGTTTTTCAGGCCATCTGCTTAATTTCCTTTTGGAATCAGACTGAAATACTGTGTATAGTTCTTGAGCCACATTCTTGCACAAAAAAATCTGTTTAATGAGTATAAATGGCTGGGTTAAAGGCTCTCTCTCTGTATCTGATTCCAATTGACAGGCTTGCTATTGAAGTCAATAGTGGAGTCCAGTTGAAAGAGCTTCTTCAGAATTATTGAGTGACTCCACCTGCGTGGTGAATTTTGTATATTAATATACAGTAGGCAGTGGATTATTGAAGTCTGAGACGTCCCATCATGTAATAACAAACTAATTGAGCAGAGCCAGTGTGTGGAAAGACTAAAGCGGAACTGACTGAGTCAGAGGGAGATGTTTCATCCAACCAATGCATGTAAACATGCCTGCTGTCTGTTTACGAAATGCTAATTGTTCCAGCCTGCATTTTCTATATCACTCCTGAATCCTACAAAACCTCTACTTAGACGAGAACACTGAAGTTGTGCGACACTTGTTTTGCTGAATTAAAAAATGAACATTTTTTTCCAGTCAACCTTTCTCTTTCAGCTGGTTATGTTGCCTGTTAAACACTCAGCTCAGGCATGTGCGCACAGCAGCGTCTGAGCAGAGCGCCGTTTCCTTTAATGTCAGCTGTTATTGCAACATATGGCGCAGACAGTTGAAGACGATCTGGACTCTCCTCAGACCTCACGTGCACTTTGGAATCTCGACTCTCACAAAGTCACCCTCGGCCTCACATACTCCTGCCGCTGTCTGCACTACATTGCTGAAGGTCGCCTAAGGGAACATGTTACCTTAAGAGATTTCTGTGCAAGTGCACACGGTGCTAACAAACAATCATGACCTATGAATTAACTCCTGAGGTTAGAAAACTAGTGCCACATGTTTCTCTTTCTGAGGCCTGGCATTCAGCAGATTATGCTTTCTTCACCACATCAATAAAGACGAACATATGAGACACTCCGGAGGCTGAGCTTCTCTAAATCGTGACCTCACATGCACCTTTCAATTAGATCCAGCAGAGGATGCTTACATATTTGTTGTTCTTTTACCTCTAGTAGTGCATGTGATCACATGGGACTGACTTATAATAATATATGCAGTCTAATCCAGCTTTGTGAATAAAGTCTGTGTTTACATTAATGGTGGTAAACATGAGTTGGAACAACAGTTGTTTTCTGTGTGCATACACCCACAGCACACAAATGCATCCATGCTGGGGAAAAAAATCCTTCAGCATCGCTGTCTAGATGAAGCCTCTCATCTGAACATCCCCTCCTGCAAAAGGTTGCCTCCGTCACTTTCTGCATATCCGTCTATCGCTCAGCCAAGTGGAAAAAGAGCAAAAGAGTGTGAAAGACCTCTGTGTGTGTGTGTGTGTGTGTGTGTGGCTGCTTGTCTGTTTCTCTCCCGCCCTCCAATTCCCTCTGTCCTTCTTGTCTTATTTCCAAATGCAAGCAAGTGTTTTCTGCCCTTCATGTCCCTGAAGTGTGCTCTGACCTTGTGTGCAAAGAGCAGTGAGGCTCCAGACAGTCAGGTGAGGCTGCTCTCTCTCTCTCTCTCTCTCTCTCTCTCTCTCTCTCACACACACACACACACACTTGTTCTGGTTCATCTGCCCCACATACAGTCAGACAGTTATATGTGTCTCTTGTATAGGCCGGGCCCTTATGTGTCCATGCAGCTTCACCAGACAATGGGGATGTCCCCAGGTGGCCCAAATACTGCAAGGATAATAAAGGTTTTGGTGTTTCTGTGTGTGTGTGTGTGTGTGTGTGTGTGTGTGTGTGTTCCAGACAGTCACAGAGGAAGACCGTCCTGGTACGACTCTGTTGTGCTCAGACTGACAGGCTGCAGGATTACTGCTGGAGAGGTGACCACGGTTTTATCTCCCAAATGCATACGCACGTGCACGCAGATGCACATGGAGAACACACTCTCACTTTTTCTCGCTCTCTCTCTGCATTCCCCATTTCCTCCCCTTAACATTAACTATCAAGCAAAAATGTCTTCACCAAGATCTACCTCTTGACCTCTTTTCAATGTTTTAAAACTTCTGACTTGTGATGACATTCTGGTATCCTGATGACATAAAATGCTACATTATTTAGCTCATGACAGATAACGTATGTCAGAGTGACACACGCTGCATCAGAACCCAGTGACAATCTTTCAAGGCAAATAAAAGAGACAACACAAGAACACAACAATACATCAACCCAAACATAACTTCACAACAACACAACTTTTACTGCCATCCTTTGTTTAGTTAAATAGAGACTCAGGGTCAGAAGAGTTCCTCTACAGTCCTGCAGAGCTAAATAACGGCTCTCCTGCAGGCTAAAAATGAAAATGAGAACTGGTCGATCTGAAGGAGGACATGGAGAAAAAGAAGAAAAGCTGGGAGCAGGAGCGACATCAGAGCTGACAGTTAGCAACGACTAACGCTAGAAAACTAAAAAAAAAACAGACACATGAGGTCATCCTGCTCCAACAACCTCTGAACATGAAGGTCAAAGAAAACCAAATCATCCAGCTGAGTCTGAGGCATAGTTCATCCAAGTCTCTGCTGAGAATGAGACACTGAAGAAGATGGTTGATCAACTGAAAGAAAACTTGGATCAACTCAAAGAGTCTTCAGCGAAGGAGTGCCTGGAGTTAAAGTCTCAGTTGGAGACTCACTTGTTTGTCAAATGTGAGCAGCTCTTCAGTGAATTTTCCACAAAAGAAAAAGAGATGGAAAAAACTGAAGCAATCACCGAGCTGACAGGAGAGAGGAACGCCCTGGAAGGTCAGCTGAGAAGCGAGCAACAGGCTAAAGAGGACGGCCTGAAGAAAATACAATAAATAGAAGAAGACTGAGAGTAACGAGACAGAGAGGAAACAGTGAAAAAAGGAAAAAATCAAATCAAATCAATACAAATAACCAAAGTATTCATTTATAAATTATATTTCCACACGGTGCTGGTAATGACATTATAAAGGCAGAGAGATATGTTTGCATTTGAAATAGATATTAGTGAGTATAGATTAGTGTGTATTGCAGAATTTTCACTTCAGGTAGAGGTAAAACACACAAAATAACATTTTAAGGGGAATGCAGGGTTTTAATGTCCATCAGAGCTGTTTACATCATACTATAGGTAGGAGGTTTACAAAAGTCCCTGTAGGAGGTGCCAACTGTCATAGTTTGTCTAAACTCCAGATTAGTCCAAATACAGGCAAAGAGGCGAGTGGAGCTGAGGGAGGAGGGCTGCTGACATGTGACTGTATGTATAAAGTAAGTGAGATATAAAAAGATATATTTGAAGTTGAAGCTGGATGAAGGTGTGTGTGTGTGTGTGTGAGGAAGGATGCTGGGTTGCTGCTGCTGGGCCCGATCCCAAGTCCTCAGCTTTGATGCAGAGGACTTTGAAGCCAAGTGTTGAGCATCAAAAGAAAGCACACCAACCCTCCGTCCTGAGGGGGCAGATCGGTTAAAGTGAAAGGTGCAACTCGTCATGTTGCTCAAGAAAACTTTAGGTGTTATAAAGTGCCAGCGTGAGAGGAAAGAGGTGGATACAAGACCACAGACCTAAGCTGTACATCAGACCCCCCCATGTGGTACGATGAGTCACTTTTTGGCTGCCATTCCTCACAAACACCACACAGACACACACAGACACACACACAAAATCCTCCTTCAGATGCAGTATCAGGTCCACACAGATGTACGCACACCAGACTTCTGACTAAAGTAATGCAGCACAGAAAGCTTTTCCTAAAATCTGATTGGATGTAGCCACAATGGGGGTCGACACTACGAACTTTTGAGCACTGTTTCCATGGCAATAGGTTCTGACATCTCCTGTCGTGACGAGATGTTTTTTGGTTGCAAGGACCGAGGGAGGGAGAGGGAGGGTGCACAGCAAGATCTGAGCACTGACAGTCAAGGAAGGTTGTCAGATCAAAAAAAAGGAGAAAAAACATTCAAGTCAAGAACTGCACTACAACACTCCAACTGCAGGCAAAAACACTGAACCCATGTGACCTTATCTGAGAGAGGAGAGAGGGAGATACACAGAGGCTTTTAACCACCCACAAAAAAAACACTGACGTATTTTGATTTTCAGTGACGCATCCAGCCCTGAGGAATATTTCCTTTCAGATAATTGGGATACAGTGTGTTGATAATGAGGCAAATGTTTGTTTCTTTTTCAGCATCCTCATTAAGAGAGGCATTTGAGGGCAAAGGCTATTATGCTACAACATTTTCTATGTTTACAGTAAATAAAGAAATGTAGGCTTGATTTGCATCTGTGGAATTGTTGAAATCTTTGCAGTAATGAGGCACACGCATGATCAATAATTGACGCGGCGTCTTTTTTCACCGTGTCACCGTCACAGCGGCAGTAGCCATGTTTCAGGTGGCGACAAATGCGTGTAAGTCTATTAGTTTTCTAAATCCCCGCAAGGATTGTTTGGGTTCAGTGCAGGACCCAGCAGGGGTGCTAGACACAAGAGAGTGGGTGAGTGCCAAAACCTCCTCGCTGTTGTCTTCAAATGAAAAGAGGAACTTAAGTGACCTCAGATAAAAGCACCTTAAAGAGGGGTTCAGGTTCCTAGCAACATCTCCTAAAGGAAAGCAACTGGTGGCCTTCAGATGATGGAGTATGAAAATATGAGTGTATTGAAATCAGAATATAATGCCACTTTACTCAGGAGTGGATTACCACATTAGGTAACTCACCTCAATGCAACAAGGCTGAGTATATAAATAATACCATTTATTGGAATAATAACTGAACATATATTTGCTTGTGCAACACTAAATAATAGGTCAATATTTACTGTAAATACAAAGGGAATTGTACTCATTACTGTAACGAGTCATTGATCATTGATGTTTTTTTCTGTCAGCTGAAGATGCATTTAAACACTACATTTTAATGTATTTCAACCTGGTGGGCAGCAGTGTCAGTAAAACCTATGCTGTGTTAAGATGACGTTTAACATTTTAAATGTTTCCCTTTTTTGTCCACCAGGTGTCACCAAAGGACTGCTGATTCACCTCACCTGTACCATCCTAACTGTGAGGGAGCACTCTACCCAGATGTACTGCACAGTCTTTGGGCTCTGACAGATGCATGACTGCCTCATTCAGCATAAATGATCTGAATACAATCGTTTCTACTGTTAGCATCGTCTGAACACACTCTCGGGTCTTGGGTCACATGATCTGAGTTTTGTTGGCGAGACATTATGTAGACTTTCAAAAATATCAAATGGAAGTTATTTTATTTCTTTTAGTAAACTTAATTTTGCCTCCTTTTTTGGTATAGCCTCACTATTGTTTGATTTAAACACAGTATTCTGCCAAAAGACTGGTTGAGGCCACCAGGTAGATGTGTTGTGAAGTGGCTGACAAAACAGACATTAAGAACTGATGCATATTGGCATGTTGTCAGAGACTGGATAAGTTGACTGTGTCCTCCGTGCAGTATGTAAATAAAGACACATCAGCAAGTGAACAGGAGGGCCTTTAAAGTCTGAGGGCCAGAAACTAATAGCAGAGGTGCTACACGCAGTGAGCATTCCTCCATCACCACAAATCAAATTATCCACCTTTATGAAGTATTTTTATTCCACTACATGAAAGACCTTTTGTTTTCTGCAATTAGAAGGAACAAACACAGTGCATCCTTACTATCATGCTAACGGTGTCACTGCAAAGATGAAGGAGACCGATTATGACGAATAATGACTCAACAAAGTTTTTTTTTTTTTTTAGGATGAAAATATAAAACTCACATGTTCTCTTTATTTGCTGTATATAGATAGATATACACCACTGGAGATTTGGATAAAAGCACACACAAAAAGCTCATGTAAGGATCAACACATGTCTGAAGGTGAAAAGAACGAAACAGAAAAGATGTCTGATTACAAAGATAAAAAACTATCCAAACTCTATATGGTTTCTAAATGTAAATAGTTACATGTGTTGAACTCTGTGCCACATACCAACCGTCTGCTAATACACTCTGTATTCTGTACACGGGGTAGTTTGTACAAAATATGAAATCTACCATTTAATAATAGATATAACATAAAAGTACATTATGTACAATATTAGATGAAGCCTTTTAGTATATAGAGTTATACTAAAGGACACTTGCAAAAAAAGAACAAGAAAACAAAGCTTATTTAAAATAAGGAGCTCCAAAGAAGCCAAATATTAAAGCTATTTCAAGAAGAACAGCAGTCACCAACTAACACTGTGCTCCTCCAGCACATGACAATCAGAGGCTGCAGATTACTGAAGGGATGGAATCACTTACATACACTGAAATAGCCGGGGTGGAGGAGGAACCTCGGTAGCTGTTGTTCTTCAAGACAAACATAAAGACAATGGATGTATTATTTACAATTTGCACATTCAGCTGAAACACTGATGACGAGGTTCTGCAGGCAAAGGAAGAGTAAGACGACGACATAAAGGACTCGCAAGCATCCAGAACAGATCGAACTGATGTCCAAACAATCCCTACAGGACAGTAGGTTTTTCTTTTAACTAAAGGGGGTGCGCAGGTCTCAGCGGGAAAATGATGAAAGTCAATAGTTAAACGGGACAGCAGAGGAGGGGGGAGAGTGGGGGGCGGGGGTAAGGAAAGCTTATGATGGGAGATGTTTCCTCCTGTGGAGGCTAGCTCTTAACAACAGGCACCACGGAGAGGTGACCCCACACACCAAGACAAACAGCATCATGGATTTCAATTCTTTACTTTGTTGTTTTTCAGTTGAGTTTTTATTTTCTTTCAAGTTTTATCAGGAAGTGCTTCATTGCAAGTGGTTTGGGGCGACCACGCTGCCTCTAGTTTCTCTTTTTCCCACAAATAAATCTACTATGTCACTTCAACAAGGCATGTGCTAAGAGTCCAAGCAGCTGCAGATGTGGCAAGCACAGACTTGAACACATCTTCTGGAAACCTATGTTACGTTTTCTAAATGACGCAGCTTTCGCACTACTTCTCCATTCTCAGCAGAGCAAATATCCCCCTCAGACTAAAGGCACTGTGAAACGAAAGGCTTATGTTTGACCTCTACAAACCAAACATACCTCCTCCTCTATGAAGCAATCTCTACCCAGTGTTTCATAAATAAAAAGGGTCTTACTTGAGAAGAGTAGAAAAATCAGCACAGGGTCTGCCCCTGTATGACTTTTCAACACACAGCAACACTGTGTCAATCCCAGACAGGCAACTACATCTCTCTGACCTCACGTAAGCCTCACAGGAATGACACCGACTTGTACTGAATGTTAATGACCATGTTTAACACACTCCTACAATGGCTGGATGAGAACGGGTGACTATAAATAAAACCCACATTCCCCTTTCATCTAACTGGTGCAGCAAACCAGAGACCACTAAAATGGTTCTGAATGTGTAATCAACTATCCGAGCAACAGACACAACCTGCAACCTGTGCTAATTTATTGCCAACACAATGAAAGCCTTATTTTAAGGGGCTAAATTAGAGCAAGATGTTGGCACCAAACTGGGCAGAACAAGATGTGTTAGATGTAAACCTGGACCTCAGTCAGGCAAGCAGTGTTTGATGAATTGATCTCCAGATAAACTGAATGATCATTGAATGAGCAGACGGAAGCAAAATGACAGGGTAGGTAAGAAGGTGGGACCTCACTCTCCTAATACACCACACAGGGAAAAATATAAACAGCTGTTTAGTTTGAGAATGTTAAAGAGAAAAATATAAAGTTTATAGAAACAGCTGACATTGTCTCACCAACTGATGTTTTGTTTTTTTTTTTAACTAAAAAAGTCCTCTGTGGAGGCAACAGTTGGGGTGGGCTCATATTTTTTGTGCAAGCACCTGACATCTATAGAGGCAAGAAGAGAAGACCGCTCACACACCAATGGAACACCTGAGAATATGACCACGAGGGGGCAGCACACTACCCCAAAAACACAAGCGTAGAGGACAGGAAAAGAGAAAACTGGGGAAGGAAGAGGAGCAAAGACATTACAGTATATTAGAAGTGAAGCTTGGGAAATGGTTGGTGTTGTGGTCACTCTACAGACCAAGTGGGGCGGGGACAGGGGGATAAGGCACCGCATGTCCCAAAAAAACCTAACCAGGCTGATTTTGTGTGTCAGGTGGAGCTAGGACTGTTCAGTTCGGTGTTGTGCTGAGCTGGATTGAGATACTGTTGTTGTGCTGGCCTTCTGTGAGCCTGTGGTTCCTCTGTGGATGCTGCTGCTGCTGCTGGTTTGTGCTGGATCTGAGGTGGTCTCTTTAGTGGCCGTCGTGCGTTGTCAACATTTCCTCGGCTCTTCGGTGTAACTCCAGCGCTGTGACAGTTGAGATGTCTTTGGGGAGCTCTGATTTCCTCCGCATCAAAGGGCGTTCTCTGCGCTGATCTCTTTGGATCTGGACACAGACACATTAATGTCGGACTAATTGTCACAGATTCTGTACTGAAGGTGGTCTGACACATTGAAGTGTTGAGTGACTATTATATCTGACCAACTATGGGATTAAACAATACACAATTTTACAATGAAAACACAAATTATCGAAATGATCAAATTATTTACCAGATAAGTAATGTTTTGTACTTGAACATGAAGTGATAATAAAATTATATATTCATCAAAATAAAATAGACCTATAATAAATTGTAAGATTGTAAGAACTTGACAAAAACAAAACAACAAAAAAAGGCAAAATCGACTGCACAGTAAATGTAAACAACTGTGGCACAGGTTGATGGTCACTGAACAAGTGAGCATCCTTATGCGTCTTTTTTAAACACCAATCGAAAGGTTTATATTTGCTGAGTGCCTCTGATCAGAGTGGGTTAGCAAGCAACGTTTACTTAAATAGCAATTTACAAAATCTGACAAATATATAATAAATAAAAACATCAGATAAAATATAAAAAGCACAACAAGTTAAATAAATACATACAGAGGTACTAGTGTGCTGACAGGATCTGTCATATGCTACTTTCTCCTCCTAACTGCAGAGAACATAAAGCCTTTCCTGAAAACTTATCAGGAAAGAAATGCATTTCAGGATGCTGCGGAGGAACAGCATGATGGATGAAACAGCTCATTATCCGTCTGCTGAAGCACAGGTCATACCGAGCCAGTGCTCTCAGTGGAAATAATACATGCACCATGAATCCTAGCACCTCTCCCTTGTTGCAAATGCCAAATATTCGTCCACACCCTGATAAGGCTGAATGTCACCCAAGACGAGACAGCACGGCCTAATTATCAACACATCATACTTTAACGGAGGCAGCCATTGAACCACAATGAAATATTTTTTCCTTGACTTCTTTCATTTTACATTTTTTCCCTTCATGGTTGCTACACTGTACACTGACCTGTGTGGCTTCCTCCTCCATCGCTTTCTTTAGAACACCAACATCGTCCAGCATGGGCCCATCTGTTTCCATGTCCATCGGACTGCCTGATCCTGGGCCGTCGACGTACGTCAGGAACTGGACAGGAAGAAGAGAATGAGACATTATGAAAAACTGTGAAGCAAGATTTTGTTCAGATACTGATTACATACTGAGTTTCAACCAGTGGGAAGAATGGATCAGCTGGGTGAAAGGTTCTTTGCTCACCTGTGGGTTTGCCTTTGCTAGATTCTCAATCTTCAGCCAAGCTTCTTCTCTCTCTTTCCATTTGGTTTTCTCTCTGAGGAACAAAACAAAACCGTTACATCATGAGACTTCTTCAGACGGAAAGTTTTACTTACAAGATGCACACACACGACAAAACTCTGAGTTTGTGGTTTTGTTTACTTATCCGCTTTGTCATTGTTTTCCATCTCCAATGATGTCTGTGTTTTGTTTGATGTCTGGAAATCTCTGTGATATCTAACTTGGTGACTCACTTGCTTTTCTCTGCTTTGAATTGTTGAGTGCAGTCATCAAACAGCTTCTGGTTCATCTCCATGAAGAGTTTGAGAGCGTTATAAATCAGCCCATGAATTGTCCTGCAGACACAAATATTACCACAGGTAACATCACCACAACCCATTATAAGATAAAAAAACACAGACACGGGGGAACACTGAGCAGACACTCACTTGTTCCAGTGGGTTTTGGAGTTCCTGTAAAGGGCTGGGAACATGATGGGCAGGATCTTGGCAGCATTGTCACTAATGAGGCTCATGATGTACTCATTGTTCCAGTAGTACAGAGCTCGCTCTGCCACCTGACAACACAGTTTGTGGCAAAGTTACAGAGAGTATACACACAGACGGCAAAAAGTAGCAACCACACTTACAGTACAGTGAACTAAGAATGTATTCACACTTGTAGTCTGGTTTTGTATGTTGAGCTCAATGTACTCTGCCATTTTTTGTATAATCAAAATCAGTTTGTTGGCCCTTACTGCTCCATGTTTATCCTCCTCATGTTGTTTGGTTGGCATACACTGATCTTATTATGCTGTCAAATCACATGACTTTCAGGGTTGCATCTTGTGATATGAAAAGACGCAACCCTGGTTTGCTTAGAAGTCTCTCATCTGTGATGTATTCATATTATATATATATATATAATATGAATACAGCACTTATATATTCACAGACGCTCAACACGTTTCAGTCTGCTTATGTAGTGCATAAACCTAAAGTGTGAACACACCCCTAAAAACCACATCAGCAGGCTCTAAAATGGAGAGCAGACCTGAAAGTGTGGGCTTGACACACACTTGGCCAGCTGTCTGAAGAGGGGCTCCATGACTTTGACAAACTCTGATGGCTCGATGACGTCCAGTATCTCCTCCAGTTCATTGAGGAACATCACCTCCTTTGGACTGTGCGTCTTTGGCCAATACTTTAACAAAGCCATAACTGTCTGCACACACACACAAACAGGACAGAGAAGAATGTCTTTACAGACCAGCACTATAATCAATGTAATATTTGTTAACATCATATCGATACTTAGACCTTATTTTGAACCCGTTTGTTAAGATTTCAGTTTAAAATGAGTCACATATTATTCTGCTATAATATATATTAGAAAATAATATAATTTATGCACTACGCTCCACAACCACAGAGCAATTTTCTCATTAGATACCAAAACACTGACTTTGGAAAAAGACTCCTTGGGGTTATATTGAAATTAACTGATGCTGAACAGGATATTCAAGGGTAATTCAATTACAACATAAAAGACAAAACAATAATTAGTGATTAAATCTTACCGGTTCTGTGAGCGTGCTATCCTTCTCTAAGAACTGTACCACACAGTAGGCCAGCTAGTAAACAAAGACACAGCATGCTTTACCTCCAACAGTATCACATAAAGATGAACACTGATGTCATATCATCTCCTCACAACAAGGCAAAGTACCTACCTGTGGGTGATATACACTGAGAGACTTGACTTTGTGTAAAGGCAGTAGGACTTTCAGCAGGAAGATCTTGTGCTCTTCTTTCAATGGTAATGCAAAGCCATTGATTATGCTGTAAAAAAGAAAGGGAAGCAATTGCTCCACTGTACTGTAAATCTGCGTATAATCAATAATAACAAGCCTTGTTAATGTAACTGAAGTGTAGCAGAACCATGAAGACCGGCTGCTTACCTGCCTAGAATTTCCAGTAATTCTGCTATTCCATTATGATGCTCAGTTTCATAAATGAACCTGAAATATAGCATCAGACATATGGGTTCATCATGTCGACGCATTTAACAAACTAACAAAATTAACGAAATTATGTCGAGTAGCAAGTACGACTAGAAAACACTCACCTATAAAATATGTTATTGATCTGTTTCCTAATGTACGCTCGCAGGCCCAGGAACTTGCCGTAGATGCGATGCAGAGTGGTCTTTAAAAAATCTCTTTCCCTGGGGTCTTCACTGTCAAACAGTTCTAAGAGCTGAGAAGAAAAAGGGGGTTACTGCAACACAAATCAGACTGAGAAGTGAATACAGAACCTTCTTCCCCTCAAACATTTGTTAAAGCCGTGCACACTAAATTTTTCTTACCTGCATTACAAACCTCTGGTCAATATACTTTTTGGCTATGTTTGGTTGGAAGTCTGTTGACTCTAGGAACCGTAGGAAGAACTCGTAGACGAGCTGAGAAAGAAGAGCAGAGTTTTGTGAGTGTGTCTGAAAGCAGACAGGATTCTTTACACTGAACGCAACTTCTTGACAGTGTACCTGTAGATGTGGCCATGCAGCTTCTAGTGTGGGCTCATCTTCCTCTGGGTCAAACTCGGCACCAGTGGGGTTGGATGATGGCGGCAACGTCCTGAACATATTCACAGAAAACTGGGGACAAGACAAAACAGACAGAGAGTTTAACTAATTCCAGAAACTGCAAAAATTCTTAGTTGACCTAACACTTCACCCCCCAAAAAAATCTAATTTCCACATTTTTTTTATTTCTCTATGAACCATATATGTGCTATTCATTCTCGGTGATGGATGAATAGCGCAGCAACATTGCATTTAGTGTTACAGCCATTACAGCTATTACCAAAGTCTGGAAAACACATGTCAGTCCAACAAAAGACGTTTGTTTGCTTCAAAAACACAGTGCCTGAGAAGCCAATTGGGTTGTTTACTGATAATTAATTCCACAGTACCGAGAAATATTTAATAAGAGGAGAACTAAGTAGCATAATCTAACAGAAAAAGGAGAGCCTCTAAACCAAAATAAACAAAAACTGTGTGATATGGCTGCTATGCAAGTGCAAACATCAACATAAAAATGCACATCAAAACAAAACTAGAGCCTCTGCAAGCCAATTTATGAACAGATTCTATCTTGCTCTTGTGAGAACTGCTAAGCTGTCTACTAAAAAATAATCCACTATACCCAAAATATCAACCTGACCTCAAAATACCTAATATTTCATTGTGAACGTCAGAATAAATCAAATTGTTGAAAATTCTCTGTTGTGCTTGCAACAGTATGACAAGTTCCAACTGGGAAGGATCCATCTGTTTTTTTCCTTCAAGTCTATTCTCACTTTCAAGACAGTGCATTTAGAAAGTCCCAGGAGAACTCAGATGACCAGAGGTCAGGGCACAGTCACTCACCATCATGTTTATGTTCTTAGCAGAAACCTTTCTTACTTCCCCCCTCAGAGAATAGGACTAATGGAACAACTACTGCCGTGTCATCCAAAGGTCTCCTAAAATATTGTTCTCAAGCTCAAACGGTGAAGCGACAAGCATGGCCTGAAAGATCCAGGCCTTGTGGGAGAAAATTGTGCGTACAGTGTTAACATAAGAATACACTCTTTATTGCCATAGAGGAGTTTGCCATGTCAGTCTCCATACTTTGATGATGAAAGCTAGCAGTGGACTTCAAAGAACCCTCATCTTTAAGGGGGCAGGGAAACAGGGCTCCCAGCAATGAGAGTATATTTTTATGCTGATTTTGCACCTCAGTTGCATTTTCGGCTGCATTCATCAAATGAAGCCCTGACAACGAGGATGGAGGGACATTTGCACCTTGATCATCTGCAGTTTACCATGTGGCATTGAGGCAGGGCTTTGATTAACATCAAAGGCTTTGTAATTTGGCATGAGAAAGCAAATCTGGCACAGTGAACACATCTAGTTCACAATATTAATGAAACACATGTCCAGTAATCATACACTCAAGGCTCAATGGCCACGGCTTCCAACCCAAACAAGTGGAGGGTACAAAATCTTTAGACAAACAAACCTAAGTGATGGGAAACAATAATTTATCACTAAATATCTTGCAATGATTTAAAGATTTTAAACAGTTCAACAAATGTTTAGGTTCAGACTGAGGTCAGTGATGCTCATTGACTTTCCTGTGAATCAGTGATAAGTCAAAAAAATACAATAATTTCATTTCTGGCAGTTGACACAAGAGCTCTTCTCAGGCTTCTTCACAGATAGTGGGAATAAAAGCATTAGGTACAATGTACTGACTGTGATTGCTTTTCAGTCTAGAAACCAGACACATAAAATCCTCAAGTGTTTTTTTTAGTCGACTTCACATCCTGAGTGTATTGCTTGGGACCCAACTAAGTAAAGCATGAAGTCTTAAGATGGACGCCTGGATGTTTAGAGTAAAACTCTGTTTCACAACAGTATTTCCTAATCGTCTGTAGTTTTTGTCCTCAAAGAAAGTCTTAGTCTGCTAATTATAAACTAAACTAGTACAACCTGACAAGCACAGTCATTCTCCATACAGGATTTCCAGTCTTCCTGGGTGAATGGTGTACAGCAGTGAGATAGTGAACATGAGTCTGTTCGTGTGTGGAACTAGTGCAGAAATAATCAGAATTTTTGATTAAATAATAAAACTGTCTGTTGAATGACAAACCCCTAATTCACTGCGTTTCAATACTGACCATGTGAACCACCTCTGGGTAGATAGGTTCGGTGATGACGTTCCTGTTGTGGGTGATGTACTCCACCATCTCGCTCAGCGCTGCTCGTTTCACCTCCTTCCATTTTAGGTCACTCAGTGGGTCTGAGACAAAATCGAAGAGAACGCAGCACTGACGCAACTTCTGGATGAAGAGCTTCTCCTGCTCTGCAGGGGGAACGTCTAGGAAACAAAAATGAAAAGAAGGCTCGATTTAAGAGAGCTGCAGTATAGCATAGGACAGCAGTAACATGCAAGATGATTACAATATGTGAGGGAACATGCACAACTGAACAACAACCATTTTATCATCCCTGAATATACAAGCAGTTAAAGGCAATGATGAAATAATACTTATATGCACAAAAGTTTGGTTGACAAGCTTAAAAAATAAATAAAAAATTAAAATGCAAATGTGAAATCAATATTTTGCATTTCAAAGGCAGAGCTATGACTCCATGAATGATGCAGAGGCTCTAAATTAGCCTTTGGGAATATGGAGCCACACCTGTTTGTGTGTCATTATTAACTTGAAATTAACAAGATCCGTACAGCTCCTCGTGCCACAGAAAAAAACTACATGAATTGTCAGCAGCTGCCCTGAATAAATGCATAAAAGGTGAAAAACATTGATACTTAATACTGTCACACAGAGACAACAGCTACTCTGTGGGGGCATGAAATGCCGACCCAACGCACACATCAAAGCTGTAAAGCCATAAGAGTAAAGTAACTTCAGAACTATGCTAAAGCTACAGGAACCTATGTTTGTTGACAGTACTCAGGAAGCACTAAGCTTTTTTGGGAAGGACTACATTACAATAATCAATCTTTATTGCACTAAATTGTATCCACTTTCTTTACTGTTTTTACATTATTATTAAATGTCAGTAGCGGCCTATGAGAAATAACAAAATAAAAACAGCTCCTCTTGCAAATCACAAATTACCGGTAGGCTCTTTGCTGAACTACAGAAAGTACCCTGAAACGAAGAAAAGGGAATATGCGCTCATAGGACTAGTGACATTAAATCAAACCTACCTATGGGGCTGCATTAATCGGTTTGCCACAGCCTGAGACAGATGAGTCAGTTTTTTCTGCCCATTAACAATCTGCATGTGTACCATACATCACCATGGTGACTGCAGACACAGACAGGACTTTGGACCAGGGGGTGACCACTGCTAATCAAAGATGCAGGCAGGCTGCTGCTACACTGGAATCATATGCTGCTGATTTTCTGATCTTTTAGCTGTGGGCGAAGGATGTGTCAGCCAAAATGACCTTGTTAAAAAATGGAATACCTACTGGGAGTAAAGCAAAAACCTAAACACAATCAGTCTCCATCACTTTTTAATAAGGCAAATAAATGCAGAGGTTACTGCCAAGGAACATTTTTCTGTTCTCCTGTTCAACGAACTGGGACTGGAATATAGCTAGATATGAGATATTACAGTACAGCCTTAGTATTCAGAACAATAATGTTGGTAACATTTCAAAGATTCACAACTTGGTTGAAAAAGCGTCACTGAAACTCTCATTAAACTCTGCGGTGACATTTACTTTAACCTCAAATCACGTATAGAGCACATGGTGCAGAGAGGAGTGGTAAACACACTCTTGGCTGAATTAAGAAATTAAGTGTGTACCACACAACCCAAAGTCACAGCCAGTAAAAGACATGACAGATGCTTTGCACAAACACCAATAAGAGAGTAACAGAAGTCCATATTACTGATTCAATGGACCTTTCACCTTCAAAGTAAAAGTTACGCATAAAACTACGAGTAAAACTACAGATTCTCTACACAAGTCACAGACTCATATGACTTGCATATGAATACACAGTCTGTACAAGGGCTTAGTCTTGCTACTATTTTGGCTTGAGGTGACATTTTGTAATATTTAAATAGTCAGCCTTTAGTAACCATTAAAGATTGTCTGGAGAACTATGAGCCATTTAGTACTAGTCGATGTTTGATCAAGGTATTCATAAACTTGCAGGTGGCCTACAAGTTTGTGTAAGGCCATAATCAGCATAGGACTTTGGTATAAGAAATGTTAAAATGTTATCAAAAGTACTGATGCTTAGTGAGGCTGAAATGGGTCAAGCTGTTGATTCTGAAAGAGCTGCATCTCAATCCAGGGCACCATCATACAGACTTTCTATAATAATTGTATTCAACACACAACACAAAATACAGCTGCTTGTGTGTAGCTTGTATTCTGTATTCCTGCTTCTATTAGTTCTCCACAGTGAAGCTAGGCCATAAAACATATGGCCTAGCTTGCTTTCAATTTGCGTCTCAATTGCAGCACTACCGCTCAGCAGCCTGTTCATTATTTCGGTGCCATACAGGGCCTTTAAGAAGTAATATAAAGCTGCGTATAGTGAAGTCATTTGACATGTGTAAAAACATTTGTGCATTTTTCTGCTGAGAATAAACACTGGTCCACCTCATCTTACCAGCCTTTGAGTGCCAAGAGTTCTACCAGCTCCTGTTACACAACAGCACTAGGGTTTCTGAACAGGCCTAAAATATTAAGAGACGTGCTGTGAAACTGCAGACTTCACACACAGGCATCTCTGCATGGATGGGAAAATAACCTTTGCTCATCTGTGGGCTCCTGCTTGCACACAGGAAGACAGTCATGAACACAAATCCAGAAGTGACTAGTGCAGAATATGTAATAAAGTGATTAATAAAAACGTCACCAAAGGGGAATACTTTGTTCTTAGCCTGTATTAATAGAGACACAGGACATCACATGCAAACTAGGAAAGGTGGTTTTGCACTGAAACTTGACACAATTTTCGCTGCGCATTTCAATGTTACAAGCCAAACTTTTCAGTAATATTACTAAATACAAGTTGCAAAAAGAGGCACTTAATCTCATTAATCTGGAGTAAAGATCTGTGTACACGCTCAGTCCAGCACACTTGCAGGTCCCAGCTCCAAGCATGTCTGAGTAAATAGTAACCCAGCAGGCCAGTAGAGATACAGCAACACACAGACCATTTCAACATACAATATGTGTCAAGTTACAACAGATACGCATGTCCCATACAATAAAGACACAAACAAACAAACCACAAGCTTTGACCTGACTTCCTATGACATCAATAGACTTGATGGGGGAGGGGTGACTTTAAAAAATAGCACTCTTTTTCACTCTCTTGCCCTCCCTCCCTGACTGAAGCGAAGCTATGCAATGCCTTGGCAAAACCCTTCCTTGTTGACATACATACACAATCAGACACTTCCTCTCCCCAAAATACTCATGCCAACAACACTAAGAGGATAGGAGCATTTAGTCTCTTGCACCAACTTCCAGAAAAGTCATCTCATTTCCAAATTTCTTGCATAAAGCTCAATCTGCTTTATTTCAACACCACTGTAACTCATCTCCCCTTGAAACACACACAGAGTAGCAGAAGAGGAAGATTTACTATTCTCACCTCTAAAATGCATAAGGGCCACAGGCTGGAAAGGCCCATTGGAGCTCGATGCATCCAGAACCATCCCACTGGTAGCTCTAGTACATGCCAACATCAGTGAGCTGAGGCAGGAGACAGGGGAGAAGAGGGCAGCCCAGGCTAAGGCGAGGAGCCAGCCTCCATTTTAGCACGAACACTCAGAGCAGAAAATGAAGCTCCCCTGCTGCTGGAGGGAACCAGCTAGTTAGTGATGTCATCCCCCACAGCAGCCACCCAGTTGGCTGGCTGCAATCACATGGGCGGGCTGTCAGAATAAGTAAACATGAGGGAAGGGATTGGCTGGTGTGCTGAGAGGAAAGGGGTGGAACAGTTGCTGTGATTGGAGCCAGAGAAGCTACATCTGTCAAGAGTACAAAAAAGTACAAACTGCAGATCTGATTTCTGTTAAGTCCGCTTTGAAACATTTATAAATACACAGAATAATAATACTATCCATCAAGTAGGCAGCTCACAGGAACCAGAGGAAATAAAATAACCCTTTTCATTTATGAATAAAACACCATAATGCAAAGAATGTATCTAATGACATCAAAATATACATTAAGAGTGTATGTTCAGCAATGATGTGTGCTTAATATATGCAGGATATATTTTTTAAGTATGTGACCATTTGTTATGTGTGCCATGTTTATGAGTATATCTGTGAGTCTTTGCATGACAGATGGCTCTCCAGGAGCACAGCCTGAGTCCAGGTGTATGTGACAGAGAAACAGGAAGGCAGGAAGTCTAAAGTGAGCAACACAGGATGTGGATATGCAGATAGCCGCACACTGTCTCAGCAGCACCGGGGACAAAACCTTGCACTGTAAAGCTGTGCAGGAGGAAGGGCATGTCTACAATTATGCAAACAGCTGACTAGGAAGAAAAACTCTGCTCACAAACAAGTGTTTAGCAAATCAAGCAATGGCAGGAGAATTACTCTCAATGACTTGCACATCCAGTAACCAATACATCCTTACTAAGGACAACAGGTCACATTCATTTTCATTATAAATGCTGCGCTAGTCTCAATGAATGCTTTGTGGTTCACTTTACTGGAAGAACTGCAAATGCATATGAACACACACAAGACAAAGGGCTGCAGCTTAGCCTATGTGCTTCTTGAACTGTGCAGCAAAAGACAAACAAAATATACAAGCAGTGCTAGATGAAACACAAACAGTAATTTATAGGCAAAATGTAACCATTTGCAAACATTTCCCTTGAAAAAGGGTAAAGTCCTGTTCAAACACACTTTGCATAACCCATCATGCTTAGCATTTTATTACCAGACTAATGAGGGCAATTCAACAGGGAGCCTGCATCCAGGGTAATAACCTTAGTGTATGCTTCACTTTTTATGAAGCACAAATATAGTTTGAGCATTATTTTTTACTTTTTATGGCTACAAACTTTACTCCATGTGCCGAATTTAAAAAGATTATGTTGGTGTACTCCTATATAATAATTTTCTACACAGCAAAAAGCAAGGAACTAAGTCCTCTCAATATTGTGAAAATGTGTCAGTAAAAAAAGATTTGGGTTTAGTTAAAAAATATGCTTTTTTTGTAGTTTTGTAGAAAACACCTAGTTTTCTTTAACATGTTATAACTTGTCACAGCTCCTCCTTGTGGGTTTGCACTTGTGTTTCAGATGTGTTAGGGTGGTTCAAGCTGTGGTGTCCCGTGGCATTAAATTCTCACAGGTTTCTTGTAGTGTTAACTACACAGTCTTTAGTAGGTAAAAAATAGCCATACATATCTGACTTGTAAGTCTTTAAACTGTATTGCACAAAACAATTATGTCTAGATCTCTAACAAAGATCGACAGTCACAAAGAAGAACTAACATCAAGTCTATATCCAAATCTTTACAATAGTGGAGTGTTTCTAGTCTGATCATATAAAGGGCTCTTTCTTGCTATTTTGCCATGCCTCGTCATAGGGGATCCTTCCATCTGAAGATCTGTTGTTCAGACCAAGACAAGATAACACTAAACATGCCCAAATGCTATGAATACACTCCAAATGCTTCTTTGGCACATGCACTCATCAGGCTTGAGCTTTTTATTTCCATGTCTGTGCTATTTCTAGCAATGGACAGAAAGACGGTGAAGTTGTGAGGCATCACGAATCTGTCCAGAATGGGGCGTAAAATGAGCCTTCTTGTGTTACAGCAGAGCTTTCTCTAAACTCATCACTGACAGCAGCAGGAGAGCCTGAAATACACAGCTGAGTGGTTCATTTACAGGTCTGCTGATCTTCAATGTCATGGTCTTCTGTAAGTGCTTAGGGCTCAGATCTATTTGGAGAGCTGAGGACACAGGCTCTTTTAACAGTAGCCGAACTTAATTTTCCCCTTAAGCAGCTTCTGCTGATAAAAAACACAGCTCTATCCAGCTCCAGATCAATTCCAACACAATACACAAAGCCTAAAATAAGGGAGGTCAGATTCATTGCTCTGTACTATTTTCACATTCAAAGTTATTAAACTACCAGCTCAAAGTCTCTGCTGCATTTAAAAATGCTAAGAAAACTGTCACAGAACTATGATACATTAACTAAAGTGAGACTGGGTGTAATATTGTTTTCACAGTATTTCATTTTCTTAAAATTATTTTATAATTCATATAATTGCTTATAATTCTTAAAATTCCTGGCTTACCCTTTTGTATCCTTCACCAGCACCTGCCCAGGGAATCACTTCGGCCAATTGTAATTTACCACACACTATTATTCAAAACTAACCAAACAGATTGGATTAACATCAAGCATCCTTGTCCTGTATTATTCTTATACATAAACTATAGCACAATTAATATCTTACAAATATGGCTGACACTCAGTTTCATAGTACGCAACCTTCTCATATTATTTTCATGTCATTGCTGTCTCTTTTTGTCTCTCTCTACCAAAACATTTTCCGACCTTTGGACACATGGACTCCACAAGACCTCTGAAGGAGCACTGTGGTATGTGGCACCAACATGTTACCAGCACATCCTTTAATTTCTTCAAGTTGTAAGTTCAAACTACGGTACTGTGTATCAGCTCAGCCTGTCACCATTTCACTGTCTTGAGGCACTACAGGTCAGTACTCAACATTAAACAATAAAGACTAGCCATGCTGTTTCAGACTTACCCCTATACAGTCATCTGCCCACATGTAGGTTTTATATCAGCTCGTGTCTCACGCATCCGACAGCTGGACCACAAGATGTGATTGTTGAAGTGCTAACATATCCCAGACTATTGCTTGCATTGTTGTTACATGACAGTAAAGAAAACCAATTAATCTTAGCATTAATCTGATCACTACCTATCAGATGTCTGCATTAAGTTATTAAGTTTAGGTCCGGACAGTGTACAAATACACTGCATGGCCTCTGGCCTATAAAGATTGTTAAAGATTATGTCCTTCCATTTTGCGAAAACGAAATACAAATGTCTATTTCTGCCGTAACAATACAAAAACTTTGACACAGTTGGCCAACATGGGCTCAAATGCTCTGACCAGCAGGTGGCGACAAACGCCACAAGACAGATGCCATATTCAGGACAGCTCCTGCTTCACACAAGGACACATACAGAGGCAACAACTGTTGTTCTGTTCTTTTTGGCATGTACATTAACACTTGACACCAGACAACAAAGGAATATGCACATGAAGAACATTCATCTCCTCCCTAATTGCTGCACTCAGATATATATAGAAAACATTTACGCAAGACACAGTTTGAGTATTTTGTCACAACCTTACGAAATGCATGCACAGTTGCTGTTACTCACACCACTCTCCCATCAACAGAAAACAATTGAACTGCAGTTGAACTAAATGCAAAATCTGGACAGATGAATATACTCTGCTGTCACAAAAAAAGACATGGAGTGAATCCATGGGGGGGAAAAACTGCTAGTGGTAAGGGTTTTTAGTCTTGCCGCAACTTTGTAGCTCTGCAGGACAGGCTCTCGGACATGTGTTACCATCAGGAGGTGGTGAACATGCCTGGAATGAAAACAGGCCAAGCAAGGAGCCTGTTTGGACAGGACTAAGTGATAACATCTACTAGGCCACTGTGGGATAATATTTTGCAGAATGTTACCAAACCTCACATTGGGGTGTGGGAAGTGAGCAGGTTATCAAGAGTTTAAGCTGTGTTCATTGGTGTGACTACTAACTGAGATAAAGTCATTTTTTTAAGATTTAATCCCCTTGTGTATCCTTCATTTCAAGTCTTAAAAAAAGACTAGAAGACTGGAGCATGACAACACAACAACAGATGACTTTGTATTGCCCAAGTCTTCCAAAGAGAGCAATAACAAAGGAATGCTGTTTTTGCTCAAGGATAGGGTTTATGTGTGCTGACAATATTACATTCACCACAACAAGGGTAATAATAAGTGCCATAAACTTGTCACTGCTGTTGCAACAGTTGTAAATAATTTAACAATTCAGGAAGTATCTGTCCTTGAGGAGATGTTTCTGCCTACCCCTCTATCAGGCACATGCCCAATGACCCAACTTTGTATCACTTAGAAAATAGTCAACAGGGGACATTTCACTAAAACCCTTTTTTAAAACAAGAACACTGTCTCCGAACAGTTAAACAGTGTTTTTATTTTTTGTGTTTATTTGTATTTTCAAAGTTTATGTAAGGATGTTTTCACTGCATCTTATCATCTTATCGTTCTTAAAATATTTTTTTTTAATTGCTTACTTACATTTTCCCCCAATAGCCAACAATACCATTGTAGCCATTGGTTTTCCTTACACCATCAAGTTGGATAATTATTTATTAAAGTACTGGGGAAAAACAGGGGACTGAATTGCTGTGTGTATTCAGGCATGCATACACACACACACAGCATGCACTGACAATATGCCCAGAGGCCTTACAGCAGTGTCCACTCCTTGATTTTCCATCTGGTGCTAAGCTGACACTGGGATTAGTCATTAAAGTAAATATCAATATACATGTTTAAAGTTCTGAACAAAAGAAAGGAGAAGTAACAGTAGTATTGCTGCCAAACATTTCTTATCTGGTCACTGGCAACATCCTGAAACACAAGGACTGTGGAATTAAAGCTTTATCTCTGGATTACCACTAAATATAGATGCTTGGGTTAAATCCAGCACAAAATCCATGCCATGTACGTCCTCTGTTTGTTTCCACGTATTGCGTAACGTCATGCTCAGCTTGGTATTAAAATGAGGACTGATGTCCATGGACATTTCAGCAGGGAAAGAGTGAGTAAAATGGTACGTGCTTGTTCAGTGCATATTTTTGTGAGGTATGGACCTATCTTTGTCCAGACAGCAGTTAATTTGAGTCTTAAATTCATGATTTTTGGCCATTAAAAAGGCAATTTGTCTACAATTCCACAACCATGGGCAAAATGATAACTAGTGATGAACTGGCCTGTTGGTTTACTATGGCCAAAGGATTTCATGTTGTCCTGTAGGTATTTACCTTTAAAAGCAGGTAGTTTCTGCAGCTCCCTGTTGTTGCTTAAGCTGAAGCGGGAGGAGCTCTGCCTCTTGTCCTTTTTGACAGGTGTCTGTGAACCTGGCTGCTTCCCCTTTAGTAGCTGGGTGGTGGGAGGAAGACTGTTGCTCGCTTTCCTGTTTGAGCTCTGCTGAAACAAAAGAAAAACCCACATTAGACACACTGAGGTAATGTCTATGCTAAACAAAGGCACCCAGAATGTGAAAAAGAGTGTGGGCATCTCTTTAGGAATCTCATTAATTTTTAGTGCATATTGCCACTAACCAAGCAGTTTGATTGCTTGCCCTAGGTGGGAGCTTTTTTAATTATATACGGTATGTTACTATCCACTCAATAAGATAGAGTCAAGTATTATGTAACTAAGGTCATAAACCACAGTTCACCCAATGTACAGATACTGTTTACATAGAACATGCATGAGGAACTCAAGTTTACACAGGATACAACAAACTGTTATCAAACCAACCAGCTGTTTATGTAACAATGGCTTAAAAACATGAATATGAAGGGTTAGCTCTAATCCTTATCACCTGAATATAGCAAATTCCTCACAGCTGGTCACACCTGCCTACTGGGATACATTCAACATAGACCTGGTGGCACAGAGCTTACTTTAACAGATGCCACTGTGGAGCTGTGTGTGGAGTCTGAGTCACAGGATTTATCAAATTCATGTAAGACCCAGCTAAAGTTGGCTACAGTCCATGCAGGAGGTTATCTTGTGTCACAAGAAAGTTGTTTAGTAAAGAGGAAAATAAAAGTGAGCTAGTCTGAGATATGATCTGCAACAGATCACAACAAAACCTTGAATTAACATACAGCAAGATGTAGGATTATTAACCAAGCTTGGTTGGGTGAAAACACCAAAATAACGTAATAGACCAACAAATTGGTCATAATTAACTGATGTTGAGCCAAAGTATAATAAAACACAGGCCAGTGGTGGCAGTCTTCCAACATATTACAATCTAGTACAGAGAGCTACCTTTTGCTTTTAAAACAGCACAACCAGCTGTCAGCTGTGCGAGCAAGCCTGAAAAAAAGTGCATCAACATGTTTGTTTTTTTGTAAAAAATGAGTCCATGAAGGTAAATATCTATATTTGCCAGCAGGTGCATTTAGGCCATACTGCATGACCATTAAAAGCCTTCATAAAATAATATAGGACCAGGCAGGCCATAATGTGAAGTAATTATTCAGTCCAGATGCCTGTGCTATCAGCCCACATAGTTTGCCATGTGGGCTGAAGGTAGCCTTTAACAGATTTGAACCTTTTCAGGCAGAAGCACAGAAAGTCAAAGGCAGGTCAGAATATAATGCCGTTTTTAACAGACTGCACATTAGGACAATCTATTAAAGATTGCATATTAGCTAGTATTCACATTCTTCATCGTGCAATCCTAGCACATCCATTTGTCAATATGGTCTCATGTACACACATCAGTTGTGGAACATACAGATGCTTTCTCTGCAGTCTGCTCTGTTGAGCTAGCAATCATCTGTCACTAATGAGTTTAGAAACCACTTCCTTATTGTAAGAACAGCTACCATCCTCTAGTGTTGCCATCAAGTCCTGTGGACTTACTTTGTTGATAACAGACTTCTTAACAAAGGTTGGTGATATTATTGATTTGAAACTTTTTGCCTTGTCACTAACAAATCAACCCTGAGAAATTATATAACTGCAGCAGTGTCCGTAACAGTGTGAGTCACGTGTAAACACATCAACAGCACATTGCATCTACATGAGATTCTAATTTACAGTTCGTCCTTCATTATTGCCTTGCTGGCAGCTCTGACCCCAGCAGTGAGTAGCTGCTTTACAACAGAAGAACCGTATGACTTCTCCCAAACCTAACTATATAAGCACAGAGATGGTGGAGGCAATTATACTGGTTCACATTTCTGAACAGGTATTATAGTTACCAGCATTTTCTTTCTTTTTTTAATCATTTCACCCTCAGACAAACAGCACCAGAATCTGTAACAAGACTATTTACAATACAATATGATGCCTTTTTGCCACATCACATGCAGTAGTTATGACCTCAGGGCATGATCCTATCCCATCTAAGGATCATCTTGCATATTTTTTCTGGTTGCGTTTTGGTGCACTGATATTACAGGCCATTTTCACACATAGTCACACAATGCAGCATCAGTGACAACTTCCAGAAGGGTTTACCAGGTATTCCATACTTCCTACCTCATGATCCGAATTTTCTTGTCCTCCACTCTTTCCCACTTTTCCGGGCTTAGGAATCTCCTGGAAGAAGGAAAATGTATTTACTTGATATTAATAAATACGTAAGCTGACAGTCTCAGTAAGCAGTCAATCATTGAATACCGCCCTGCATAAATCCAGGCTAAATATAGTACGCCTGCCCACCCAGTCTCGCACTCCTGTTTGAACACAGTAGTAGGTCTGCTGCTAGCTAGCTAACGTCAAAACCATTCACACGACCCTAAATTTCAGTTTATGAAAGTAATTAAATTAACAGATCAATTATACACACATGTTTTATGGGAAGACATATGCATTCATAGAATACTATCTCACTTCAGAATAACGGCAAAGTATTTAAACAATGTAGCAGAAAGGTGCTAACATGTTGGCAAAACAGCGGTTAGCTGGTAATGATTGCTGGTTGGCTAACGTTAATGGGATGGGACACTGCGCTGTTAGCTAAATTTTTCGTTACGCGCCCGGCTTATCAATTAATGCACTGAAATACACCTCGTGCAGAGTTTTTTTCACTACCGAGAGAACCTCTTAGATATTTTCAAACTCACCTTATCCTTTTTCGATTTGTTCGGCATTGTACAACCGTAGCCGCCCTTGCTCCCCTCTCGGATACTCCACAACCAAAACCTTGACAACTCTCCGGGCACCACACTGCAAGGCGGTTCAGCCTGTCCTCCCGCTGTGATTGGCTGCTGTTTGTCAGCTGACTTGAGCTTCTCAGATTGACAGCAGAAGGCAGTGGGAGCTCCCTGCTGGTGACAGGAAGGATATTACAGCATTCTGTCAATGTCTCCTCAGCTTTGTAATTTGAGATGATCACACTCACTGTAAAAATACATTGTCACAAAATACAAATTAAAGTTGCATTACATTGCTTATTGTGGCTTTAATGTTAAATTTACTGCTGGACCTCTGTGTAGTGTTACTTCTAGAATATTTCAGTAGCTTGGTAAATGCAGCACCCATGTTGCAGTGTTTCTTTACTGCCACCCACTGGGAATGCCCTATAATGTCCATCTAAATTGTATCCTATTTCTGTCCCAATACTTTTTGTTTTTTAATATGTCACAAATTCAACTTTTTTGTACATATTCACGTGTATTCGACTCATCCCACTTATGTGAATGCTCCATGTTAATGATTCATACACTTTCCTACTTTGACAGCATGCAATTCACAAATTTAGTACTTCTCTTCAAATGTATGTTCTGCTACAAATTAACACTGTAATGCTACCTGCATCACCTAATTAGCAACTACATACTGTATAAAGTAAAATCTTCAGTCATCAATAAAAGTAACCAAACATCACTTAACAATCTTTATTCATACCGTTTTCCAAGAGTTAACAGTTTTGACAGTTGATATTTACAGTTAAAGAACACAACTTTGGAATGTCAATAAATACATAAATGCATTGATACAACTTAAAAGTACAAAAAAGTAACACCTTTAAAAATAAAGTTCTACAAGGAATGCATCCGAGCTGTATATGGTCAATTCAAATGGAAATTAGGTGAACTCTGCCCAAAAAAGTGTTTAATGGGAGGGGACATTCCAGGATCATTTACAACATTTAAGTTGAATTTGTAATTAACACTACTTCTGAATGCTTTTAGGAAAATAAAGGAGGCCTAGTCAACCTCTTCCATCCTGGATGTGTCATCATCATCCCCTTCAAGAGGGGGCATGTCCTCAGTGGGAGCTGCTGTCACTTCATCTGCTGGCACATCATCTTCATCAATACCTAGAAGAATAACAAAGCAGATTATAATCAATGAAGCCAGGCAATTGTTAAGACATTTTTACTGACAAGTAAGTTGAATAATGACCAGACATTACAGACACTCACCAAGACCAAGCTTGATCATTCTGTAGATGCGATTGGAGTGGGTCTGGGGATCATCCAAAGTGAATCCTGAGGAGAGCAGGGCGGTCTCAAAGAGGAGGATGACCAGATCCTTCACGGATTTGTCATTCTTGTCAGCTTCTGCCTTTTGCCTCAGGGTCTCCATGATGGGATGGTCAGGATTGATCTCAAGGTGCTTTTTAGCAGCCATGTATCCCATAGTGGAGTTGTCCCTCAGTGCCTGGGCCTTCATGATCCTCTCCATGTTGGCCGTCCAGCCATAAGTGCTTGTGACAATGCAGCAAGGGGAAGAGACAAGGCGGTTGGAGACTGTGACCTATAGAAAAGTACATGATATTCAGTTACATAACACGTAATTGGGTTATTGTAAGCACCAAAAACAGACCAATACTGAAGAAATTATATGTCTTGACTGCATTATTTGCTTAATTCATTATGTTAAAGTAGACTGCTTTTTTAAAATTAAAGAGAAATTATAGATAACTTGTATGTAAAACATTTTTATTTACATGATGTAAGTTATTTAATTATGCAATGTATGTCAAGCCAACATAAAAATGAAGTGAAAGTAAACTAGGCCCTCTGCTCACCTTCTCCACCTTCTTTTCCAAGATGTCCTTCATGATCTTGCAGAGGTTCTCAAACTGAGCCTTCTTCTCCTCCTGCTTCTTCTTCTCTTCATCATCCTCGGGCAGCTCCAGGCCTTCCTTGGTCACAGAAACCAGGTTCTTGCCTTCAAACTCCTTCAGCTGCTGGACACAGTACTCATCAATGGGCTCGATCATGTAAATGACCTCCAGTCCGGCTTTGCGGAGGCGCTCCACAAAGGCAGAGTTGGCCACCTGATCTTTGGTCTCACCTTGAATACAGATATGGCAATATTGTCAGACATCTACCATTACATCATTAGCTAACTGGCTTCATTTAAAATGCAGTTTTGGCTAACGACAGAATGCTCACCAGTGATGTAATAGATGTGCTTCTGGTTGTCTTTCATGCGTGTGACGTAGTCTTTCAGTGAAACCATCTCATCTCCAGAGGCTGAGGTGTAGTATCTCAGCAGCTCAGACAGCTTCTTCCTGTTCTGGGAGTCCTCATGGATGCCAAGCTGAAACAAGAAAACCATTTTAACTGTGAGAAACATCTAGCCAAAAAGCGTATATTCAATTATTATGTATAGAGCTATATTTTTTTTATTAAGTTTTTATTCCAATGTGTGTGACAGGCTAACATACACTGTGTAAAAACACAAATGCTGGTCACATTAGTAGAATAACACAACCACAGTATAACCAAAGATTACAGTGAGGAGCTTGAGGCTTAAAGCTGCTTTCCATTCAGACAATATGGCCAGAAGACCAGACAGATGGCTACAGAGTTACAGGTCAGAGGAAAACAGGTAGTCACTCTAAACTCCATGGTTCTTCTTAAGCTTTGCACATCTTGCTGGAATTTGGCTTACAAAAAGGTTTAACACAAGATGACTTCAATAAGAAGAGATTAGAAACTCTGCTGACAGCGCAAAGTTGTGGACACTGACCTTAATGTTCTTTGAAAACTGCTCGTAGTATTTCTTGTAGTTGTCCTTGTCCTCTGCCAGTTCTGTGAAAAGCTCCAGGCACTTCTTGACCAGGTTTTTGCGGATGACCTTCAGGATCTTGCTCTGCTGCAGCATCTCTCTGGAGATGTTCAAAGGCAGATCCTCAGAGTCCACCACACCCTTGATGAAATCTGTATTTATTAAATGAAGAGAGAACTTGATTACTAATAAATCTTATTAAGATGATGGATACACATGTCATTGAACAAAGTGAAAAGATGAAATGAGTTTGGATTCTGATTACTCACTAAGATACTCAGGGATGAGCTCATCACAGTTGTCCATAATGAAGACCCTGCGCACATATAGCTTAATGTTGTTCTTCTTCTTTTTGTTCTCAAAGAGGTCGAAGGGAGCGCGACGAGGCACAAAGAGCAGGGCACGGAACTCAAGCTGGCCTTCTACAGAAAAGTGCTGTGGGACGATAGGTTAAGGAGGTTATGATATTGTGTAAAACAGGAATTTTAGGTTTCTTCGAATGATGATGTACACATTTCCATGTGTAATAAAACTAACCTTGACTGCCAGATGGTCCTCCCAGTCATTTGTAAGACTCTTGTAAAACTCTCCATACTCTTCATTTGTGATGTCATCTGGGTTGCGGGTCCACAGGGGTTTGGTCTTGTTCAGCTCTTCCTGGTCAATGTACTTCTCCTTGATCTTCTTCTTCTTCTTCTTTTTGTCTGACGACTTGTCATGGTCGTGCTCATCATCTGACCCAACATCCTCAATCTCTGGTTTGTCCTCATCCTTCTCTTCTTCATCCTTGTCTTTCTCCTTCTCCTCTTCCTCCGCCTCATCATCACTCACTTCCTTGTCCCGCTCTTTCTCCACCTGAAGGAAAAAGACATCTTTAGTTGAGAGTCATCAAAGGAATTTTGACAGAACATTTTGCAATTCAACTTACAAAAAGCGTGATGGGGTAGCCAATGAACTGTGAGTGCTTCTTCACAATCTCTTTGACCCTCCTCTCCTCAAGGTATTCCGTTTGGTCTTCTTTTAGATGCAGGATCACCTTAGTTCCACGACCCATTGGTTCAGCTGTATGAAGAAAATGTAGGTATCAGGGCATAATGCAATATACATGCTGATTTAGAATAAGTCATTTTCTTAGGATGTACTTACAGCTGTCCACTTTAACTGTAAATGAGCCACCAGCAGAGGATTCCCAGGCATACTGCTCGTCATCGTTGTGCTTGGTGATGACTGTCACCTTCTCAGCCACCAGGTAGGCAGAGTAGAAACCCACACCAAACTGACCAATCATGGAAATGTCAGCTCCGGCCTGCAGAGCCTCCATGAAGGCCTTGGTGCCAGACTTGGCGATAGTGCCCAAATTGTTGATTAGATCAGCTTTGGTCATTCCAATACCTGTGTCAATAAGGGTAAGACTGCGCTCCTCTTTGTTAGGAATAATTTCAATTTTCAGGTCTTTGCCCGATTCCAGCTTGGTGGGGTCAGTAAGACTCTCATAGCGGATTTTGTCCAAAGCCTGTCAGGAAAGAAAAGATCAATTAGTAAAATGATTAGGTTGAAATTGTATAGACAAAATATAATTATAATTCATAAAAAATTGGTTTCTTATTATATTTCTTTATTTAAAACAAATAAAATGCAAAACCACCTTACAGACAACTTCAGATTAATGACATATCTGATAGAAACTTACATCTGAGGAGTTAGAGATAAGCTCCCTTAGGAAGATTTCTTTGTTGGAATAGAAAGTGTTGATGATCAGGGACATCAGCTGAGCAATCTCAGCCTGGAATGCAAAGGTCTCAGCCTCCTCCTCCATTGGTTGATCATGTGGTTCAGGCATCTATGCAAAGGGGACACAAAGGCATTAGTCTATGAATATAGGACATACATGCACACACAAAATAAATAATTGTAATAATAGTGACCAATATTTGACAAAACTGACTATGCTGTCATAATAAAAAAGCTACATGCTGCTTTCATTAACTACCTTTAATCTAGCTAATTCTTATTATTATGTCATCTATGTAGGTCCAAATGCTTGTCTCCACGCTTCTCTCTAAACGAGTAACAGAACAGTAATGCACTACACTCTTACAAAACCTTCCAATGCTCCTACAGTTATGCATGTGTTATCCTTAATGTAATGATGTACAGAATGAGAATAACATTTTTAAATTAAATTACTACCAATTTAAAGCAGTCTCCCTTTTTAATACATAGCATTAATCTTAAAAAATGCAATATTTATATTATCTAAAATAAAATTAACAAAAATATTTCTGCTTCTGATTTAATACATTTATTTAAGAGTTAGCAGGGTATTATGTAATTTATGTTTCATATAGTCATGTAATGCTTGTCAGGACAGGTGGTGTGACAGACTGCCCAGCTCTACTCCACCTCTCTATAATCCATCTTTGGCAAATTAGACTAGATCCACTCGCTTCAGCCTCCAGATAAATTTTCCAGAGAGCCTTAAATGTAAGAAGATGTACATGTGGGTAGTATAAAATTTAGTGAATTTAAAACTCTGTAACATTCAAAATAAATTTCAGGCTCTATAAATATATTTTGTTCCAGTTACAACCCGTCCTGCTTGGTCATTGGTAAATCACAGTGGAGCACGTGGTTTGAATTGCATATTAGCAGCAGTGAAAATGACTCCACCTGCTGGTTTCCCGGATTCACTGCAAGTTTCTAGAAGGTACCAAAAGAGAAGTAGAACTCTCTAGCAGTTTCTATAGAATCGAAAGATCCTCCTCTGAACCATCAGAAGAAGTCCGGTCCTGTGAATGATGTTTCCTGCATCTTAAATCCACTCTTCATGAAAGAGAGGATGTCTAAGACTGAAAACCTGAGGAAGCTCTCTCTGCACATGAAATCTAATTAAGGTTAATTAACTTATTCCCCTGCTTAACCACAATTCCTTACGAACAAGTGCACCGCAAATGCATCCTGCCATGTGGCTGTCATTTTGCTGATTGATGCAATGCAAACGTACTATGTGCGGGTATTTTCCAAGATAATGTTATAAGTAAAACATTTTATTAAAAAAAAGTTCTGCAACGTCCATATGCATGATTCACAACCTAATGAGAAGGCATTGACGAGCTTGTATAAATGTACTATAACACCAGGCAAATTTCAGCGTCACAGTTTCTGTGCAGACCTATCAGAGTATTTCAACATTATGAAAATATTAGCTTTAATCGACAACGGCTAAGCTATATTACAGTTAAGCTAACATTAGCAATGTGTCATGAATGTCAGTGTGTGTTATATCATATTAATTATTTAGTCTTCATCCAAGTTATGATGCTGTAATAGAATTTCATTTACCTTGGCTCTTCTATGTAGGGACAAATGTCCGGAGTGAGATATGTAGATTTCAGTTGTCACTCAGACACAGCGACTCGAATCGTTCCCACCGGAGACACCGGAGCTGTGCTGCTTTTGTACACTCTCCGAGCATTCGAGAAATCCTGACCTGAGCTTCCAGAACCATCTGGAATCTTCATCTCGGCGGTGCCCGGTGACAGGACCGGTGAGCTATCAATCATGACGTATGCGCACGCCTCTCTGTCCTTACTCGGAAGAAGGAGGCGGAACTAAACGAGGGGCGGCTGCGCAAGTGAGGAAGGGGAAACAGGACCGACCCACGCAGTGTTCATGAACATTCCGGAACATCGAGTCAAACAGAAAATATAATAGTTAATGTTGTTATCAATATATTGTACTTCCCAACTATTAGTATTCACTGTTATTTATTATTTGTCGCATGGAATCGAACAAAGTGATAAAAGTTACCATGCAATTAGCATAAGAAAGGCAGCAGGTATTATTTCTTAACATATTTTATTACAAATTTGAAAGCTTTTCATAAAAAATGTTACAAAAAGACACATAATCAGTCAAACTCCCACTGACTTTATATTACTCTTAATGGTTATCAGTAGTTTTATAGCCGTTAAAATGTAGACTTGCATTAATGCCATTTCTGTGTATTGACTGTTTAATGAAGAATAAGAGGTGTGTTCAAATAAAGAAGCAAGATAAATTACAAAAATAAAAATTAAGAAAGCCAGGGGGGAAACAGTCTGGAAATTGTTTTAGTCAACTTCCTCCATTCTTGATGTGTCATCATCTCCTTCCAAGACTGGCATGTCTTCATCAGCAGGCTGAATGATGTCTTCAACTGCAGAATCATCATCATCAATTCCTGTGAATGAGAACGCATCTGTGAGTAACCTGAATCCCCCTCCCTGTAAAAGAGCAGGGTGGTGGACTATGGTTTTTTTTTACATACCAAGACCAAGCTTGATCATTCTGTAGATGCGGTTGGCGTGTGTCTGGGGGTCCTCCAGTGTGAATCCTGAAGACAGCAGTGCTGTCTCGAAGAGGAGGATGACCAGGTCCTTCACAGCCTTGTCGTTCTTGTCAGCTTCCGCCTTCTCCCTCAACGTTTCAATGATTGGATGCAGGGGGTTGATCTCAAGGTGCTTCTTAGCTGTCATGTATCCCATGGTGGAGTTGTCTCTCAGGGCCTGAGACTTCATGATTCTCTCCATGTTTGCGGTCCAGCCATAGGTGCTGGTAACGATGCAGCACGGGGAGGCAACCAGGCGATTGGAAACTACAACCTGTTAATAATGAAATTTAGTATTATTGTCATGTTCAAACACAGTCAATCCAAGATAATTAGCGCATTAGCACAGGCTATTTTTTTAGAATATAGTTTTAGAAGGTAAGGGAAATTACCTTTTCAATCTTCTTGTCAAGAATGTCCTTCATGATCTTGCAGAGGTTCTCAAACTTTGTTTTTAGCTCCTCCTGCTTCTTTTTCTCTTCATCATCCTCGGGCAGCTCCAGGCCTTCCTTGGTCACAGAAACCAGGTTCTTGCCATCATACTCCTTTAGCTGCTGGACACAGTACTCATCAATGGGCTCGATCATGTAAATGACCTCCAGTCCGGCTTTGCGGAGGCGCTCCACAAAGGCAGAGTTGGCCACCTGATCTTTGGTCTCACCTGTGAAGGTTAATTCATTTGATCAATATGTTGTTTAATAACTCAGTTTAAAGCAAACTCTGAAGCAGAATTAGACATTAGCACTTACCAGTGATGTAGTAGATGTGTTTCTGGTTTTCCTTCATGCGAGAGACGTAGTCTTTCAGGGAAACCACCTCATCTCCAGAGGCTGAGGTGTAGTAGCGCAGCAGCTCAGACAGCTTCTTCCTGTTCTGGGAGTCCTCATGGATGCCAAGCTAAAATGTGAAATAACAGGAAATATTATCAACATATGACATTCAGATATTAAAGTTTAACATTGAAGACATTGATTCACATGGTTTAGCTGACCTTAATGTTCTTTGAAAACTGCTCGTAGTATTTCTTGTAGTTGTCCTTGTCTTCTGCCAGTTCTGTGAAAAGCTCCAGGCACTTCTTGACCAGGTTTTTGCGGATGACCTTCAGGATCTTGCTCTGCTGCAGCATCTCTCTGGAGATGTTCAGAGGCAGATCCTCAGAGTCCACCACACCCTTGATGAAATCTGATTAGAAAACATAAAGACTGCTCAGCCATCCAAAGCCAGACATTACTGATTACTCACTAAAGTGTGTGTTTAAATGGTTATTTAATTATGTGTTACTTACTGAGGTACTCTGGAATCAGCTCCTCACAGTTGTCCATGATAAAGACTCTGCGCACATAAAGCTTGATGTTGTTTCTCTTTTTCTTGTTTTCAAAGAGGTCAAAAGCTGCTCTTCTGGGCACAAAGAGCAAGGCACGGAACTCCAGCTGGCCTTCCACTGAGAAATGCTGCAAGGATAAAATATAGTTATAATTGTATTACAAGCTAAAAGCATAGAGGTGGTCACACATTTACAGTATCATGAATAGAAACAGTTTACCTTGACAGCCAGGTGGTCCTCCCAGTCGTTGGTGAGACTCTTGTAGAACTCTCCATACTCTTCATTGGTGATGTCATCTGGGTTACGGGTCCAGATAGGCTTGGTCTTGTTCAGCTCCTGAGCATCAATGTATTTTTCCTTGACCTTCTTCTTCCTCTTGTTCTTGCCATCCTTACTATCTTCATCCTCATCAGAGCCAACATCTTCAATCTTAGGTTTGTCCTTGTTCTCTGCAGCGTCCTTCTCAGCTTCCTCTTCCTTTTCACCCTCTTCAAGGTCCACTTCCTTCTCTCTTGTCTTCTCCACCTTGAAGTTAAAAAGGAAAGATTCATGAATGTTTGGTTTATTGTGTTATAATAATTTAGTTGTTATTAGATTTTATTTTAAAAGTACATGTCCTGCTTATAAAGAGCTTACATAAAGTGTGATAGGATAGCCAATGAACTGTGAGTGCTTCTTCACAACTTCCTTGACACGCTTCTCCTCACAGTACTCTGTCTGATCTTCTTTAAGGTGAAGGACCACTTTTGTGCCCCTGCCAATGGACTCTCCTGTAATGTAACAAAGAGCAGTGTCAGGTCACAAACCTACTTTTATTAATTGTGTAAATGATTGATTAGATGAATCGATGTGGAGAAACATACCAGTGTCAGGTCTGACTGTGAATGAGCCTCCAGCTGCAGACTCCCACACGTACTGCTCGTCATCGTTGTGTTTGGTGACGACTGTCACCTTCTCAGCCACCAGGTAGGCAGAGTAAAAACCCACACCGAACTGACCGATCATGGAGATGTCAGCTCCAGCCTGCAGAGCCTCCATGAAGGCCTTGGTGCCAGACTTGGCGATTGTGCCCAAGTTGTTGATTAGATCAGCTTTTGTCATGCCAATACCTGTATCAATAATAGTCAGGGTGCGAGCATGTAGGTCAGGTGTGATTTCGATTTTCAGGTCCCTGCAGGACTCAAGCCTGCTGGGGTCTGTCAAGCTTTCATATCTGATTTTATCCAAGGCCTGTGCAGTAGAGAGAATGCAATACATTAGTGGTTTTTCATAAATAATAGGGCAACTTGTGTTTTTTTTTTTTTTTGATTTGTGTTGATTTTACTTACATCTGAAGAGTTGGAAATGAGCTCTCTGAGGAAGATCTCTTTGTTTGAATAGAAAGTGTTAATAATCAGGGACATCAGCTGAGCAATCTCAGCCTGGAAGGCAAAGGTCTCAGCCTCCTCCTCCATAACGTGGCCAGCATTCTCAGGCATCTACAGACAGGCAAATTTAATTCTATTAAACTTTCATCTTAAATCATGTTTCTCAAATTTCAATATGTTTTATTCCAATATTTAATGTTTGAACTCTCTTTCTCTTTCATGGCACATGGCACATTAAGCAGAAGCTGCTAATGTAGGCGACCACATGTTCCTTCCGTCAATCAAAGTCTGGTCATTTTGGAAAATGGGCGGAGCTCTGATGCTCTCCCTGCCCCCAGTGGCTTCAGCATGTGTCATTTAACACCTTTTTGTTAAATTAAGATATAGCAGCTGGCTGATGAAAGATGAAAGAAAATCTAACTTTAAGTTTTAATCACAGACTGGCAAACTCTTGATACAGTATTTTAATGAATGAGTTTGGCCTTGGTATCACTTTTTCAGTCCGCTCTTCATCATTTAAGTTTTTTTTTATTAGCCAGTTTTTGCTATTACATTTACTTATTATGTGTTCAGTGTTATCGAGCTAAAATGCAACTGTGCTGCATCAGCTATTTATGCCAACTCGTTTTCCTGCTCATCAGCCAGCACTCTCTCACTCGGGGTCACCTTGCTTGCCATGTGCTTCTTGCATGTTATAATCTCACTTCTGATTATGAAGTTAAGAGGCTTCCGTTCTACTACTGGCTAATACTAAACCTGTAAATGAAGTGTCTATTGCAATTGCAATGCAGAAATTCTGTTATTTGTTCCAGTCTTACCTTGAGTATGATCTTTGTCTTGTGCCTCTTACAAAAACTCCAATGTGGTTTCGCTGTTGCAGTCAAGCTTCTCCTCGAAGTGTTCCAGTGAGTGTCTTTTGACCCTATGCAGACCACCCCAACATGCCGGTTCTTTTTATACTTAAGGGGTGGTTTCTCGAAGCTCCCATTCAGAAGCTTCCAGAAGATACCTTCACTACAGTTAAAGGGGGGTGGTGGTTAAGGAAAGGCAGGGAAGGGGGGTGGTGAGTGAGCCCTAAAGTTTGTGTGCCCTTATAGGGCTGCAGAGTCACAAGGAGTGCCTGTCACTCACACTGAGACTTTTTCTGATAGCTTCCCAGGCTGTTAGACCCCACACCCCCCTGTGAGCGTCACAGCTGTGCATTGCAGCTGCTATCAGCTGTTGTCTGGTTGAAGTCCTATACAAACGCTTCCTATGGAGAGCAGGCCTGTGTCGTTTTTTTTAGGGTGTAAGAATGAGATGAGATGAGCTTTACATATCTTAAGGAGTTGGACACACTCACATCATGCATATGTCTCAGAAAAAGATCCACACATCAAATGAATTTCACCCTCTCAGGATCTCAGTTTGCAAACTAAATCAGCCAGCTTAAAAAGGTTTGTCAGAGGTTACAATTGCAAAAGAATATTCCTTTTATTTTTTTCTTCATTTTGTAGGATATTTATATATTTAAGTAATGTTATATATATATAGGCCTCATTCTAGTGGTTGAGAATCAGAATCAGAAGCCTTGTAGGCCTAAACTGAAAATGAACCAGATTAAGCTGAAAGCAGTTTAGACTGTCACATACTGTACAACCTGAACATAGGGTTAATAAAACTAAGACACAGAATATTGTGACAATTGCACACATCATAATGTGTGCCTAAGGATTGTGTGTACAGCATGATGAGGAGAAAGGCTGCATACAATCACTCCATAAAGTCTGCATTATAACCTACCATACATGAGAAAATGTGATTTTTTTTTTTATTTTTAAAGCCAAATTTAGAAATATGAATGGAATTATCTAGTGTAGTCCATGTGAGCGACAGTGGTATTATCTGACCAGAGGATGGCAGTGTTCTACAGATCTGTTATGTAATCATAATGTTTCCAGTTAATAGCAGACACTACTAGAAGCTGACTATCACGTAACTGAACATTGGACATGTTGCAACTGCTGTAATGTGATAGTTAACGCAACCAGATTCTTCATAGTTTAGATATTTTTGGCCAGAATAAAATGGTGAGCCAGTGATTTTGTGAATAAAACAGCAATACATCTGGATGTTTTTACAATTTTGTGCTGCATGGTGGACTTATTCATATTTTAATATTTTGATCATAGCAATGACAACTATGAGCTACAACATCCTTGATATGGGAATTTGTTATTATGTGTCTCCCTACTGTTTTCTAAGAAAATCTTTTAACATTAGGTGATTATATCTGTCATATAATTTAATTTTTATTTGCTTAGTTAACTTTTTGTGTTATTCTGTGTAGTTTGTAGGTTATAACTGACAGGATTTATAATATTGGTATACCATTTTATCCATGTTCTTAAAAAATATAAATATTATTGCTTCTGAACTGTATTTGTAGCCTCCTTCACGCTACACACGGTTTGTTTTTCTAGCTCTGTCTCTACACACATGGTTGCTGGACCTCAACGATCTAACGCATGCGCTGTCGCTAACATCCGGGGCTGGGAGAAGGATGAACGCCAATTTCCAAGATGGCGGCGGAGGGAGGAGGGAAGGAGATGAACGAAATTAAAACTCAATTCACTACACGAGAAGGCGTCTATAAACTCCTCACTCACTCCGAATACAGCCGCCCGAACAGGGTGCCTTTCAACTCGCAGGGCTCCAATCCTGTCAAGGTCTCCTTCGTCAATGTAAACGACCAGTCCGGCAACGGCGACAGGATCTGTTTCAATGTGGGCCGGGAACTGTACTTTTATATCTACAAAGGCGTGAGAAAGGTAAACAATATTGACTGCCGAGACGAAGGCACCACTGTCCGGATGCTCTCCTCTGATTTGGCATCTTTAAACGTGTTGCATCCAGGCTGTCAACACTCTTAGCTTCTGTCATTGAAGTGCGCAGATTGTCAAGGCAAGGCCATGGAGCAGACCTTGCTAAGTTAGAAACTAATTAGCATTCTTAGCTAACATCGCCACAGTTGTTTTTGCCTCGATAGATGTGTCCGCGGGTTGTTTTGAGTTCTCCGTATTAACAAGCTGTGACATGAGATTTCCTGTGTATTGAGTGACGCGAGACAAGGCTTGTCATGTCATGTCATATGATGTTTTTGTGTATCCTTATTCTGGACTTGGCAACTAACAACTGCTCCCCAGTTATGATTGACAAGCTGTCAACAGTTCTTAACTTTGGTGTCGCCTCACAGAACCAATCAACGTGCTCATTGTGATGTGTGTGACTGGATGTGAGGGCTGTTTGTTGTTCTTGGTGTAATGATGTGTGCGCGCTACTGTCAGTGTTGGATGTGATGCACTGTGATCTACAATTCGAATGCATACAGTGATGATGTCATTGCAGCAAGTCACGTTTGGTCCTGTTAAACAGGGAGTGATCATGTTGATGATGTTGTGTCTATAGGTTAAAGCAGTAGCTGAAACTGTAACCTAGCATCCCAATAAAAAAAAAAAAGACACTGAAAACTACTGGTGAGAAAGGAGGACTGTAAACACTCTGTTGTTTTAAAATATTAAGAGTTCATATGCATTCAAATATTAGCTGACGCTGCAATTTTAAGCGTTGACAAAGAGTTTAGTTTTCTTATAAGAAGGCTACCAAACTAAGAAATGTAACCAGAATGGGTTATTTATTTTTATATTTTTAAAATGGAGCAGATGAATCATATTGCCTTATTGTTGCAATACATACACATGCAGTAAATAACACACACGTCATAAAAGACTGCCTCAGGGGCCACGAATAACAATTTACAAATGTCATGCAAATATTTGCCCTATCAAATGGAGCTTTGGGTTTGTGGGCGATGTGTCACCTACCCTCAGATTAATTGGTCTCAGTTTTTGTTGTTAGCTTAGCTGGCAGCAGAAGAAGGGAAAAACAGTGAGTCAAATGTGAGCATACTTTTATCTCAAGCCACTGACAACAAGCAATATTAAACGATGTTTTTGGACATTCTAGATTTTCCTCATAGCCGTCATGCACTGGAGTGGGTATTATGTTTCATCAAGGTGTCTTCAAAGATGCTTTTGAAATGGAGAAGCTAATGGTTTAGTGTAGGGTTTAAAAAAAATAGTTAAAAATGTTTATATAAATCAATCCTTAGATATGTCATTGAGGTGATTTGTTAAATATTTAGGCAGCTTTACCAAAGTTAGCATAATGGAAGCGCTTCTCCTTTCTGTAGTTTATTTAGAGATGTGTCTATAGTTGCAGCAACAGATGCTTTTTGTCTTGCACCTGTGAACTACACAAGATTTTGGTTATTTATTCTTTCTCTCCTTTGTACTTGGTGTGTCTTTGCAGCATATGGTGTCAATAACACAGTCTCTTGTACCTTTTTTTGTTGTTTTTTTTAGGCTGCTGATCTTAGTAAGCCAATAGACAAGAGGATATACAAAGGAACGCAGCCTACATGTCATGATTTCAACCCTCTCACAGCTACAGCTGAGAGTGTCTCCCTGCTAGTGGGCTTCTCAGCAGGTCAGGTGCAACTCATAGACCCAATAAAGAAGGAAACCAGCAAGCTCTTCAATGAGGAGGTGGGTTGTAGTAATATTTTTTGTTTTGTTTTAAAGACCAGATACCTATCAGAAAAAGAGATTTCATAATTTTTGCATCAACATTTGGAATGAAATAACTAGACGGCCACTCATCTTGATTTTTATGTGTTTCTTTTTCTCTTTCTTCTTCCAGAGACTTATAGACAAGTCAAGAGTAACGTGTGTACGATGGGTTCCTGGTTCAGAGAGTCTGTTTTTGGTGGCTCATTCCAGCGGCAGCATGTACTTGTACAATGTGGAAAACACCTGTGGCACCACGGCACCTCACTACCAGCTTCTAAAGCAGGGTGAAAACTATGCTGTGCACACCTGCAAGAGCAAATCAGCTCGTAACCCATTACTGCGCTGGACAGTAGGTGAAGGAGCACTCAATGAGTTTGCTTTCTCACCGGATGGGAAGTTTCTGGCATGTGCAAGCCAGGACGGCTTCCTGCGGGTGTTCGGTTTCGACGCTGCAGAGCTGCATGGGACAATGAAGAGCTACTTCGGCGGCTTACTGTGTGTTTGCTGGAGCCCAGATGGACGATACATTGTAGCAGGAGGCGAGGACGACCTGGTGACGGTGTGGTCGTTTATGGACTGCAGAGTTATAGCACGTGGACATGGTCACAAGTCATGGGTGAGTGTAGTGGCATTTGACCACTGTACCACCAGTGTTGAGGATGGTGACCCCCCTGCTGAGTTCAGTGGCAGTGATGAGGACTTCCATGAGCACTATGGTGCAGGCAGAGATAGAGCTAACAGCTCTCATTCTAGGCTTTCTAAAAGAAACTCTACAGACAGTAGGCCTGTTAGTGTGACTTACAGATTTGGCTCAGTGGGACAGGACACCCAGCTGTGTCTGTGGGACCTTACAGAGGATATTCTCTTCCCTCACCTTCCTTTATCACGCACTAGGACTCACACTAATGTTATGAATGCCACAAGCCCTCCAGCCACTGGACAAAATACTACTACTGTCTCCACCACCACAAACTCCAGTGGCACCAATGGTAAAGACAATGTGAGCAATAGTAGCACTAGTGGTAACCCTGCTAACTCCCTCCCTAGCACCTTGCCTCGGTCCAACAGCTTGCCACACTCCTCCAACCCAGCAGGGGGCAACACCCCCAACAGTCACACGGGCAGCAGCACTAACAGCAGCAGCAGCACCAAGGGCAATAGCATCATAGATGGCGCTTTCATTGCCACTAGCGTCAGCAAGTTTGCAACGCTGTCACTGCACGACTCACGCAAGGAACGCCACGAGAAGGACCATAAGCGGAACCATAGCATGGGTCACATCAGCAGCAAAAGCAGCGACAAACTAAACCAGCTTAGCTCATCACGGACCGCTAAAGCTGACGCAGCTAAGACTCTCGGCACAACATTGTGCCCACGCATGGAGGAAGTGCCACTTCTTGAACCACTAGTGTGCAAGAAGATTGCTCACGAAAGACTCACTGTGTTAATCTTCCTTGAGGACTGTCTGGTAACAGCCTGTCAGGAGGGTTTCGTCTGCACGTGGGCTAGGCCTGGGAAAGTGGTGAGTGACGGACCTCCCAAGGATACTGTCATGTGACACCTCAAAACTTATATTTCCATTTTTTTCCACATTCAAAAGCTTTTAGTGCCACTGTCTGAAGCCAGGTTTTTTTTTTTACAAAACCCACCGTGTTTGTCATCTGAAAGTAAACATCTTGGCCTCACTGTTCTTCCTCTGCTGTTGTGTTCACTGTTGTTTATGTGTGTGTTATCTGTCTCTCTACAGGGATTGCTATCATCTCAAAACAACCCAGCTAACTCCCCCAGTGGAACAGTAGTATAGCCCCCAGTGCTGGTGCTGCTAATGACAGCTCCATGCAACAGAGACGGGGATGACCAAGGCCAAGGCCCTGCAGCACTTCTTCACACACTGTCACATACCACATGACCTCCAGTGTCACCTTCATTCTCATCACTACAACCAGTCAAATGCTCTCTTTTGTGTTACTGCTTGTGTTGGCCAAGCCAGGGTTAGGAACGTGACACCCCCCCCTTTTTTTGTTTTGGGGGTTTAAAAGGGTGCTACTGGAAGAATATAGGGCAAGCTTTAAATCATCCAGAAGGTTTATGAGAAGGTTTGCCAGGCTCATTGTTGTATCTGTGGTCATATCAAGTTATGTCTAGTCTGAAAATAGCAAACTCAAATACCCAATCTTTTGTGCCTGTAGATCTTATGACTAGACATGGTCTAAGCATTGTCACAATGCCTTGACCTAACCTTGTTGTGTGGGTTTAATTCAATACTTTGTTCATTTAATACGTTCACAGATAAAGGGAATAAGATGAGGAATTGTTTTGGAGCAGGCAGCATATCCCCAAAGCCAAGTCCCATTCATTCCTCACTTCCTGGGTGACTCCTAGTCCTCCAACACCTCTTACTTCCTTTACAAAATATTTGAATCTGAGGTGTCACACTTTACAGTGTATTTTGCACAAATGTTCTTTTCCCCCCTCTCCCCATCTTTGAATGCATGATGACATATTTGAGTTTTGGAAGCACTTGGGGGAATCGGCTTATTGATCTCTGTCTCAGTGATGGATGCTGCAGTCATTGTTTTTTATATGGAAAGAAAAATTGTTTGCACTTCATAGTTTGTTAGAGGAGAATGGCTTTACATTTTTGGAGTGTGTAAGGACTCCTTGACAAGGTTGATATATTAATAGAATAAAAAAATCTTTGTATCTATTGAACATTTATTTTAATATTGTTTCAGATTAAATGAGCTCTGTAATATATGTAAATATTGTATTTCAATGATTTATGGGTGAAATTATCATTATTACATTAGTTCAAAGATCCTCATTTCAGAAAATAGTGATATTTCTAATACAGAAAAATCTATACCTAATATTAAAATGAATCTTGAATATGCAGGTGAAAATGTTTCTTTTCTGTTGTACATAAAGAGAATTCAGGTGTATTTTTATTAATGACATATTTGGTATAGGAAATGTCTATAAGATCCTCCTTTGTCTAACTGGTAGTGCTGAATGCTAGCAAGCCTATCGCTGCAGAATCCTTTTACAACATAGACAGGTAGGCACAGATGCAGTGGTCTGATTCAGCCATCATTTCGAGCTCAGGTAAACCACAGGAAGTGTAATGCTGGTGTAGCCCCTCCCACTTTTTACCCATTCACCCCCCCCCTTAGGCACTAGACCCATTAATCAATATGCTTGTGAATTCACTTTTAACAAAGACTGACAAACATGTTCTGCAGATAGGGCTGAAATCTGTGATTATTTTGGAGTAATAATTACTGAACTGATGCTGAACTTGTGAACAAACTTTTGACACTGTGTTGAATAGCAACTGACCAACGTCAGCACTTGATGGCTTGAGGTGGGGGTGTGTTTTTTTTTTTTTTCTCAGCACCCACACAAGACTGAGGATTTTAAACAGTAGGAGCTTTTTCCTCCATGTGACGCCTATTAAAAACAGCTTTGACAGACTACACGTGCCATTTGTGTTACTGTGTGTTCACCACATGTCCTCATGTTAACAGAGTAGGTTTATTTTATTAGATGGAAATGTAACTTCACACTTCTCTTTGCAACTTGAAACATAAATATATTTTATAGACTTACATCACTTCATTGGTCTCACATAACAGTTATATTATGACCTTATATAAATTGATAAAATAAAAAAATAGAGGGATTTTTTCCTTGCCACTGTTACTCTTAAGGGGGTTCAGGCTCTGGGTCTCTGTGAAGTGCTTTGAGACCATTTCTTATTGTAAAATGCGCTAAATAAATAACACTGAATTTATTGACTCAACTAATATGCATCTATTTGTGTGGCCCTGCAGATGGGTCTGCCTCTCAATCAAAGGAGTCATCATTAATATATCCTCTTATAGTATAGACCTATAGGTGTACAGGTGTAATTAGTACTTGACTCCATCAAGGGAATTCTTTATGGCATCATGAATAAGGGGCCACTTACATAGAGAATATCCAAAAAGTTCACTGAAAGACATAAATCATCAAAAATGTCATGCAACAAACTACACTGCTAGTGCTCAAAATATCACAGCTTTGTGTGTTTTATAGCAGGGGTGTACTTGTGACACTTTTGTTTTTAGATGCCAATTAATTCTGTAAATTGACCCAATCAGATCACAGCACCTGGATCCACTCAGGATCTTCAGCTGCAAATAAAGATGAATATAAGCCACCTCACACTTATCATCAATCAAAAAATGTTGTCTTAGTTACAGTCATTCCAATCATGTTCATGTTCATGAAATCCACAGTGGTTTACTGATAACATCAATGATGGCTTTGTTACATTTATTTAACTGTCAATATGTAGTGTTAGTGTGAGCCACCATACAATATACTCTGCAACTGAAAGAACTAATGTATGATGCAGCAAAAATCTGAACAAAAAGTAACTGAGCAGGAACCGCCATCTGGACTTAGTGGCAGATTAGTATCACAAGATGGTCAGTAGGTGGCAGCATTGCTCAAACTGATAGAATTCATAATAAGGTTTAATTGAATAACAGCTATCACTTGATCAAACTTTGACATTATGCTCTAAATATGTATATCCTGTTGTCTCTCTTTCTCCCCTTATGAGTGTGTTCCTACTACTACTTCATATATATTTTATATTCTAAGAGTGAAATAAAACTGCTCCTCCATAATTTATGAGTCACTTTTAGAAGAAACACAAGCACTCATAGCCATTAAACCAGCAGCATGCGGCGTCCATGTGAGGAAAGGGGTGGGAAGTGTGATGAGCTGTTGGCTGGAAGAGGGGGTGATCATCTTGCCGGGGTGTCACTAAACACCTCTGACTGATCTCTGCTGAGCTGCTCCACATCAATGCTGAGCTGGTACCAATCAGGATAGCCGCTCAGTGAACTGTCATTCATTAAAAAAAGAAACATCGCACTGTGCTCTTTTCTGTATTTTATCTACACCAGCTATCAGACAAACATATTCATTTATATGTAAACCCCGTCAGGCATTTGAATAGCAATCACAGGAGCTTGGAAAACAGCCACATCTATCTTGCATCTTCGGGGAAATGGGTCCCCATTGATTGGAATTCAGTGGATTGAGAGCAAATCCTGCTGTAATGTCCTGCTTTAATCAACTTCTCACAATGATGCAACTCCCTCGTCTGTATGCTTCCATATATTGACCCACAGTTTTGTTTACCTAGCAATGTGTGCACTGGCTATGAATGATTAATATCTCCTGACGCTGTAAGCAGAGGGAACGAGCAGCATTGTATGTGTTGCAAAATGAATGAGAGCATGCGTTGGTTATTTCTATATTTAAACTTGTCTAATAAGATTTTTGGAGCTGATCATATTACCCTAGTTTCTTTTAAGAAAAATCCACAGGGATGTCTACTGTGTTTAACCCACTTATGAGTTCAGAAAGGAAGGAACACTGGAGTCCATGTTTGTGCTGACATCCAGGTTGGACTGTTCAGATTCTAACAAAACAACATGTCGGTGATTTTAGCTGCTAAATCATCAAGGTATAGCGACTAAAAAGAAGATAGTATTTAGAGACATACTGAATATTTGAATTAATTATACCTACATATAAACTACTGTATGAAGAAACCTGAAGAATTCTGCCTAAATGCTCTGCAGATATCCTTATGATGGTGGTTTTAATAGTACGTTTTTATTTTTACAATATAAATAAAAATAAAAAAGGGATGACTGTGTTTACCTTCAGGCTGTTGGTGGAGGAAGGAAATCCGTTAACCATTTGTCACCAAGAATAAAGTGCAAAGTGCTACTTCCTCTGTTCTCCTTTCTATTCTAAGCCATGTTTCCCCTGAGGTGCAGGCCCAATTATTGGGTCTCTACCATGGGAGCAGCTGCACGATATGCCAGTCACATGACCCAAGCACAGCAGAAGCACATGTCTTCACACCACATTAGGAATTAAAAAGTTCACACATAGCAAATTAAGTGGGCCGTCTTACCCTGCAGAGATTGTGTGGTCCACTGTAGTGTGGTACAGAGGAAGCTTTGTGAGGCTTCTTTATTCAACATTTGTTCAACTCGACAACTATACTGAGGCTGTATGCTTTATATTCAGCATTTCATATGTGAATAATGCAATGTTTGGGATTTTTATGTTGAGAGCTGCATCTTTGAAAGGTCACCGGCAGACTCTTCCGCAGAGGATGGGAACACTATGGGGAGGGGGGGTCCTGTCAACCATAACTTATTGCAGATCTTGAACAGTGTGCAGAACTGATTGTTAAGTATTGCTAAAAGGGGGGTAGGGGGAAGGGGGTGGGGGCAGAAATCAATGAAGCCTCAGAGAAGCCACTGAACTCAGGCCTCAGAGGAAAGCATCGATACAGAGCTGTGGTCTGAGCACTTAAAATGTAAATGCATCTTCAATTGCAACAGCAGAGACAAGAAAGCAGTATTAGTGCCTTGGGACTCCTCCAGGTGCATCATGTTTATCCATCTGTGAGAATCTCTGCAGATACAGTAGCCTAACCTGAACTTCAGTATTCTACTTTAGGCTGGACAGTGATGCATTGCAACAAAACAACACCCTGCAGTTTTATTTAGTTGCAGTGCACCTCTTCGCCTGCTCTTTCAAACAAATACTGTTGAGGAGTGTGCCATGTCATGTAAGCAAGGGTATTATATATTTATCCATACTGTGTACTCTGAGTGACATCCTTTCTACAGCCGCAGGAGCACAAAGACTTCCGATGTGCTCTATAAACCTGTTGAAGATAAGTGGGAGATTATTTAATTGGGACAAGGCGTCTCAACGGATCTCTTTTGATCTCAGCAAAATTTGTGAGATATAAATATCTTTGAATTAATTGCACAGTAGGACGTAAAGTCCGCAGATTTAACAAACTTATAACCTGCCTGTACTTTCCATTGTAGAGATGTTCTACGTCTTTAATAAATTTGAGAAACATGTAAGACTTATTTTAATCTTGTTTTTGAAAAAACAATATATTCTTCAAGATATTATCGTTACAAAACATTGCAGGCTTAAATAATTCAACGTCAAGACATGTTTGTGTTAAAGAAGCCAAAAATCCAACATTCGTCTTTATTTGGAACAATCCAATAAAACAGGCAATATGAAGAATAGTCCATAAAGATTTACTTTTTCTTTATATAGGATGCAAAAAGAGACATAATATATAATAGTAGCAATTAAGGTCACTGTAATCGAACATAGCTCTTGCAGAGTTCGTGGTCCCTAATGTCTCCCCAACCCCCATTTTTGACATGTGGGGCCACCCCTCCAGCCCCATTGGCTGGCAGTCTCTTTGTTATCAGGAGGTTTTTGGGGAAGAGCTGGTTCCCACTGCTCTGTAAGATGTTTTCTATTTTAGTTTTCTGGCTGATGGGCATGCAAGAAACCTTCTTGTGATGCATGCCGCAGTCTCCAGCGTGGAAAATCCTTGGTGCCTCGCTCACCATGACCTTCCAGTAAGACGGCAGGCAGGACACCGTCAGATGCTGCAAAGACCAGTCCCAGTTGTAGTCATCGTAAGTGCAGAATGTGTCAGTGCATTGGATGAGTTTCTGGTATGTCTCTCTGCTAAGAGCCATCCCCATGTTGTGCTCAGTGGACTTCCAGGCTTTTACTTCCACCTTATTGGCTTTGCTAGAGTAGCCAATGTGGCTGTAGCTCCCCAGGGAGAGGATGTCACAGTCAGTGCACTGCTCCCTTTTGAGAGCCGTCATCAGCTTTAGGAGGTGGATAAAATCCGGAGACATGTAGTGGTCCTCCTCAATCAGGAGAACCAGACCCTTATGATCTTTTAGGGCTCGGACTCTGTCCCATACAAAGTGTAGCTTCCACCACCAATGGTGTTTGGTCTGAGAGAACTTGGCCTCGCGGTAGTGGCCGAATGAGTCAGGGTACTCTGCATTGATGCATCCCAGCTTTAAGGCGTCTTTTTTCGGGATGTCTCTGGGGCAGTCCCTGGGATCGTGTCCAGGGAACTCTTGGGGGTACAGCTGAATGCTGAAGGGGAAGAAGATCTGAAGGACTTGGCAGAAGTCAATAGAGGCCACAACTTTATTTATCTCTGGAGACCAGTAATCATGGCTGAATATCAGCAGTATGTTCTCAACACCTCTGGCCTTACGCAAACTATCCACTAACAGCTTCAAGTAGTCTGGTCGGTTATGGACCTGAACCACCACAACCAGGTCATCCTTCTGTCGCTTAAACTGCTCTTCATTTCTAATTGTCTGGTCAAAGTTTAGCTGGAAGACAATTCCACGGTAGACTAGAGTTGTGTTATCTACCTCCGGCTTAGGTATTTTGGATTTGTCCATTGCTTTTTCTTGGTGCGTGTCATTTCCTTGTATGATAGGTGGTGGTACAGGGGCTCGGCTGACAGCAGGTGTGGCTTGCACCTGGATATGATTGTTGATGCTACTGCTGCTGCTGCTAATACTGCTGCTCCTCTTCACCATCTCCACCTCCTTAGGGAACGATCCACTGTCGCTCTTCTTCTGCCTTCCACTGCTCCAGAAAGCTAAGCCACAGATGATAACCACCAGAGTCAGTATCACCACCTTCCTCTTGTAGATTCGGAATCTCATGATAGAGGGTCAGCCTCTTTCAAAAAGCAGAGAAGTTGAGTGTAGAGAAGGAAAAAAAGAAGTTTTCGTTGTGTGCTTGTACTATGCACAGGGAGCAAGCCTGATTTAAAAAGAAGCTGTTAGGAGGCTAATTGTTGGCAAAATTGAGTGTTACTGTAAACATGGATCCAACTGGAGTGTCACTGGTGGTAAATGGAAATTCCATAAGGCATGATGGTTGATGGGAGGCAACCAGGGTAGCAGTGTGCATGAACCACCTGAATGGGAAATAAAGGTGGAAATGGAGTGAGTGTTAGGGTTGAGCAAAGATTTGAGACATTAGATTCTTATCCATTACACAGTGAAGTGACCCCTGATTGAGTTTTCCCTGTTATCACTTTCTCCACTGGCCCTACATGATGGCCCTGCCTCTGACTCGATCTCAGTATCAACCTCAAATATTAGGAGATGATGATTGCGCATTACTTTTCAACAACCAATATAAGTGAGCTTTAAAAAGTTAAAAACAATAAGCTATCATCAATACAAAACATATTTTGTTTGAACACAGCGGTCTTCTCATCATCTGAGTTTCAAAAAGTTGTTGGACCATGAACCAAACTGCTTAATGCAGATAATACTGAAACACTAAAAATACTAACTTACAAAAAAAATGCATGTCTTTATTTTTATTTGCTTATAAAACTACTTAATTCACAACAAACCTTGTGGATGTGTTTATTGTATAATGATGCACTGCCGTATCTGCTACATCAGTGTTTCCCTGTTCATATAATGCACCACTGTGTCCTGACGGTCCATTACATTTATTTTATTCTTGCTGATAAGAATACGAGCAGGTGGCTATGTGCACTGGCTAGGCGAGGCTGATGCTAGCAGGCTAACAAAAGCTAACCTGGCCTCATTACAATATGGGTTAATGCCGAAAACAACTATAACTTCCCATGTCTTTGTTCGGAATCTTCTCAAGGCAAACGCCGGACAAATAATACCGTCTACTGTAACTGAAAGTAAACAGTAGCTTCCTCCCAACTTTTCTAAGTTGATTTAACATCAACCTATCGTCACCTAGGTCCATGTAACAAAAGAGTAAGGCTTTAGCATGAGTTAGACTTTGTGGGATGGCACTGACGTTACCTCCTCCAGCTTCGAGCAGCACTGGCGGTTCTCTTTGCGGTCACTTACGCTTGCTCAAAGCCACTGGCTTCGTTAGGTCTGTTACTATAGTAACGGTATTGTAGCACTGTGGTAACAAGGGAAACGGGAGTGGATTTCAGCTGTGAGGTTATTCTCTTATGAATCAAGTGGAACAGATTTTTTCACGAGCAATCGAAACAGCATTAGGTGGAGTTTCCTACTCAGTTAATGTGGGGGGGTCCAAACGGGTCATTTTAAAATGTGGGGGGGACACATCCCGCTCTGATATAATGGTAGCTACGCCTATGCATATAATCTATTTTTGTGGGTGGTAAAGAAAGAGTCCTTTCACAGCTTTAATGGCTTCTTCCAAAAGGCATGAGACCATATTCACAAATTAGCTTATTTAGCAGGAGAAATCCTCCAAAGTAGTGCTAAATGTTCGTAAGTAAGAGTGTCCATTTAAAAGCCATTTGTGAAGCTGCTGTAAGGAATACAGACTCTATGCGCCTATGGATGACATGTTTCAAGAATGAGCTTGTAAATTATTCATGTATTATTAACATAATTATTCATGTGTATTACCTGCATGTGATGCATTTATTACACACCTGTCTGATGTACTTGCAGAGTTTAACGGACTGTGCATTGCTTTTAGTGGTAAAATGAATTGTGAGAGTAAAAGTTTCTTTAGAAAGTCCTACAGTTCAAAAGTTTTACTTTTACTTAGTTCATTTAGTTTAGTTAAGTGTATAGCGTTAATGTTTGGATGTATCCAGCACCATGACATCAACATCACTGAATGACATAAAACATGGACTGCCTATATCTACAGAACAAGTCTGGGAAAAGTTGCCTGTGAGTCATAGTGGAGTTTAAAGGCAGAATAAAATGGTGATTAAATTTTTCCATTTGCAACCATTTCTACAAAGTTTACATATTTACACATTACATACATTGTATATACATTTATATTACAAGCGCACATGTCTACAGGGAACAGTTGTAAAGTGCTGCGGGATGGCAATATGATACTGCTGATTCCAACTGCATTTGATAAATAATATCATCTAGCCTTCTGGAGCTGTACACAACAGGCCACTGGTTTCCTCATAAATCAGCCATTAACAAGATTTAGTGCACACCTTATCCTCCTCACACTACAACATCTAAAGTTACATTATCAATGCTGATTACTGCTCCCTTGTTTTCTCCTGCATTTACTCCTACCCTTAACTACATTATCAATATTGATTTCTGCTCATATCTGCTGAGCAAACCTCCATATCTTTTTTTTTAAATTAAATTAGTTTCTCAGGCTTTCTACCTGACCCTTAATTTGTCGTCTGACTGCTTGGAGACCCAGCTACATGGTCCCATCCCGTCCAGACCAGACCTTGTATCAATGTGTCACTAACACTGGAGGGGCCATTTGATACCCTCTCACTTCTATGATAACACAAGTAAACACATTCCTGGTTACTGCTGCTGGTCTAAAATGCTACCAGTAAACATGCACTCAGATGCAGCAATATTCCAAATATGTTGTACCAAATTGAATGATATAACAGCAAATACATCACGTATCTTTGTAATGTGCATGCTCAGCTTTTCCAGTTTGAACGCTTTCCAAACACTCGCTGCTTGCCAGTAAACTATGATGTTTTTTTCGCTGCAGATAAACGTGTTGCTGTTTTTATCCACTATATATCTTCATAGCTCGACCCAATTTATCCCGTCAATGTCTGCATCGTATTGTATTTTATGTTCGGGTATGTACGAAATATTTCCCAGGAACCCGTTAGTTTTTCTGTCCTGAATTGGCCGCTGTCAGCCACACCGAGCAGGCTTCGAGTCTGATCGATTTAATGATTGCATTCAGTTTCCAATATATCGCCGTTTGACACGAAAAGCTCTCGTAGCAGACGAAAACAACAACTGGCTTTATAGCATCGGGTCCTTCTAATTTATTTATTTATTGACAGCGAGCATTCAGAAAATGCTAACGGTAAGTTAGCAACGGCTCCTCAGCTAGCAACTTACGAGCAGCCCCGTCCAGACCAAACCTCGCCAACAACAGCGTCCATGTCGAACCAAAAAAAACCCAAAAAACAACCACGTTTTACAACATTTACCTAAAACCGGGGAGGCCGTGTGGTCCTTTCACCGAGACACATCATCAGTACGGCGGCGTCCCGTTCTCCTCCATGCCTTCCAACGAGCTGCATGGAAACGCAACTATCGGCTAGCTGTGAAAATCACAAATACGGAACCACTGCCTGCCGCTGTCCCACAATGCACTGGTCCAGCGGGGGGCAGCCAAACACCCTAAATAACATCAGTCTCTGCTGCTGCTGCTGCTGCTCACTCCTTTCTCCTTTCATCATTTACCTTTAGGTCACAAGTTCACACAGCTTCATACGCCCAGCCCAATGTCTGCCTCAGTCAGCTGGAGATCAGCTTTAAACGGTAAACTGAAAAAAAAATAAACAAGTACAGAATCAGATATAAACTATATATAACTATAAGACTGATCATATTCTGTATTTCTTGCATCTCCTCTATTTACATTTTTTATTACACTTTAGCACTGATTCTTCTTTTAAATAGATATCCTTTGTTCAAAGGTCATAAAAAAACAAAACTACTTTCTAATGAAATAGTTGTTCTATGACTTTTGTCATATTTAATCATAAAATCTGCAATCAATGTAAATAAATACTGAAACATTTAACCTTATAATATAACTATTTTTTTGAATTGATAGCCCAATATTAAATAATCAATGCAACTTGTGGACATATGGAATAGTGATATGACGCCACCTGCATGCTGATCCACTGCATGCTGCGTTGTCATTCTTCAGCCTGCAAAGCAGATGCTCTCAAGATTCAAAGCTAGTATTTATGGAAAGTGTGTGTTTTGTTATTAAATATTATCTATAGTATCTATTCTATCAATGTTTTGATTGTGGGTCAGATAGGTTGGGGTTTCCACAGATCATTAAAGACACATGACGTTTTATATGATTAAATGTTGATTCTAAAACCACCATTCAACCTACTATTCAGAGACTACATAAATGTATTATATGTAATGAAAAACACTAAGTCAATATTTTTCGTCACTTTTAATTTAAAATGTACTATAAAGAACATAAGCTTTGTCATCCACTAGGGGGCGCTGCACATGTTTAATGCCGGAAGCAGAGCATCTAAACGACTCATTTGCGCATGCGCCACCGTCTTTCTTCCTTTCCGATTCTCGAGCGAAAAGAGACAAGATGGGCCATCAGCAGCTCTATTGGAGTCACCCCAGAAAATTCGGTCAGGGATCTCGCTCCTGGTCAGTGTTGGCTTTATTTTATCATTTGTCAGTTGATGTGCGTAATCGAGTGACTTTAAAGTTGTTTGTGGCTATTTAATGTCGCAAAAAATGCTTCAAAATGTGCACCGCATGGGCGCTGAGTCTGAGCCAATATGGCGGTTGATGATGCGCCTTACTACCTTGTTAGCATTAAGCGTTAAGTTAGCCCCGCGGTGTCATTGAAACTTTGGTTGACTGCCTGCATTAACTAAAACTTTTAAGTGGGTGACCTCTAGCTTAATTTCAGAGAAAAAATGTTGATATAAGATGGTTAGTTTATTACACCGATGATATCGTTAGGTTGTTATAGCTAAAGTTAGCCGGGATGCTCTGAACGGCAGCTCAAATGCTAACCATCTCTGCTTCAGGGACTTCCGTACTTTGAATGAACAGTTCTTGCAAGTACAGTACAGTCAATGAACTCCGTGAGGGAATATAATAATAATAATAATAATATATAATATAATTTGTGATTGCAGCCGAGTGTGCTCGAACAGACACGGCTTGATCCGTAAATACGGGCTCAACATGTGCCGCCAGTGCTTCAGACAGTACGCTAAAGACATCGGCTTTGTCAAGGTAAGCTTTGTTATTTATAATAAGATATAAGATCAGGTCATATTCATGACATGTAGTTCACGTGTCAATAGTACACCTGTGGTTCATTGACTGACTGCATATTGACTCCACTGATGACCTTAATGCACCTTTAACTAACTCTTCTGTTATTTTCTGTACAGCTCGACTAGATGTCCTATGCTGACACGTCCTCAGATGGTTGTAATGATCATTGGACGGCTGGCCATGATGGGATAATTCAACATTGCTAATAAATGTGTTCCTTTGTTCCAACTAGATTGAGCTGTGTGGTTATTTATCTGCTGTCTTTTATTTTGTGGAAGAGATAAAGCAAATATTATCAGTAATCATTAAGTAATGACACATCTAGTGGTAGAAATATAGAGTTAAAATACTTCTGGAACATACTTTATTGCATGTTCAGCATATTATCTGCAGTTTAAAATGACTTCTTCAATAAGGGTGATTGAGGTGTTGATTTGCTTTCACTTCCAGGTGTTTTGTCATTATGTGATTTTAAAAAAAAAAAAAAAAAAATCTAGGCAGCTTAAACATGTGTTCAAACATTTCTTTCTGCTCAGTCACTAGGCTTTTTTCATTCTTAATTATACTGACAATTACATCTCTACTTGGGTAATGACATCGAAAAGAAAAGGGGGAAATGGTTCTTACTGCTGTTAAACATAAACTGTAGTGCAGTAAAGAGCAGTAAATTAAAGTCGGCATGAAAATACATCCGAGGATTGACATGCTGAGGCTTTGCTCTTGTTCAAAGTTAATGAAATCTGATGGGACCCCTGGAGTGTGGCTAATTGCTCAGTGCTTTGTGAGTACAGCTGCAAAACTGAAAATATTGAATGGGCTCAGTGCATACTGCAGGTGGGATTGTATGCAGTTCCTCCATTGTGCGCTGTCTTTAAAGCAAGTTTAAGCACTAGATGGCAGCAGCAGTACATAATTCACGGCCTCTGACAATGACATGCATACAACAACCATATAAATCCTTTTTTATGCAGGCAGATAATTTTTCAATTACCTCAAGTACCTAGCTGCCTCTACATTTTATAACTTAGCAGTGTCTTCTTTATGGTCACTAAATGGTACAGAATTGGTGACATAGTAGTGGATTGTGGATAGCTGAACAACACAAGGGATTTAATAGGTAGGTGGTAATCTGCATTGTATTAATTTTAGGGTTTTGAGAAAGAAAAGTGAAATTAATCATAGAAAGTTACAGTATATGTCTTCTCATGTGATAGTACAGCTTGGTGAACCAGCTACTTTTAGCAATTAGTGGCTTGAATCAACAAGCAAAATCACATAAATGATATTTGGCAATCCGATGGTCCTATTGATGAAATATTGACAAAAATACATATGACTGAAAACATCTCTTATCCATATAGGATGCATGAAATGGGGAAAAGTATTGGAAATTGCAGCAGTACTGCGCTGTAATATGTGAAAAGAAACATGCCTATATATAGTCCACTAAAACCAGCAAGTGTATGAGATAGACTACAATGTGTGCATAGCGTGTGCAGCAAGGCTCAAATATGAATTTGTACTAAGTCATGCATAAAGGAGTGTGTGTGTGTGTGTGTGTATTGTGTGTGTGCTAACCCTCTTTTAATGTACTAATGCTGGCAGAGGCTGGGCTGTTTGGACAGAGGGAGCTGAACACACAAGTGCTCCATGTTGCATCAGTGTGCTGTGGAGGCGAGTGGAAGGTGTAGTCTTTGATGTTCAGTTCAGTTGCATTTTTTTTTCCACTGGTGCATTAATGCTCTTGTTATGCTGCCGTGCTGCCTCTTCAGTACAAGAACAACTGACTGATAGGACATGTTGAAAAGTCTGTTTAAAGCAACACCGGTCTTCTCAAGAAGGCTCAGTTTCTTGCCTGCTGCCCTTGTGTGGTCATATAGTTGGCTTGTGAATAGTAGAGATTCTTTATAAAAAACACCAACTGAAAAATACTCCGGTACAAAGAGAAGTGCATGAGTGTCAGCATCAAAATGTAATGAAAGCATTAAAGTCAAAGTGTCAGCCGGGATCCTCTGACTGATATATGATTGCATTTCAAACATAATGGTGTGTCTAATAGATGAGTTAAAGGGAAGGTATAGTGTTAGTATATCCTGAATTTTGTAAAATGAATCTGACAGTTTGTTATTTAGTTTTAATTGGAGCTCAGCGCCCATTCTGTCTTACCCAAGTTGTCATTTTTTCAGACATTGATGGGAATGTGGTAAAATGGGGGCTTGAGACAGATTTGCAATAGGCTGAAATTTTTAACATTTTTGCATGAGCAGAGCTCACAAATTACAAAATTTTCCATTAAGGGTGTTTTCTCAGAACATCCATGTTCTGTAAATGACAAGGTCTTTTAAACCCAACACCCAAAATGTTCCAATTTCATTGAATTTATTTGATCAATCAATTGATTGAGCTCAAAGGATCCAAAAAGCCCAGCAGAACTACAGATTTATTTAATAAAGCAAGCAAGCAATTTTTCTACATCTTTTCATTGACATAAATATCAATGGGTGAAGTTTCAATACATTCAGACACCCATTAAGGGTTATTGTGGTGTATTTACAGTGGATGCTTGTGTCAGGGAAACAATTGTTTTAAAAAACTGTGAGAACCTGTGTGTATATGAAGCTTCTACATACATATAAATAAACTACATTTTGTGGTTACAGCCACATCATAACACTGAAATCCAACTCCCAAAAAAAATAAGGTCCAAACAAATCAGAGGGGAGCTGCTGTGTGATGGCTTGGGACCCAAAGTGTCAGCGCTGCTCTGACTGACTGCCAGGTACATTGCAAAGGTCTTCTATCCATTTCCCAGATTATAGGGGAGAAAAAAAAATAAGTGAATTGAAAATGTTACATGCACTGTTGGCATGGAAACATTCCTCTGGGTTTACCTGCTTTCGATTGTTAGACCAAGAGGCACTTCTTGCTGCAAGGTTCCTCAAAGGGGCTGTGGGCAAACATACACAGCTCTTATTCATGTACTCTCTCAATTTCGACTGAGTAGCACAGAGTGTGGACTGAAGGATTGGTTAATAATAAAAAATAAATAAATAAAGCAATGCAGCCGGAGACAGAAAGAACAAATAGAAAGAGTAATTGAAAAAACGAAAAAGAAAAAAGCTGCAACAGTAAAAGCGGGAACACTTCATTCTCACTGTGACTCAGAGGCAGTGCGAGAAACAGCTCTAAGTATTGATAATTACCAAATGTTTTGTTCATGATACCCTTGTTTTATTTTGGTAATTGGAGAGGTTAAGAAAATCCTCAATAATCCATTTATTCCCTTTGCTAGACAACAACGATATCTGGAACCACAAACATCCCCAGACGACTGTGGGCTTTTTTTTTTCATTGTATTACCTGGAGAAGTTAGCGATGCACTGCACTGAGCTTTATTACAGTCCAGCGTGGAGCACATGGCTGACTCAATTGCTCCAGTCAAACAGAAGCTAATTCTCCATCCACTATGGAACGTGGAATCTCCTGCCGCAGAGCCTCAATTTAGGCTCAGATGACTTTAGCAAACATTAATTTCTCAAGGGAGATTATATCAGATTGCTTTAGGAATGCACATGATACAGACTTTGTTCACTTACAGGCAGCTGTGTGGTCCATAATAATGTAACAGAGAGTGATAAAGTAACATGACAGACTTAAAGGTAATACATTTGCCAACAAGAAATGCACTGGTGGAATTAACACCGCCAGCGAGGGCATGTTGGTGGGATTGTTCCAGGGTCCTGCTGTGCTTTGGCTCACTGGTCTGGATTACTGTGACATTTAAATGAACAGATCAATTGTTAGTGTTACACCTGTCTGTTCCTAGAGTGACGAGTTAATAGAAAAAGATTAGGCGACGTTTGTATGGTGTGCAAGTTTCAACTGTTTCTACACATTGTTTTTGTTTGAGTATTATAATTGCACAGTCGCTGTTCCACCCAGACTGGCTGTTATCAAGCAGCAACACTGCACTGGTGAAGACTTCTTTAAGGGCTAGAAGATGCATTATGGCCCTGTGATGCACTGGTGACCTGTCCAGGTCAGGGTGTACCCCACCTCTCACCTGTAGTTACCTGGGAAAGGCTCCAGGATGAGGCACAGGTGAGAAGGGAGCACACGAGGAAGGGAAAGACAAGACACCTCAAACGAGAGGGAGGTCAGTGACTACAAAATAAGACAGGAAGTAAACAAACAAAATAAAAGCCCTGGCTCAGGCTGAACCCCTGACAGATTTAGGCTACAACACCACTTGTTAAAAAGGCTTTTCATTGCTGCCTACTGACACCAGGGCTCTAACAGGATCTGTCTTTTTGTTGTCAGTTTCCTTATTTAGATCAGTGATGGCTGCCCACACTGCATTCCTGCTGCCACTCTGCCATGTCTGGAATAGAACTGAGCAATTATTAATGTTATTAGTGACACCTGTGCTTTTATTTGACAACTCCAATGTCTCCAAAGGCATTTTGGCTCCTGTCTGGTTTAAGATATCAACATTTTAGCTTTACATTTCTGGTTAGGTTTAGGCACCAAAAATACATGGTTTAACAGTTTTTGGGGTTGCCATGGTGACAGGTCCTGTGATTTCTAATGAAATCTGGGTTATTTTATGTTTATAAGAACAGATGATAATGTTCTGTGTGGCTAATTCATAGAAAGAAGTGGGGACTACAAGACATCAGTATGGCATAAATGACAAGTGACTGTAGCCAAGGATAGGCTTTATTTATGCTTTATTTTACATTTTAATTACAGAGACTAACCCTTTATATGAAATTTGCTATATCAATAAATGTGACTCGACATAAGAAGGGCTCTGCATGCACATCATGTCTCCCCTGCTGAGTTTACAGACCAGAAAGCTGTGTGTCAGCCTCAGGAAGCTCAAACAGCTGTGTTGTACAAACATAAAATCATCACAGTGAATATTAATAAGAAGAACTTGTTGGATGGCTGAAAGTCTCCACTGCTGGCACACAGTTAGGTGGATGATTTGCACTTACTGTTTTAGTCTGTGTAATTTTACAGCTGCCAGACATGAAAAATGTGTTGCTCACAAAATTTTGACAAATACTAAAAGAGGGCTGTTTGTATTCAGCGTACACTGTGATGACTGGCACCATGCTAAATGAGAAGAGCTGCAGCACGAATAGGTGTTTAATGAAAACACACACAATGTGGGACTTGACCACAAAATTGGTGAGACTGTGCAAAACTGTGCCCTCACCAAAACGTCCAGTTAATAATTTTAAATCTGCTCTCCACTTCCAGAGATGCTGCATAACACATATACACCTGTGGGGGCAGTGTTGTGCCATGCCTGAAAGCAGGAGAGAGAGAGAGAGAGAGAGACAGAGAGGATGCATGGAGGAGTGGGAAGGTGGAGGTGACAGGAGGGCTTGTGATGCTCTCTGGGGAGGAACTCTCCAGTCACAGCAGGAAAAGAGGAAAAAAAAACCACAGAGAGATGCAGAATGTTTAGAGGCAACCTTGATCAGGCTGTCAGCTTGGGGTACATCTAATTGAATGCACCATGCCATTTGAAGTGGAGAGTACAGCTGGAGCACAAAAGAGAAGTCAGAGCAGGGCAGGAGCAGCGGGGGGGAGCAGCTTTTCGTCAACAAAAAGACGAATCAAAGTGTGAACGCATACGATGTTCAAACAGATAGCCCTGATCTTTGCTCTGCGCTCCACAGCTCCCACTGTCTTCATGCATGTGCTGTAAAAAACAATGTGTCAAAGGAAGAAACAGACATAGAATGAGTGACGCATGAAGGAATGAGTTTTGTCATATTTTCTCATTTGAACCCCTCGAGTTCAGGCAGGTGAAGCGGCTTCAAACTCTGCTCTGGAGAGTCACAGGAAACATAATGCAATGGTGGAGGTCAGCGGCTGCTTCAGTGTTTGACCAGCCTGCCATATGTGATTCAGCACAGTGCAGTGCTTAGGGGCAGCAGAGGGAAATATTACTCATAAATGGAAAAGATCAAATAGTGGCATTTAACAGTCTGCGGAGGAAAAGTGTCACGGAGGACCTCGTCTTTCGGCCCTCCTCGGGCTACGAGGATGTGGTGCTCTGTCAGTGTTGTAATTTTATTTCTCACGCAGGTTATGGATGGGCAATCACACTATATACTTTACACTGGGTGGTCACTTGCTATAATCCACCAATATGGTCATGCACATATATTCAACAAGGCAGACATATGACAATAGGTTTGGATGCCTCTGAGGAATCCAGACATAACCTTTTATCCAGCATGCACCATGCCTCTCATTTGCACCCTGGTTCAGATGTAAACCTGTTATCAGCCTGAATATGACCTATGTATAACATTTTTCATTAGCAGCATTTGCAATTGAGCATTTCATTTGCAGTGAGGTGCTGAAGAAGCCTGGATCGATATGTGATTTATGAAACATGCAAGCATTGCCCCCCCGTTAAGGATTTAACACAAGACAGATGTTCAGGATGGTGAGCGAGCAGCTGCCGCCCACTGATCTTATTAGTAGTTGCTAATTCTTTCCACTGTGCCTCTAGTTGTGAGGCATTGCTATCCAGTTGTCGCACTCAGATTCAGCCCGGCCTTGTTGTCTCTCCCCTCACACGTCAGCACTACCGCACGTCCAATACAGGAGAGAAAATGAACTGTCATGCATGTTTGATTGTTAAAAGTGGCTGCTGGTTTCCGTGACAACACCTCTACTGGCTGGTTATAGGCAAGATGTTTTTTATCCAAACCTTTTTTTATTCCTCTCTCTCTCTCTCTCTTTGCATTTTAAATATTTGAAGGAGGTAATTCAGCTGGAGGACGATTCACTGAGTGACAATGTGACAGATGCAGCTCTATTTTTCAAGATGAATGTAAGAATGGCGCAGCCCGAGAGGATCAGAGAGAGAGAGAGAAAGAGTGAGCGGTGTATAAAACCCAGCAGCTCAGACAGGAGGCACACACACAGAAGACCTTCCTGCCCCTCTCTCTCTCTCTCTCTCTCTCTCTCTCTCTCCACGCCCAGCCATTCATACTTATTTTTTTATTAACCCCACTCCTACCATAACCATTATGCCTCTGGCTATTACGCACAAGATCTCTGCAGACCGACCAAACAACATGTCAGAAAATGACTGGCATTAAATATGACACACAGTCCCTTATGCCATCATTGCAGAGGAGGCCATTTTCCTCTTGAGTGAAATGGAGGATGGTGCAGAGCAGATTTTTAGTTTTTACCAAACAGGACTAATGCAGATGAACTTTTTAGTTTTCCATCTGCTTTCACAAAATGCTCAACAAAACAGCTGCTCGGCAAGATGCACATGGGGGAGGGAGGTGTTTGATGTGGTTGAGCACCCTGTGGATGAGTGTTTGTTGACTACAGATCAACAAGTTGTGGGACTTGTTGTCATTTTGACTTTTTGGCCCTCACTGATGTTTCAAGTGCTTTTATGGATAGCTAATGTTATGGGTTTGGGTTTTTGGGAAGTTATGTCTATTATGTGTTTGTATGCTGGTGTTCCCTGGCTCCATCTTCAGTGTGAGGGCATGACTGTGTGGAGCTTCAGACCGACGCTGGATTGTCTACCGCATTGTTGGGTAACTCTCCCACCACTGTGAACCTCGTGTTGTAGACTTTCGTGTGTTACTAGTTTGGTAACTTTGTGTTTTTGTATCTGCTCTCTAGGAACTATCCTTGTGTGCCGCTGCTACGCCAGCCAGTTTCAGCCAGCCTCACCACGCCCCTACCTCAGTTCTTCATCTTTGTTCTGAGCTTTTCTACATTAAATTTCACCTAAACCTTTAAAGGTAAGGTAGGAGATTTTGAAAACTCAGTGAGAGTCAGCCAGATTTTGAAAGTAAACACACGCCAATTTCTCTCGGAGCTCACCCCGAAGTCACGCCTCCCAATCACATGGACGCTCATTACCTGAAGACGAGCTGCGGTCTGTGACTTCGGCCATCATGCACGTACCTCTCTGGTGCGCGCAGAGCAGGAAGAGAGTGACAACCAGGCAGGGGCACCTCGTAGGATTGGCTGATGTTTTTAGCATTTTATAGCTTCCACAGATGATTCATATTCTTCGTTTTAAAGCGAAACTGTCGAACTAATTGGTTGCTATCAGATTGTAAAGAGAAGTTACGCTAATTTAACAAAAAGTGCATCAGAATTAAATCTCCTACCCTACCTTTAACTCGGCCTGTTGTCTAGCAGCAAAGTTACTATAGATTTAAATGACTAGCTCTTACTTCATGATCATGAAGGTTTAATTGAAATTAATATTTGTATTTTATTTTTTAAATTAAATTCTTGCTCTAGGTTTTTTAATCATTCTCTCTGTTCCTCTGTCCCCTTGTGTCCCTTGTCTTTGCTGCCTGCTTTGCTCTGAAGTTCTTTTTCCTATTGATTTGATTACTGAAAACATGATTTCATTTCATAATCATTATATATTGTTTTTAAGCAGTCAATCCTAATAATAAATTCTTGCTTTTTGTTTGATTTTTTAAAAATAATTCTCTAATCATATCAAACTCCTCCTCTGTCCTTTTGTCCCCTTACATCTTTTGTCATTGATACCTGCTCTGTGTCTCTGTACATTGTTTACACACTGTATACTACATGGCACATATTCCCCACATCTTCTGGGATTTTAAAAGGTTAAATCACTTGGTTCCAGCAAAATGTTTTCTTGCCCACAGCAATGATATGAATCAAGGAGTCACACAGAAAAGGCCCGTACAGTTCATTGTAGTTTGGTGCTAAGATGTGTCTTACCCAGTGGACTCAGTGTCTGTTTGCCTGCAGCAACATGACCTGCCCACTCTCTGCTGTGTGCTGCTGCTGCTCCGAGGATCCTCTCTGGATTTATCGATTCCAACCTGTCCACCCACTAGAGGATCTGATACCAGTTAACATGATGCAGAGTCCACATATTTAGAAGCCAGGGAGTATCAGCAGACCCAACTCTGATTTGAACAACTGAGAGTGATAGTGATCAGTTAGTGCAAGGTCGCAATTGATTAGGTGTACAAACAGGATGGAGAGATCAACCGAGACAGGTCAATACAAATGATACGCATTTGAATGAGCACCCATGAGGTGGTATGGATTCATTCTTGAGACTTTAATTTTAGTGAATAAACAGCAACACAGTGACTGCTCAGTGAACAGGAAGCCAGAGGATTCCGGTCAGCTGACAACTGACAACAAGAAGAATTGGATTGCTAGTATCATATCTTTGGTTTAATGCTTCTTTTAGTTAATCTGTGATTTCATTTTGTCAGTGTCTCAGCTTTTTTAGTTTAACTTCATGTTTTATTTTGATAGTCTAGATTGCTTTTGTGTTTTACCTTCTGTTGTTTGGCCTCCATTGTGCTCTCATGGCTCACCCACACACCTGTTTCCACCTCTATGTGTCACTCATTTTTAATCCATGTACTGTGTCTGTTTTTTGTTTTTGTACTTTTGTATCTTTGCTTTGTCTTGGTTTTGTTTTTAGCAGCTCATGAAATGTTCTTGTGCTCCAATCAATTTTTTTCTTATTTCTTATTTTTCATCCTCATTTAATATCACTATTTCAACAGTATGGTTACTTTCTTGACTTAATACTCCACTGCATCATTTCATGAATGGCTGTATTGATAACACTGATTATTTCAGCCCACACACTCATACGTCAGGGATACCTTTATTAGCTAATTTACATATAATTGGTGTAATGCCGGCATCTCATCATTCATTTTTTTTTCTGTCTATGACGACCTGCTCTACATCATTACACTTGGGCTTGGAGTGGTACTCAATCACCCCTCAGGATGTTAATAAAATATGCTGCTTACCGAGATCGAGATGAGAATAATCACAGGAGTCGAGTGT